>NC_087062.1:39292843-39578275 GCF_963678635.1 Symsagittifera roscoffensis
GCAAGCTATCTGAAAACCCTTCACAACGCCCCACACTCGGGCACCTTTTCAGATTGCTGAAATGATCGAAACGGTCGGTCTTATAAAAAAAAACAGTATGGGTATACTATTAAAGTAATACAAAGGTTTGATCCAACTAATTTGGTGTCAAAGTCACTGTCATTTTTTGTTTTATAGTTTTTGTTCCTTTTTCTGTTCTTTTGGTTTTTGTTTCGCTTTTTGTCTTTTGCTCGTTTTTTTTGTCACCCCTAGTTTTTTCGTCACCCCCCTTACTCGGTTAGCTAAGCCTCGTTCGGAGAGCGTACCAGGAAGTTTTCTATCACGGTACAACCGTATTACAACTGCCTGTCCTCAAAAGACTTTGATCCATTTCCTCCCAAAATTACGTAGTTCGTGTTCCTCAAGGTCAAACTTCCAAATATGACCGACTGGCACAACACTGATGTTAATCCTTCCAACTATTTACTAACTTCAGAGAATCTGTCTTGTGAAGCCCCATAGCCCCCATAGGTTCCTCAAGGTCAAATTGCTGAACCGTACCACCGGTACTCTAGAATGGGCATGTAGCCCGGAGCTGCATCAATTGGGTTCGACTCCGTAGTCATGATGTCGTAAAAACACCCAGGAGCGCCATAAAAACACTATGTAACAGTCGCCTACTTCGGTCACATATGAGGCTTAAAGGAATTGGCCCTATAACCATTGGCTCAAGAGTCAGGTACACTATCTCTTGTGTTTTTCTACCTCAAAACGGTCGGAGCCAATTCGGTTCGCTTGCGACATGAGACTAAAAACCCGTTACAGCTTAAAGGCCACTACCAAAATACCCCCCACTCTAGAAAATAAGAACGTCCCCATACTTAGGTCTGAAAATACCCAAAATACACAAACGCCGTTAAAAACAGGGTCGGAACAATCCGCACAGTTATTTTTTATTAGACAGTGGAGCTTTGATCCATTTCAGATGGATCAACATAATACTCTCCTTACCTCAACATTACAATCATAAAACACACTCGAGAAAACTAAATTGGGTACTCACATATCAGCACACTCAAGAATTGGAGTAACTAAATCAGTAAGCAACTCGAGAATTAAGTATGATAATTTGAGAGGTTTTATACTAATTAATTTCAACAAGGGAAATAAGTTTTGACTCAAGAATTGAAGTTTTGGTCGGAACCATTGGGACACCCCAGCTGTCCACCTTTCCACAGGGTTCACTCTAGTTCAGCTCGAATAATTGTATTCTCCTTCTGTAACCACTCCCTTTCCTATTTCAGAATAAGACGGCTCTACTCGCGTTTATTTTGTATCTGGAAATTGCGAATAGCAATTTCCCGCTGCTTTTATAAGCACTTTCCCGCGTTTTTAAATCGGTTGTTCTGATCTTCTATTTCTGAGATTTTCAGTTTGCGCGAGAAAGTTGAGCATGACAGGCTCCATTCGATTTTTGAAAAATTAAATTTCCTCCCAAAATTACGTAGTTCGTGTTCCTCAAGGTCAAACTTCCAAATATGACCGACTGGCACAACACTGATGGTATTCCTTCCAACTATTTACTAACTTCAGAGAATCTGTCTTGTGAAACCCCATAGCCCCCATAGGTTCCTCAAGGTCAAATTGCTGAACCGTACCACCGGTACTCTCGAATGGGCATGTAGCCCGGAGCTGCATCAAGTGGGTTCGACTCCGTAGTCATGATGTCGTAAAAACACCCAGGAGCGCCATAAAAACACTATGTAACAGTCGCCTACTTCGGTCACATATGAGGTTTAAAGGAATTGGCCCTATAACCATTGGCTCAAGAGTCAGGGACACTATCTCTTGTGTTTTTCTACCTCAAAACGGTCGGAGCCAATTCGGTTCGCTTGCGACATGAGACTAAAAACCCGTTACAGCTTAAAGGCCACTACCAAAATACCCCCCACTCTAGAAAATAAGAACGTCCCCATACTTAGGTCTGAAAATACCCAAAATACACGAACGCCGTTAAAAACAGGGTCGGAACAATCCGCACAGTTATTTTTTATTAGACAGTGGAGCTTTGATCCATTTCAGATGGATCAACCTAATACTCTCCTTACCTCAACATTACAATCATAAAACACACTCGAGAAAACTAAATTGGGTACTCACATATCAGCACACTCAAGAATTGGAGTAACTAAATCAGTAAGCAACTCGAGAATTAAGTATGATAATTTGAGAGGTTTTATACTAATTAATTTCAACAAGGGAAATAAGTTTTGACTCAAGAATTGAAGTTTTGGTCGGAACCATTGGGACACCCCAGCTGTCCACCTTTCCACAGGGTTCACTCTAGTTCAGCTCGAATAATTGTGTTCTCCTTCTGTAATCACTCCTTCTCCTATTTCAGAATAAGACGGCTCTACTCGCGTTTATTTTGTATCTGGAAATTGCGAATAGCAATTTCCCGCTGCTTTTATAAGCACTTTCCCGCGTTTTTAAATCGGTTGTTCTGATCTTCTATTTCTGAGATTTTCAGTTTGCGCGAGAAAGTTGAGCATGACAGGCTCCATTCGATTTTTGAAAAATTAAATTTCCTCCCAAAATTACGTAGTTCGTGTTGAAGAAGAAGAAGAAGAAAGAACACTTGAATTACTATACAATAAAAAGCCGAGGCATCAGTGTAGCAAAGTGTAAATAATAAAATTGGTTATAAATTCATTGGTTACATCAAACAAAAACAAAACATCAGAAAACAAGCAATAAACAAAACAAAAAAAAAACAAAATCGGTTACAGTTCGGAAATTGGTTGATTAAAGTATATGAAGTTTCGGATACTATAGAAAATTAAAGATTTAAGAATTAGGAACAAGCTGGTAATAAAACTTTACAAACAATTTTACAGATAGTCCAATTATACAACGTATATGCAGAGTATATACAGTTTCTCTTTCAAGCAATGTGTGAAAAATTAAACTGAATTAAAAAATATAGAACTAGCAAAAACGGTAATCACGCCACGTATTTGTATTAGTACATATAGGATTGTTTCTCAATTCACTCACGTAAAATTCTTTCAATTTTTTCTTGAATTCTGTTTTCGATTTTTCTAAATTGCGCAAAATTATGGGCAGTGAATTCCATTTTTTAGAAGTCAAATGAAAAAATGATTTTTGTAGAGAAGCAGTCGAACAATGTTTGTCAAAAATAATTTGTTTCGTTCTTTCGTTGAGCCTATAATTGGCAGTCGGTAGTCTCAGTGTATTTTCAAAAGCCTTCTTTTTGTTTGTAAGATATTGGTATAAGTATGTTATACACTTTAACTCAATTCTTTTCTCGATTCCAATGAACGATTTGCTAATGCGAAGAAGGGAAGAAGATTTAAAATTCGATCTGAAATATGTTCTTTTTAGCGCCCAGTTCAACTGTTTCTCCAGAGATAGGTCAAACTTCCAAATATTACCGCCTGGCACAACACTGATGGTATTCCTTCCAACTATTTACTAACTTCAGAGAATCTGTCTTGTGAAACCCCATAGCCCCCAAAGCATGTCAAATCACAGAACCCCCATAGGTGATGTGTCTCAAAGAGATAATTCAATGACATGAGAAACCTCTTGTGGTCTTCTTTACCACACATTCCGTCAGTTTTGAATTCAAAAAAAATCTTTTCAATTTAAAATTTTATTTCAGAATGGATGTTTTCCCGGACAACGTATCAGCTCTTAAAGTAGCTGAACTGAAAGATGTGTGCTCTCAATTGGGATTAAGTACAAAAGGAGTTAAAAAAGATCTCATTGCAAGAATTGAAGACGCTAAGGTCTGTGTTTTAGTTTTTCAGAACTTGTCATACACCCGACACATGTGTTTGTTTAAATCAAGGAATGTGTTTTCAGAATGCTACCAGCTCCAAAGAAAGTGTCACGTCTGAAAATCTGGTAGAATGGGGTGAGTTACTTTGTGTGTGACCTCTTCCGTTCCATTCCAGAAGACTCTTAATATGATGTCAAAATATTAAAAGATAAATTATGAAAAGGCCATTCTCCTTTGCGTACGTTAAGTGCGCTAGCCAGAGAGGGGCATACCCACACTATATAAGCCCTCAAGAAAATTTGGATCATTAAATGAAGTCAGCTAGCAGCACTGAATGCATTGTTGCTATTTTCAATCATCCCTCCTCTGCAAAGGCTTCATGAGAATTATGAATAGGCAATAAATCATAGTTAGAATAAAGAATTCACAATAAGGCAATGTGGTCTCCTGTTTACAGTAAAGGAAGCTGCAGATCTAACAGAAGCTATTATTGAACAAGTTGCAGAACATGAAGATAGTGTAGAGCCAGTTGTTGAACCCGTTTTGAATTTGGAAGGGCCACCAGTCGACAATGAAACAACTTTAAATGTACGAGTGGATCTGGATGAACATAATGTTCAGAAAGAAGTTGTAGCCAAGACTAATCAAATCGAAGTTTTGGAGCAATTGCGAAAGTTACCTGAGAAAGAAACTCTTCTGAATTCAATTGAAACTGTTGAGCAGCAGGAAGATATCGTCCGGGTCAACGTCAATACTATCGAAACTCCACATGATGTAGAGGAACCGATCCTTGATCTGGATGTCGACGCCGAAGAAGAAAGCCTTCTTGACGTGACAAAAAGCTCATCTGATTTGACGTTGGGAATGGAAACGCATGAGTCTCGTGATACAATCGAAGAACAGAAGAAAGAGAAAAACGTTGAAGGTAATTAAATTGTTGCGTTTTTCAGTCGTCAAATGCACCATTTTCCAAATTCCGCATTTTTAAATGTCAAGGATTTTAAGTTGTCTGACAAATTAGTTGTTTTGAAATATGGCGAACTTTTCAATTTAAGCATTTTTGAAATACCGAGTGGTTTAATTTGTCTGACAAAATTGTCGTTTTAAAAGACGGCGAACTTGTGACTCCAAACGACCAGGAAGAAGGTCTGGTGGAGGATAGCATGACTGAAGAAACTGCCGAAATTTCTGGAAATGCTAGTCAAGAGCCAGAAATAGAGGACCGAAGTCGTGAAGTGGACGGCACGAAGCAAAGGACTGTCGTCGTTCCGGCTCAGGGTGACAGGCCCTCTTTTGATATTAAAATTGTCAATCCTGTGGTAAGTTTAATAGCTCTAGAATTTCAAAAAACGAGATTGAGCTTTTAAAATAAAATATTAACAGAAAAAGGTTATTTTTGGCGGTTTTTCAATTGAAGTTACTTGCAGTACATGGGGAAAAAATCATAGAATATGTCATGAAGATTAAAATACAATGTACAAAGATTCAATGAAGCTGTTATTGGTTGAATGGGAAACTGAAAGGTTGTTTTATTAGAATCAGCTGTGTATAACTGATGCGCTCATAGGTTCATGTGCTCGTCATGAGGCCTGGTCATTGCGAATTTCCTACAATGCGTGCAAATATCAGATTGTTCCAAGTTTCATCGAATATCAGTGGCAAGTTTATATGAAAATGAACATGAGAAGTTATCGGAATTTTGAAATGGGGGGACTTAGCCAATAAACATCTCCATTGCGCTCCCATGCCTTAAATCAAACAAGTGGTATCCCGTGAAAACAATTCTAGCCTAATGAGGCGAAAACTGGAAGTAACTGCTAACGCTCTAGACAACTAAGCGGATTAGATCCCGTTGCTGCGGAAATAATAAAAAGCTGAAAGAAGATCTTCCGTGGACTTGAAGAATAGATGACAGATAAAAATTGGGACGCGGTGAGCATTAGAAGAGGACTGTCGAATAAGCTGAAAATGAAATGCTGGCTAAGTGATGTTTGCGAAGAAAGAGTCAACTTGACTAGAGACAAAGAAAGCGAAGGCTTCCATGCTGTCGCTGCTAGTTAGGATAACCGTTGAAGCCGATCTGTCTGATCAGAAAGTTGGCAAATCTGCAAAAGGCCAATAAACTAAGAAGAGACCTTCATACTTCAGTTTGGAACATGAATCTTTTGACCCATATCGACAAAGCTCAAAGCCTTATCCACAAGTACCTGTTAAAGATCCGTTTAAGAAGAAATCGTCCATGAATCCTTTAAAAAAGAAAATGTGGTGGTAATGGTTTCATTTTGGAGACGCTAAAAATGGCAGTTGGTCATTAACAACACGAGCCATGTGACAAATGCTGATGAAAGAGTCAAAATACGAACGGAACTGCGTTCATTTTTGGATGAGTCATTAAAACGAGGATTAAAAAGATACGAGTTTTCCGGGTAGGATTCAAGCTGTGTTGGTTTTTGCTTCAGAGAGAGGAAAGAAAGGTACATCACAAATATACGTAAGCATTTTGGGGCGCTGTGGTGAAAAACTTGGTAGTGATTTTACATCTTGTTACTTCCTTCTCGTCGCTCATTTACTTCCATATTTACTGAGGTATTTGCTTTTGATGCTATGGCCCGCTAAATGGTCACTGGCGTCCTAAGCTAGTTTCTCAGCTATAAGAGAAACTAATCATTGGTTAGCCAATTGCCAATGTGTCATTTTGTGGATCCTCACTGCCACCTTGGACATGCCTCGAAAGCTGGTCGCTACTATAAGCCAGCTGTGAATGAATTTTGTCTACTTCTTTTCTCTGGACCGTCTTTAAACTAATATCCATTCTTCTGAGATTACAAAATTTCGTGCCATAAATATGTCTGTTAGCCCGACTTGGTTCCGTTCGTTTTCCTTTTGTTGAGTTTACCTTGTGATAGTACAATCAGTACTAAGCATTGGTTGGCTTAACGGCAGTTACAGAGTGAGTTAAAACATAGTTTGATAAATTTTTCATTTGATCAAAATCTATGTTATATTATGAATGTTTGCTATAAGTTTGTTAGACATGTGTTTCATAAAATAAAAGCCTTATCTTTAGAAATGAATTTTTACCGCCATTGCTAATGCAAGTTTTTATTTTTAGAAGGCCCAATCGAAACCGGTCAAAATACGGAAGCGAAATGAAACTCCTGCAGTCGATGGTATGTCTGAAATGCATGATCTCTGGCAAAATTTATATCTGCTTCGATTTGCGACTATATGACAAGCTCATAAATGACTGAAGCAGGTATTTTGGGTGACAGCTTTTTAGAAATTGAATATTTGAATTGCTTGGCAGGAGTGCCAGCCGAAGAAGGAGGCAGCAAGGAGAAGAAACGGAAGTGGGTGACATCTTCAGGAGACTCTCAGAACTGCAACATCGTCATCTCCACTGACGTCCTAAACGTGAGGCATTTGTTAAGGAAAACTGCTGAAGATCATTCAAATTTGAGGTCTTAAACGGGTTCATTTTCAGACTATTGTGTCGAATAAGAGTCCGACTGCTCCCAAGGATAAATCCAGGGAATCGACAAATGATCACAAATCGCCCTCGCTTGACAGGAAAAGAAAATCCAAGGTTATAACTGTCACTTTATTCTCATCTACATGTTAGACAGGTTAAAGGCTAAAAAGCGTTAGTTTTGATTGATTTTTTTCTGCTGTTATTTTTCAATGCATTTTGAATGTCTAAAAAACAAAGCACGATTTTTTTAATGGATTTTGATTGTCTAAAAATTGCAATGTTTTTTATGGATTTTGAATGTCTACAAAAGCAATGTATAATTTTTTAATGGATTTTGATTCTCTAGACACAGCAAGATGATTTTTATGGATTTTGAATGTCTACAAAAGCAACGACACATTTATTTTTTTGATTTTGAATGTCTAATTAGCTATGCAATTTTTATAAAATGTATTCGGAATGTCTAAAAAAAAACAAATGAAATTGTAAACTCGGTCATAGCATGACACCAAATTATATCAAACGTTGCTTGCATATATCATGCCAAAAATATACATATTTCAGGACAGCAAGATTGAGGACGAAGGATTGACAGAAAAGACGAAGCGAGTGTCGATTGAATCTGTAAAAGAAGATGAGTTGGAGATCGAAGCGAGAGAGGACAACGACGGAGAGGTAGAAGAGGAAGGGGAGAAGGACAAGGAGAAGGAGGAGAAAAGGGAGACGAGGAAAAAGAAAAAGGGAGGCAAGGAGGAGGATCTAGAAGAGGGAGAACACAAGTCCAAACATGCACTGAGTAAGATCTTGACTAAGATCAATTTATAATATTTTTGGTGAGATTTACGCTTGCGATTAGCCAAGCGTTGCCAAATCGCTACATAGACTGTTTCAGGTTAAAAATTTTTCTCACTCAATATTGTCGTTAATTCTCTCGAGAGCTTTGTGTTTGTTATCCAACGAACATATTTTGAGCATGTTTGCATTTGAAATATCCGTTCTATTCGAAACTGATTTTTAATACTCATTGTAAATTTACTAACTCCGGCTTCAAACCTATTTTTTTTAATTTTCCGACCAATCTCGAAAAGGAAGTTTGACTTAGAAGGAGCTATGGTGTGACGTCCGTTTTTGAAGTTTTATAGCCAATTTTGACTACCTTGCGGAAATCTCATAGAAGGTCAAGTGTGGTATTATACTAAAGCCATGTTGGTCGTGTTTCGGGTTCTAAAAAATCATAATCAATCTCTTAAGTGTCGAGAAAAATGGGTGTAAATATTTTTGATTTTCAGACTAAATTAGACAAAAATTGATGATTTTTACTTCATTTTATTACTATGTCAACTTCAGTCGCCCTTTACTACTAAATTATCTTCCAACCACGCTGATTCAAGAAAATGTTTTCTAAAAATTAAAATATATTTTTTTAAATCAGTGTGGTCGGAAGATGCTGTTCTTCATACACAGCAACCGACTATACTTGTGTTTACCTGCTTAAAGTGGTTATTTGCCTTTTAAAAATTCCATTTGTATAATATTGGCATTGTTGCTTCATTTTGCGTCGTTATAAAAGTTAAAAATTATCGTAAGCGTGTGCGCTTTGGGAGGGGGGGGGGGGGCTCAAAAACTGTTTTATTACTCAAAATTTTCGACAATATTTTTTTTCGGCTCAACACGCGTCTGCTGCCCCGTTTTGTCCAGTTTATTACTCTGTTAAGTTGGTTTCCAGGCTTTTCTGATGATAGCTTTTGTCTTGAAATTTTTTACTCAAAATGAGCAGCAGTTGAGACAAACGGACAAAGTTATGTAGATTAGTTAATGTTGAGTATTACAAGCGGATGATGGACTTCCCGTTCAAAACTTGGACCACAGATTTTACCCCAAGGCGTGTAATTTGTTTATTTTTCAGGAAAATTTGTTAACGCTCAAATGTGATCTTTTGAAAATTGACTTTTGATTTCAAAGTTCAGTTCAAATCTATTTTCTGTAACGAAAGCAAATTTCGCGCTCCAATTAAAAAGTGCAAATGGCAAAAAAGGTGAATGACTTCAGTTCAAATCTTTTTTCTGAAACGAAAGCAAATTTCGCGCTCCAATTAAAATGTGCAAATGGCAAAAAAGGTGAATGACTAAAGTTTTGGAAGTGGATTTTTGACCCAGCTTTCTCTAATTGAGTTAGTTTTCTAAGAAGCATTCTTGATCATAACTTTTAAGGCAAATCATAAATAGAATTTTAAGCAGCTTTATCGTGATGTTTTTCTCCGAATTTCGAAGGTTAAAAATGATCAAAAAAAGTTAATGCGTTTTTTAAATTCATACGTTGGCTATGTCATTTTGTTTTACAATTATTTATGTCATTTTTTTACAATTCAATTACCACGTTACTTACCCTCGCGTATTAACAATCCCTTATATAGTTCCCACTCAGATTTTCTCCTTTTTTTTCTATGACAACAATTGTTTTCGGCTCAACAGGCGCTTACGCAAGTATTGTCTGCTTAGTTGCGTTCGGGATGTTTTTTCTGAATGTATATTTACCCTTGCGATAGCAAGTGTATTGCAATCAATTGGGTACTGGGCTTTTTTTCCCGGAAACAATTTTGTCCACAGGACTCATTGGACTCATTTAACTGGTGGTACCTTGTTTCATAATGAATTAAAAATTTGTAGTGCCCCTTGCAGACTTAGCCTGGTTCTAATGAATACGCCTGGGACGGCAAAGGTTCTGGGTTCGAATCTGACCAAGACCAGTTTTTTTTCAAAAGGTAATTGTTCCGGTTCAAAAAAATTTCCCCCTAATATTTATCTGCTTGTTTTGTTGGCATAATTGCTAATTGTAAGAATCGTTTTGTTTTAGCTGTAAACAATTTAAACTGCAGATGTTTATAGCATTTGAAAAATCTGGCCGAATTGAAATTTGGTTTTCACATTGGTTGTCATTTAACCAGCTCGATGTTAAAATTTCATTTTTTTCCCGTCTTTTTTTATCGGCTTAGTAACATTCAGCCCAATTAGTTTCGACTTAGTGGTCTTCTTTTGCGTCGTTACGTCCGAAAAAAATTATGCTTTGCGCGTTTGTGGGCTCTGACGGGAAAAGGGACATTTTTTATTAGTTTAGAATTTTTCTGAATGTCTTTTCGGCATGAAGGATTTCTGCTTTGTTACCGCTTGGTAATTACAAATTCAAATCCAATCAACCATCCGGCACATCTGGCGTTGAGGTAAAACAAGTGCTAGAGATGGCAAAGATTCGCGGCTCGAATCCGGACGGGCCCTTTTTTGTGCTTTTTCGGATTATCGTCCGTCTGTTTGTTTTTGTCGGCTTAGTTCCCGTAGCTCGATGTTTCAGCTATATTTCAAGTTGCTCTAACCCCCATGCGTAAGAAGACCAATGCCGGGAGTTCGATTCCAGTTAAGACTTGTTTTTCTCGCAAATAGAAAATCTTGGCTAATTTAGATTATCTGTCTGCTTATTTTTGTCTGCTAAGTTCTGCAGAAAGGACGTTCTTTTTTTGAAAACTTGGCGTCTCTATGGCAGTTCGTAAGCTCTTTCTAGAGTATCTATTGGTGCAGGCAATTTTATTCCGGATTGTTTTGGGCTTTTGTTGCAATTTTTTTTGACAAAAACGATTTTTTGATCTTTTTTTCCGTTTGATTTTCATAACGATCATATTTGTTTCGCAAGGGGCGCGAAGCTCAGCTTCGCCTCTGTGTTAACTCTATCGACTGTTTTTTTATTATGTTTTTTTTTTCAAGCTGAACTTCATTCGTAACAAGCAATATAATTTTGTAGATGTAGTTTGCTTAAACGTTTTTTTTTTTCGATTTGGTGGCTTTCGTGTAGATACCATGCTAGTTTTATGTTGTATCGCCTCGCTTTGCCTCGTTGTCGAACTTTTTAGCTAAGTTTTCTGATGTTCGCTTTCGTCTCATTTTCTGCCGAGTCGATCAGGTGCCATGATACGCTTGTGATGTATCGCAAGTAGTGCGAAGCTCTGCTTTGGTACTGTGTTCAAAGTTCAGTTTAATATTGAGTATCGAGTCCTGGTCTTATCTGTCATAATCTATCATTATTACTGAGTCGCAGAAGACACCATGACAAAATCATTGCTCACATAGTTAACTCTCTAAAAATTGCATTAATAGTAAAATCTAATTTTTCTGAATCCTTAATAGTTCTTCTGAAGGTTGGCCCTATTTAAAACTTTTTTGTTTTAGTTTCTTTTTCGGTCGAAGCTGAGCCGAAGAAGACAATTGTTCCAAAAGTGAAAGGACGAAACACCGAAGATGCCGCAGCCACGCCATTGGGTGTTGATTTGCCCAAAAAAGAGCCAGATGAAATTGTTCCCGAGGCACGCAACCCAGTGTCCACTATAGTGCACGTGATGCGACTGACAAGGCCTTTTACGTTGTTACAACTGAAGGGACTCTTAGGGAAGTTTGGCGAAATTATCGATGACGAATTCTGGATCGATGACATCAAGTCTCAATGTTACGTGAAGGTGAGCGAAGCCATTTTCTTAGATATTTGTTGTTTGTAAACACACCCCCCCCCCATGCACAGATGGGATTGAAAAAGGTAATTATTTTAGTTCAAAGAGGAAGACAGTGCGAAGAATTGTCGCGAATCTTTGTTCGGCTGCAAGTGGCCCTCGACAAATCCCAAGACGTTGAAGTTGGAATTTGTCAGTCAATTGCAGCTGGATGACGTCAGAGGGATTCTGAAAAAAATCTCTAAGAATAGAAGTGAATCGAAGGAAGCTGACATTGGGGAGACGAAGTTCACAACTCGAAGGTCGCCGAACATCATCCGAACTGCAGCTGGCCTCGAGAGCAGGTCGAAGAGGAAAGAGTGGAAACGAAGAAGCAGGTAACGTGACTAATCGTTTCCGCCCCAAAAGCAGTCACTTCCGCCCAAATTATTCCCTTCATTTCGCTTTGATATACATTATCAAACATACGGGATGTTTTACTATTGTCCCTGTTAATTGCTTTGATATGCATGAATAAACAAACGGAATCTAGCAAATGGAATTCAGTTATCAGATTTCCCAGCGAAATAAAAAATTTACCTATCGATCCAGTTTTTTATGATTCAGTTAATTTTTTATGGTTCAGACGAAAAAAAGTGTCAATCATAGTGTTCTTGAAATTTTAAGCCATCTAATTTTTTTTCTTCGAAATTCAAAAGTTGAGATTTAAAAAAAAAACAGGCCAGTTTTTTTTCTGTTTTCTTGCGTTCATTGTTTTTTTTTCCAACTGTATGTTGGCTATGTTCCCAAAGTGTCCATCTTGCATTATTCTTGAAATGCAAGGTGCTTTAGAAATTTTTTATTTTTTGCTTGAAATTTGAAGCACATTTGTTCTACTTGAGGTCATTGACACTTTTCCAAATGTCTTTTGGCTATATTTGTTTGCAGATCGCTATCGCGTGAGTCGTTCAGTGACTACCCGAGTGTGAATAAAATGGCCAGGGCAGATCCGACGAGGAAGAGGCGAGAAAGCAGGGACAGAGAGGATAACAGCAGGTTCGCAGTGGACCCCAAAGTGAGTGCAAGAAGGGAACAGGAGATGAGAGATCGATACCACGAACGAATGGAACAAAAACGAAAATGTCCGTTAAGTATCAACAGAAAACTTCAACAAAATAGAAACATGATCAGAGTGAGATCTAACCAGTTATTTCCGTATGAGCAAGCATTTATATTATTTACTCTATCGATTACCGAGGGTATTGGGTACCGAGATTATTGGGTACAAGACTTCTTTCCGATAATTTTGTTTTACGAATTCCTGGTTTACGATATTACCATATGAAGCTTGCACATCCCTACTACTATTTCCCGCAAAGCGTAGAATTAACCCTTATGCTTAGGACAACAAAGGATTTGGTGTTTGAGTCCGGCCTGTAAGCTTATCTTTTGTATTTTGATAATTTTCTGCTTGGAAAATTTCAAGTGGCTTTTTTCGTTAGTCTGCTTTTTTCTTGTCGGCTAATTCCACAGCATGGCATTTTCCTCTATATAAACATTGTTTGTAATAGATGAAAGTCATTTTGAAGTGTAAAAGAAGCAGTGATTGTCATTTAATGTCACTTTCTTTTAAAGTGACAGGTCACTTTCTTTTCAGGTTGCCTTTTAATTTTTCAGGCTTTCCAGCGGAATAAAACATCCAATTAGATTTTACTGAGATAATTAAAAAAAAAATGCCCTTGCCGCTAACTCGATACCGCGACAACTCGCAACAAGAGACAACTCGTATAAAACTCAGAAGAAAGTTAAATTTCCCTTTAATCTAAATGTGAAACAAAAAAGCGTTTAAACATCAAAGCCTTTGAGGCGTCAAAGTTTCTTTGGTATAAAGTGGTTTATAGATCAAACTTGATTGAAAGAGCTTCCAGCTGCGAAATTAGATCATTGTTTTGATAATTTTAAAGTTTCTGACATCCTTTGTTGCCAATTGTTCATATTTAGGACATTTATAGGGCCTTTTCTCCGGATTTGAACCGAATCAGACGATTTTTTTTTGCTCCTTCCTTTTTCGTTGGATGAATTTTGATACAGGGTTGAGCAGAACCCATTCATACTTGAAAAACTCTATGCTATCCTTGAGCGAATTGTTGGTTGTTTGATTTCCATTTGCCGCATTGCTGAACTGGTTCCATATAGCTGGTTTGAAATCTGGATCTTTTCGTAGAATTCCACGCACAAATTCCTCCACCCAAGTTTTTTCGGAATAGCTGAGATATGAATGGAGCTGATTCTCAGTTGTTGTTGCGTAAAGAGCTTCTAGTGCCAACATCAAGTCGCATTCAGGAATGAGAGCCAGCGCAATAACTGATTTCACTTTTTAAGTGTCTTTTCTGTATTCAACCGCCAGTCACAATTCTTGTATTTTTCGCCAATTGGCCTGCGCAAAATGAGAAAAGCACCCTTTTATGGTCGCTGTGGGAAATTCCGATTTGAAAGCAGAAATTGCTGCCTTTTCGAAATCAATAACAATTTCTTTTGGCTCTAATAATGAGTTAAGTTCTCGTAACACACGAAATGCTTGTTGATATTGCTTTTGAGTTTTTCGTTGCAACAAAAAGTAAACCATTGGTAAGGGGCAGTTATGTATAACAGCATGTACAGTATATCTTTGATAAAACAACGAGGGACTTTTTTAAATTGTGCCATTGGCGTGCAAAGTTGTGTAACGCTCGAGAATGTCCAAGTTTGCATCAGTGGTGTACACAAGAAGTCGGTCGGAATCCCCCGGCCCCAATTTATGAGTCAAAAAGTTTTCCCCCTTAAAGTGGTTTGAAGTTCCATGGGAATTGCTATGTCCTTCACGGTCTTAGGCAAACCTCCGAAGTCTCTTTCTCGTTTAATCGCTCTTGCAACCGAGGTAATTTTCGGCTTGTTTGCTGCGCACTCCTCAGAAACGGTGCTCGTTACGTTTTGATAAATAGATCGGGGATGTTTTTGCGTATTTTGCGCTCTTTTAATTTTTGGAAAATTTGCATTTTGCCCGCTGAAGTAGTGAAAAACATTTTGTAAAATTTAGTGCAAAAGTTTTTGCAACATTTTCGAAAATTTTACATTTTGCCCCCAAGAATAGTGCAAGTAGTGAGGACTATTTTTCGAAACAGCTTGTCAAAAGTTTTTTGTACATTCCCCCCTCGATTTTTAACTGCTATGCACGTTTCACGGTCATGCTTTTTTACCCTTTTTTGAACCGATTTTCTTAAAATGTTTAATTGAATATAACACTGAATATAAATAATCCATTTTTTCCTCACAAATAAATCATCACGTGGAAGTACTGATTTGCAACGTTTTTTGAGGGTCTCCAGGTTGTTTACCCGCTTTTTTTTTAATAAATCAAACTTCATTTAATTTTTCATCTTCAAAGATCAAGATTCGTTTCCCGAACTGACTTGTAGTGAATTGCAATATCATTTGAATGACTAGAAACATTTTTAGAAACCAAAATGATGGTATACCTATTAATGCAATCAAGGATTTGAACTCATGTTTGGGTCATAAACGAACAAAAAGACTCATATCTTTCCCCAATAATTGCTTTGAAATAAAAAGAAAATTAAATGATTTTTAATGGGAGAATTACGGGTCTTAGTTTCGGAGTAATTAAAGAATTATCTTACTGCAAGTTTATTGCGAGTTATCGCGTTTTGCGAGTTGTTGTAATTGCTAATTTATACGAGTTGTTTTTTTTGGGAGTTGTCTTTTGTTGCGAATTGTCGTGTTACGCGCTATTTTCACTGCCAAACAGCAAAACTGTTTAGGTCGCAAAAAACGGGAATGATTTCGAATTTTAACTCATAATTTTTCCGAACTTGAGTGGGTAACAAACTTATACCTATTTTATCTGATCTTAACTCTATAAAAAATCATGTTTTTTCTTTTTCACAAATTTTGACGAATGACGTTCCATTTTTTAATATTGTCGTTGATAGAATCCCATAGTTTTGGTTAGTCTAGAAAATTTTGAAATTTGTCAAAAATCTGGAAATTTGCTGCGTTTTTTCATTAGGTGTTTGAAGTAGTTGTACGTCTTCGAAGAAGTTGTACTCACTCAATTTTGTTTTTTTTTGCGATTTGTTTTTTTTAATTTAATTAAAATTCATTTGCTCAAAGAGAGGTATGTTGCCGTCTCCCATAAAAGTTGATAGAATTTTCATCATCAAAGTGAGCTTCGCCTCAGTGTTTGGGGCTTTCATCTAATTCTGATTCCAATTTAAATTGTATTTAAACGAAGCAAGAAAAACCTCAATTTATTCCGAAAATGATGACATGAGACTATAATATATCTCTAGTTTTTGAAAGCTTCCCGTTATTTCCCGTTTAAAAGCACTATTTTTAAAAAAAATTAAAGTTTTGAGGAGCTTTTCTAGTATTTTCTTAAACTTTGGAAAGTATTTCAAACTAAAGTTTTGAATATAATTTACCTGGAAAAGGCGATGTGCTTGCGGTTGTTGAAAATACTGAAAGTATATATCTGTTTCCTCTGACTACGATTTGCGTCTGTTGATATCCAGTAGTTTGAAAATTTGCTGCAAACCGCTAAAGCTGCAAACTATTTGAGAAAAAGCATTGTGAATTCTACACTTGCATGAGCAAGTGTCTTGTAATCGGGAAGAAGAGTTTTTTCCCGTGTACATCTTTGCTAACTTCTGTGAGAATTTAAATTTGCTTCATTATTAAACCTCAACTTCCAGTTTGCATTTGCACTGTAAGGTCTGGGGTGTGTGATTCCCGGCTGGACCTTGTTTTTCTAAGTATATATGAAATTGACTTATTGACGGCAACTTATTGACCACATCACTGGTGCTGCAAGCAGTTTTAGTTGTAGTTCCAAGTGCGTTTGATATAATGCTGTAGTTTATAGATTTACTACCCCAGACGTTCAACGCTTTTTTTTTCGCTTAAAAGTTTTAATTGGCCTAAATAGTTAGGTTTGTTTGATCGATTTTGTCAGCTTCTTTGATTCGCTTGAGAGGCTACAATTTATTTTGATATAAATTTCTGTTCGGTTGTGGTGTAAAAGTTCAAAGTGCTCAACCTATGAGAAAATCTGTCTTTCTTCTCTTTTCGCAAAATTGAGTTTGCAAAATGACCTTGTAAACTTCATGACAATTTTCATGATTTTATAAAAATTGCTCAATAGGCCATATGTTTACCCTTGCGATAAGCAAAGGAGTTGCAATCGTCTAAATATGTGTATGCTGTTTGGTTTAGACGAAGAAGAGCGTCTGAAAAAGGAACAACTGAAGGAAAAAGCGCCAGTCAAACTGCTAGATGATCTTTTCCGCAAAACCAAAGCAGACCCTTGTATATACTGGTTACCTCTCACAGAGGACGAAATGGTAGTCAGAGACAGAAAACGAGCAGCCGAGCAGAAAGAACTGGAACAACTACAACAACAGTCCGCAATGCTAAAAACTACTTTGGAGACAGAGTCCAGTCGACACAGAGATCACTCAATGAGCCCCCCTAGAAGAGGTGTCGGGGGAGGGGGCTACAGAAGGAATTATTCACCCTCACCTGACAGAAGATATGGAGGTAGAGGAGGGGGAAGTGATCGCAATAACAGCAGGAGAAATTCACCGCCGCCTCCGTTTTACGGTCAAAGGTCAGGATGTCACAGATCATCGGGATCTTATGGAGGTTCAAGAGGGTATCCAAGAGACTCGGGGAGACATCGATGAACACTGAGAAACTTAGCTGATTCTTATCGAGGAATTTTTCGACAGTAGTTAAAAAAACTCAATACAGAGTTCAATATTATGGTTTTGAACCCAAGCTCAGCGCATAGCATTTCAGTTATGCTTAAAAATATTTAAAATTGAGCCAAGCTTTGATGGAGATTATTATGATGTTTTTCGTTCACTGTTTACGGATTTAAAGTTGATGGATTTGTTATATATTTGTTTACTTTACCATTTGTCCAATTTGTCTGTGAATTATGATATGATATTCTCAATCCATTTTCAGAAAAATGAGAGGTTTTCAATAGAGAGTGATCTGATCCAAATAAGGACGATAGTCGCTGTCAAATTCTAACCGTAGCGAAATCACAATGGTGTTAGTGCATATACTTAATTGATTAGACTTTTGAAATATCTGCGGTTTGTAAGTATTGGAGTTGAATTGAAGGTCACTCGATGAACGTAGTTCATACTCTTTCATAAGACGTGATATTTTTTTCAGGAAAAACTTCAAATTTGTTCACGGTCAAATTTGATTTTTCTTGGTTTGACTGTTGATTTTTGCTTTAAATTCAATTCACTTTTTTAAAAAGAAAGGCAAACTCCAGTAACTAACAACAAAAGTGTAAAGGTCACGAAAAACGTGTGATCGACTTCGAATTTCGAAAGTGGATTTAAGTTTTCAGATTTCCCAGCGGAATATAAACTTTACCTATTGATCCAGGTTTCTCAAATTGAGGTAATTTTATTTAAAAAAGTGTCAATCATGAAATATTCTCGCAATAAGAGCTTTAAAGTATCTTTTTTATACTTTGAAATTCTTAAGTTGTCTATGTGTCATTAAGTCAATTTTTCCATGTAAACAGTGGTCGTCTGCATTAAAATTAAAGCTTCGTACAATTTTCGGCTGAGAGGTTTCTATAATAGCAGCTTCATTTTATTCCCCCCATTGCCTGTACCGCTCTATTAGAAGTTATGATAACTCTGACAGAAGTATTTGAGGTACATTTTTTTAATTAGACAAAATAAAGTTTGATTATGGAATTTTCAGAGCGTGAAATGCCATCAACATCTGGCGCTCGCCGACCATCTGACCGGAAACCGATATCTCACTCCTCAACATCCCGCTCGGAACCTAAGAAGAAAGTGGACAACAAAGAAAACGTGGAAACTCAAAGCGAATCGGTACTGGAGGAGCAGTATGTTGTCGAATCAGTCGTCGGCAAAAAAGTTACCAAAAAAGGTAAAGTCCAGTACTTGCTGAAGTGGAAAAACTGGCCCCATTCTGCTAATACCTGGGAGCCTGCTGAGAACCTGGACTGTCCTGAACTACTGGCGGCATATGAAAAAGAGGAATTGACAAGAGTGAAGGACGAGGATAAGCCGTCTACATCTCAATCTAAACCATCAACACAAGCACAATCAGATTCCAATAAGGTTGCATAGTATGAGGAGCCTTTCAAGTTCGAAAATTGTTAACCGAAGTTTGATATATGAGCTTCATCTGTTTAGTTCCTATCCTAGTTCTCTCAGCAGAACAAAAGTAACCAGTTGCTCTGCAAGTATCACAGACTGTCCGATCAGTTATCAAAAAAGTATATATTAAATAGAAATAACTAAATTCAGCTCATGAAATCGTTTTTTTTTTGCTGCACGCATTTTGAATAATGTTTTCAGTATTTGATTTACTCCTACAATTTGTAATTTTACTTACCTTGACTTCGTATTTCTTTCTTTTTTTGTTTTGTTTCGTTAAAAAATTCCTCAGCCTAAATTATTTGGGCCTATTTTTTATCGGCTTAGTGACTTAATTTTAAATCGTTCCAAGGGAAATGCAATTTTATTACTCCCCTCAATTTTCAAGCTGTTTGTACTTTACCTCTCGTTTTGTTGAATTTTCAATTTGTTTTTTCATTTGGAAGTTTTTTTGTCCAGAATTTTCGTCTTAGGTTTCAAAAAGAGATGTGAATTGAAAAAGCGCTTACTCCCCGGTGTGCCTGCAACTCCCCCTAGTTTCTGTTTTTACTTGACCACTCTGTTAGCAGCCTCCAAAAAGTATTTTTGACCAATCTTTTTTTCGTTTTCTCGAAAACTACACTCTCAATTTTAAGTTTTTGGTTTGAATGAAAAGAACGGTTTTATAAAGCTCCCCTGCATAGGCGGCTACAGCCAAATTTTTTTTAACAAATAAAGTTATGGCCCTGGGATTAGTCGAGTTTTTGATTTTTGACCGTTTTGTGAATCTTCGTGACTTTTCTCGGAAACTAGCCTCTGAAATCTGATATTTTGGGTCCATTGGAGATAACGGGTAGTGGGAAGCTCCCCTGCATTAGCGGACATGCACAAATTTGTTTACACGAAAATTAATCGCCCTCGTAAATATCAAATTTTTGATTTTTTGACCGCTTTTTTTCAAAGTTTTGCAATGTTCTCGAAAACTACGCTGCCATGTCTGAGATTTTGGGTCAATTTTTTAGTCCGCCAAACGAGTTGTGAAATGCTTATTAACTTATGCGACTGCGCCCATTTTTTGACACCAAAAGCTAAGGCCCTCGGAAAAATCAATTTATTGATTTGTTGATAGTTTTTTGAAAGTTGATTTTTCTCGAGAACTACCTACCCTCCCAAATCTGAGATTTTGGGTTCAATCGAAACTACAGGCTGCGTGATTCCCTTCTGGATAAGCGCTTAAGCCTTAATTTTTCTTGCAAAAAGCTGTGATTCTCGGAAATGTCCAATTTTTGATTTGTTGACCGTTTTTTGGATTGTTCTCGCTAACTATCCAGTCAAATCTAATATCATAGGTTCAATCAGAACAACAGGTTAAATGAAACCTTTATAATTGGCTTTGCTCAGTTTGTTTTTTAAAAAATTATGGCCTCCAAACAAGTCAAAGTTTTGAAACTTTGACAGTTTTTGGAAACTTTTTGACTTCACGAAAAACCCGGTATTGGGAATCTTTTCTGCTTAAGCGGCCACAACCTGCTTTTTGCAGAAAAAGTTATGGGTTTTGGAAAATTTTTTGACCGTTTTTAAGAACTTTTGACTGCTTTTTTAAAAAAACTTTTTGAATTTTTACACAAAATTTACACAATCAAATCTGAGATAAAAAAAAAATCAATTGAAAGAACCGGTTTCGATAATTGTTCCCGCAGAAGCGGCGTCCGCTTTTTTTTCTAGGAGAAATGTTATCTCTCGTTTGCGTTAATTGTTGTATCGCAAGTGGTGCGAAGCTTCGCTTCGCTTCGCCTCTGTGTTAAAAATTTTACTGATTGATCCAATTTTCTCAAATTAGCCTATTTTTATCAAAAAATTGGCACTAATAATTTGTTCTCGAATTGCAAAGAGCTTTTGGGCTATCTGTTTTTTTCTGTGAAATTCATTAAAATGCCAATTGTTTTCTCTTTCATTGCGTTCCTTATTTTTCCAATTGTCTGTTGGCAATGTTGTGAAAAAAGAAAAGGAGATCAAAACAGTCAACCATAGGAAAGTGTTTAAATGAAGAGCCAGCAAGCGTGAATAGCAAAATATTGAGAACAGTTTTTCTCGACAGAACCTTTTTTAGGCATTGTTATGCCTGAGAGGGCTTTAGTATGATACTACACTAAATCGCTTGCAATATTTCGTTGAGGTTCCTAAAAAGCGTTGGAAAATCTACCCTAAGTGGCTTTTCCTTCCATTTTTTGAGAGTTGTTTTTTAATTAAAAGACACGATCATGATTTTGAATGGAATTCGAGAATTAATCAGTTCTTTTTTGAAAATTTTTTTCTATTCATCGCGGAAAATTTAAGTTTTGTTAGCAAAATGGCTATATTACGCAATGCTTTATATATAAATTCGATGAAGCTATATAAAAATTGATTTTATTTTTAGACTAAGGTTCAACCTGCAAAGAAATCGAGTTCAAAAGAAAAAGCTAAAGACCATTTTCAAGTTCCTGCTACTTACGGGTTCGCCCGAGGTTTGGATCCAGAAGAAATTCATGGTGCTAGTGATGCAGGAGGAGAACTGAAGTTCCTCATGAAGTGGAAGGGGCAGAACGATCCGGATATTGTACTGGCTAAAGAAGCCAACATTAAGTGTCCTCAAGTTGTCATCAAGTTCTACGAGTCTATGCTGACTTGGACACCTAATGAATGAAATCGAAAGTATGCATTCACCTTGTTCCCATGGTTGAGATCTTTAGATAGGTAGACGGTGATTTAGAGATTTGACTAGATGATTTTTGTGCTCATACGGTGAGAAATTTTGAGATGAGATAGATTTATTTTTGATTGTTAAGTGAAATTTGTTTTGCTTATTTGATAGTATGTGCCGTGTATTTATTTGTTTCATTGACAAGCTGTTTTTGAGGCATTCCACTCTATCAAGGCACTTTAATTGTAGTCTATTCTTGTAATTGTTTATTTATGCAGTATTTTTGAATTGTGATTCATTGTTAAAATTGGATCGTTTTAAGAAAATGTCTCGATATATTCCGTTTTATAAGAAGCATTCCAACCAGTGCGAATTTAAAGAAGATACTGGCATACAAAATTCGAAGAAATAAATGTACTTTTTCCACCATTCCGTTACAAAAACGGCCCACAGAGTCCGATTTTTATAATATTATTGAATTTTTGTTCCAACTTTTGAAGAAAACGGAATATTTATTGTTCCGACGTTCGTAACGAAAGTAACGGAATATTTGTGCTCGGGGTGGGTTTTTTTCTTCAGACAAACTTCGACTTTTTAACTAGCCATTTTGACGGAATTTTTTTATATCATTCAAAAATTATTGTTGTCCTGGGCTTTAACTTGAAAAGATATTTAACCTGTGATAATTTTTCGTAAAGTTATGGGGGTTTGAAGGTTGCCATTTGGGTCAATTAACGCGCGATATATTTCGCGCTATTAACGGGTAAGCGAGATTTAATCCTCTTAGAAATTGTTCCAAATTGATTCAAGGAAGCTTATATGTCATAATTGATTTGTTAAAGGAGCGAAAGCTATCACTTTACACTTTATATGGCGTGTGGGGGGGGGGGGGGGGGTTTGATTTTGACAAAAAATCTCAAATATAAAAAAATGCAATTTTTTGATAAGAATTAATTTTTTCGTGTTATTACTGCTCCATAGACCTTAAAAGGCAGTCGGAACATTCAGGGCTTCGCCCTGATACGAGCAGTCTTGTTATTCTTTAGTCTAGCTCCGAAAAGAAAGTTGAGAAATATTGGGGGGAGGGGAGGATGTTAACTTATACTTAAGCTCATTGCAAAGCTGAAGTAAGCTACAAACTAACTTGGTTTTAAAAATTATGCTTGTCAACAAATTAACTTAGTTTGAAAAATTATGTTTGTCAACATTAATATAGCCAGATTGCTAGGTGTATTGCAAATTCAATATTGCGCAATCGCACACAAATTTTGCATAAAAGTTTTGCTTCAGCGCAAAATTTATATCCAATAGAGAGCGTTTTGATGACACCAGTTTTGATGGCATCAAGGGAGCATGGCATCATTGTTACAGCGGTTGTCTTTTTAGTTGAATGGCGTCGTATGATTTCATTCAGCTCGAAGACTTCTTCATAGTTTGTACTTTTTGGTGATCTTTCCTTCTAGACTGAATTCTTGTGTTTACGCGTATGACCCGACTGTGTATGCAAAGCGGAGATTCAACTATTCAAAAATTGAACGAAAAGAACGAGGCAATTATTTAGGTTTTGTGTGATAATTAGACTTGCGAGAGCAAGTGTCTTAGAATCGGGAGCTATACTTTCTACAGCACAGCGTAAGCAGTTTACCTAATTTAAGTAAAATGCTATTAATTTGATAAGTATTTATCTAAACGAGCTTTCTTAACCAAATCAAGTGCATGCTACCAATTTTTGGCATTTCGTCCATAGGGAACATCAATATTCCGTTACTTTCTTCCCAACAAAAAAGATTTTTTCTGAATTATTTGTTTTGAACTTTGTCAAGTCTCTGACTGTTCTCGGATTTTTTTGTTCCGAAACCTGTCTGCGTTCAAATCGAAAACGTTTAAATTATCTTCACAGCACGCGTAGTTGTAACCGGTAATTAATTTTATGAAATGAGCGGTCGTGATTTTTGTGTTATCACTATGTGACTTTCTTTATTTCAAATCTGTAAAAGTTGTTTACGGCAAATAAAGTATAGTTCCCGATAGCAACACTTTCTCTCGCAAGTGTAATAAAATAACTTTTATCTAAAGATGAATTTTTTAAATGATTTATTAATGAAAACAATAAAGCCATTTGTAGGTGGTTTTTGATCTAAATTTCAGTATTCTGACCCACATGCACAAATTTGAAGAAAAAAAAATCAAAAATGAAGCTATATTACTTGTACAGCTAACAAGAATTCTTGTTATCTTATAGGATTTTAGTATTTCAAGGAAATGCCAATTTTGAGTGTCCAAGTTATTTCAGATTCTTAAAGAGGTCGTGATGATTTTTTTTGTTTTCTTTTTCAGGTCGTATTAAAATGTGTTCAGGCTCAAGTTCATTTTTCCCGGCTAGACTTTTGATTTATTTTGAAGTTAACTTCGAACAGCAAAAATTTGGAGGCGACGAAGTTTGAAGTTGATTGACTTCTAATTTAGAAAATGGAATTTAATAATAGTTTTCCCAGAGAAATAAAGCTTTACCTGTTGATCCAGTTTTCTTAAAATGGTTATTTTTATCAAAAAAGCACCAATCATAAATTGTTCGTGAAATTCAAAGATCTTCAAGGGCATATATTTTTTCATTAAAGAAAGTTGAAGTTTTTTCAAAGAATAAGTTAGTCTTTTGTTTTGTCTGTTTCCTTGCGTTACTTTGTCCTTTCCAACTGTCAGTTGACTATGTTCTTCGTTTCAAGTATAAAAGGAGTATTTATCATCGGTGTTTTTTTCCGCTGTGCGACTGACTCGACTATAGAAATACAAGTGTTTGACGAAGTTTTTTTTATACCATGAAGGTATCTTTCTCCTGGGCTCAAGAAAATATTTTTCACGTGCATTTTATTTTTTGTCCAATTTGGTCTTTCTAATTAAACTTGCAATTAGCAAGCGTTATTAAATTAGAATATAGGATTTTTTCGGGCGTACAACTTTTGTGCAGTTATCATTTAGACAGCATTCAGTTCAGCAGCAAACATGCTCAATTTCTTAAAAATTCAAAATTAACTACCTGTTACGAAAACTAGTTGGCGGTTAAGGGCCCAGGCTCGAATCCGATCAGCACCTGTTTTTTTTGTAGTTTGTAGTATTCAATATCAAAAAAATTATCGACCTGTCAGTTGTCTGGTTATGTTTTGTCTCCTTAGTTTCCACATTGTCTATCTTTCTTGTTTTTGATTCTTTTATGTAATTTGTAAAACTCTCAACTTGTATAATTTTTTGTTTGTTCTTTTTCGCGTAAAATTTTTCTTCGGCCTAAATAGCTGCGGCGTTTGTTTTTATCAGCTTATGGACCTAAATTTGTGTTTTATGAAGGAAAAATAGATTTTCATCATTTTTTTTGCGTTTCTGAAAGAGGAGGGCTGTAAAGAGTTTCAAAACATAAATTTCAAAAGTTTTCATTAACAAATTTTTTGCCGGTCATTGTGTTGTTGGACGTGCTGTCCTCAAATTGAACATTATTCGAGACAAAAATTAAGAAACTTTTGTAGATGTAATTGTTTTGTTTTCAATTTTTTTGCATGTTAGTTATCGCAAGTGGTGCAACGCCGGGCTTCGCCTCTGTGTCAACTTTTTAGTTTCTGCGTTTTTTGTAATGGTCAATTTTGTTCACTATCGCTGAAACAGGTTTCAAAATTTAAACAAATTAAGGATGCTATCAACGATATTTAAAATTAAGGCTGTAGAAATAAACTGTTTTGTTCACGCGAATTTGTTCCCTGGAAAAGTCTTTTGGCCAAGTTTAACTGGTTAGCTAAATGCAGATAAATTATGTATCCTCAGATGAATTCAATTACTTGCAATATGTTGGGATATCGCTACGAAAATCATGGTGGTTCGAATCAATTACGATTTTGGTCAATAAAAGGTTTTTTTTCGGCACTCTGCTCTTCAAATTGTAGACATATTGGCTCCCTTAAAAAGAATGTATGGTGCTTGATATCCACTTAGTTTGAGTGCTGGATCTCTTCATCTGGCTGTAGCAAACGCTTTTTGCTAATATTATTGCAAAATTCTTCATGGTCTTGAAAACTTTTCATCGCTATGTCTTAAGTACAAAGGTTTTCATTTGTTTTTATCATCCGAATCCATCCAGGTCTTTCTAGATTGTTTGAACCATTCAAGATAAGTGCGAGTTTTATCAGCTATGCCATTAGGTTATTAAGTTACTCCAGATGCGGTTTTTTGTTTAATCATTCAGTAATTCGTTTGTTAATAAGAAGTAGTTTGTGCTTTAGACTAAAAATGAACAGACGCTGTATGTCAGTGTGTTTTGCTCTCCTTGTTTTATACCCGCTGCATCTGAGTGGTGTTGTGACGGCTGATCCGTCTGCAGACGACACGAAGACGTTTTACGAGGATGGTCTGAGTCTGACCAAACCTTTTCAGCAAGAGTTTGCATGGGACATATCGGGATCTACGATGATCACGGATAAGTACATCAGACTGACACCGGACCAGAAGAGTCAGCAGGGATCCATCTGGTCCAAGGTACATTGAACCAAAAATTAGAACATTTTTAATGTGTAGAACTTCAAGGCTATTTGCTTGTCGTACGTGAAGACAAATTAAGTAACCTCATTCAGTTTGTTCTTTATGTGCCTCCTTCATTTATGTTTTCAGCATACAATGAGACAACCATATTGGGAGGCTATAGTGACTTTCCGAGTGCATGGAAAGGGAAAAACTCTCTTTGGGGATGGTTTTGCGCTTTGGTACACACAAGAACGCATGATGCAGGGTCCTGTTTTTGGATGCAAAAATGGCTTCAAAGGTCTAGGAATGTTCTTCGACACCTACTCGAATCACCAGGGCGAACATAATCATGCACATCCATTTGTATCTGGCATGGTCAGTAATGGATCTCTGTTGTATGATCACGATAGTGACGGAACTCATACGCAGTTGGATGGATGTCATATGCCGTTCAGAAATCCGGGTGAGGCTGCTTTCCAGAGAAGTTACTGATGCTCCTTCATGCTAACAGATTCTTTTGAATTCGTTGAAATATACCCTCTGTCTTGGGGCGAAAGCTCTCATGCGTATTGTCGCCCAAATCTCTGTTTTTTTTCCGGTGAACACTTCGGCTTGACATCCAAGAAAAATTATATATGCTTTCAGCTGATGCGTTTTTTTAGATGGCGATACTGCCGTAAGAATCCGCTACTTCAAAGACACCATAACTGTGCATACAGACTTGGACAACTCAGGTCAATGGAAACTGTGCTTTGAATCCGAAGGTGTAATCTTGCCCGTCCACTACTATTTCGGAATGTCAGCAGTCACAGGAGATCTTTCCGACAACCACGATATCACCTCGTTTAAGGTGTTCAGCATACCTTACGAGATGAGCTTCAAACCTGAGATGGCAATGTTGCGTTCCATCCCCCGAGCTATGAAGTTTGACACTCCGAGGAAGCGAGTGGACTCCAAAGACTCATTGCTTTCGAGTACCTTCAGGTCTCCTATCAAGACGTTCTTAGTATCAGTGGTGGTAATTGTCGGTGCTGTTTTTGCAATTGCAGTTGCCTATTTGTTCTACAAAGACAGAGAGGAGAAAAAGATGAAACGATTTTACTGAGAACAAAACAGAACCGAGATATCATTCAGTCTAAAACGGAAATGAGTTCGCAAATTTAGATAACCCAAATTGTAGTGCTATAAATTTTTCAAGTGTAGTGAAATGTGGGCTGATCATTTTGGTGGGCATCGTTGATTATTTGTCGTTAATTTAAACTCTTTTTCGTGTAAATTATGCTTTTATTTACTTTCATGGTTTTCAAGACCATGTTGATGTACCTTATATAACTTTGACAAAAAACCTTTTCATAAAGTCTTTTCAGCGAGAGTATTTTATCTATGCATTCTTTAGTTGATAAAAATAGCTGGTATTGATGAAGTTCCCTGTAAAATTTTGATTTTTGTCAAATTTTGAGCGAGAAGAAGGCTTATTTCGTTGTTCAACCAAGAGAAGGTACCACAAATAATCATCGCAAATGTACGAAGCTTGTTTTATAGTATGAGTTCTCTTTTTTTTCAACCTACGTCACAAATATTGTTGCGACAAAATGTGTTCATTTTGATCAATAACCAGTTATTTACTACATCCAATGCTAAGGATAAAAACACAGACTATTATATTACAAATAGTACTTTAGCTTCAATGTATCATGGATCTGTAGCGTAGAGGCAGAGAAGGATACGCGCAAAAAATAAGAGGATTCAAATCTGGGAAGGGTCGGATGTTTTTAATGAACTTTTTCGTATACTAGTTAAAATGCGTCCGCTCTATAAATTGAGGCATGCTAGTTGATTTTTTTTTCAAATTGACTGGTATTGCTAATGCGTCTTAATTGGCTTGCGTCACTTAGCAATTATGTAGACTCACAATTAGCGTGCGTCACTTGAGAAATTTTGTATACTCAAAGTTTTACTCATTCAGTTTGTCTCAGTAGCGTTATCGGTCGTCTTTTTGCTTGCGTATGGGAAGTTCAACTTCGCCTCTGTGTCCAAGTTATTACATGCAAAATTAAGTCTTTTTGCATTTGGTGCCACTTTGCTGCATGGCGTTGGCAATTTATTAGCAGATATAGCTGCTTTATTTGTGACTAGTGTTCGCCGATTGTTAAGCCTTCGTGGCCGAGAGGGTAGGGCGTGAGACTCCGCAGGTTTGACTCCGATACGCAGCAAATGTTACATATTCAAGACTTAATTATATTTTGTTGATTCACTGTATTAAGCTGCTTTTTTGTCATGTTCTCGCTAGGTTTTGCGAAGCGCAGCTTCGCATGTGTGTTGAAGGTTTTTTCAAAGATGAATTTGGCCAGAAACCTTGTGGTACTTACGCAGTAACTGGTCACTGATTTCTTGTGATGACTTTTTGCTCTAGTGCTCAACTTAATCGATTTCGTGGAAGTCGTCGTGTGAAAGTTAAAAAAACCGCGTAAAATGATACAGCTAGTTTTTGTTTAATGCATCTATGATGATATGAAGTTCTAATACGTGAAATCACTGTAATTCATTCTGTAATAAGAAATTAATCGACTAATTGATTGACATAAGTAAAATGTGTATTCTGGCGTCGGAGCCGAGCAATTTAAATGTTTTTCAATTTATATTGCTCTACTAAAATTTTTAATTTAAATTGAGTGGTTTCTTAATTTACATTTAAATAAATTAAAACTTAAAAGAAAATTTAAATTAATTTAAGTTGTTTTTTTTTTCTAAATGGACAGCACTGCTGCAATGTATTCCACAATGTCTGCAAAATCCCAAATCTATCTATCTATACAAAATTTGAATGCGTGTGGCAAGTATCTTGCCATATTCAAGCATTGTTGCAACGGTTAATGGCATAACTTTTCTTTGCATGGTTCAACTATATCGTTTATTGCAATGTTAAAGAAGTTTTTTCAATTTTCCAGCTTAAGAATGCTAGGAAAATTAGAAGGCCCGTATGTAAAGCTGTAGCTATGATGCCAGCAAGAGAGGGGATTTGGGGGCAGTGCAGTGAATGCTAATGTAAAGGTGAGATTCATCGCTCTTAACTTTGTAACGGGCGTTTTTCGGTGTAGCTTTTATTTCACCAATTTCAAAATTAGCAACCTGAAGGTGGGGCGCTCTCAGGGTTCTCCCATGGGTTGCGAAATGTTTGGATTCCAAACATGAATACCCAAATCTTTTCAGTTTAATGACATATGACGGTTTTTGAGACAGTTGGGTGCTGTTAGGGTACTCTCATGGTTTGAAAATCATGTTTTCTAATGTGACTGCTCAAAACTTTGTAGTTTCCGATTTATGCCGTTTTTTATGATTTTCAAAAATTAGATACTTTAAAATTTCAAAATAAAATTCTCAACTGAATGGTGGCATGTTGTCAAAATAATCTCAAAAGGTTTCTATCTGGTCTTCAAATGTGACTGTTGAGCGCCTTTTAGTTTTCGAGATATGGCGTTCGAATTTTTTAAAACTAGGTTAAACCACACTTTGATATGCTTGAATCTATGGCGGAGTGATGTTCTTTTTTTACACAGGGCTTGCAGATGTGACCTCCAAATTTTACTGCTCAAATCTTTCCCTTTTTCAAAAATTGACATTTTTTTCAAAGGTTTTTTAAAAGATTTCTCAAAAATTTTCGCAATGTTAGTGTTTTCAGAAATCTGATGTTTTTTTAAGTAAATACGATTGATGGCAGCTGTTGAAAATTGCAGATGTTTGCTGTCGTTCATTCTAGTGTTTTTATTCCGAGTAATGCGAAGATCTGACACCTAGCAGCTTAAGCGCTATATCCATTTTACTTAGAGAACTTGAAGGTAATTTGTTTTTGTAATGTTCGGGATTTTTTCATACACATTATAAATATGCAGTTTTCTGGTACATCAATCTGTGTGAAATACCGGGTTCGCATAATTAAGGAAAGACGTCTCTCGTCATGTTGAAACTATCTACTAATTTTTGGCATCTATCTTTTTTTAAATCTTTATCTATCTCAAAATTTTTCGAGTTTTGAACCTCAAATTCATGCAAGTGGCATAATATTGAATGGTGCAACTGTAGTTTGATACTACAAGTCTCAGGCTATCCAGTTCCCGAAATGCTGCCGAGGTTACTCACTTTTGAATGCGAGTTACCTGTTTTGAACTCGAAACGATTAACCAGAGAAATGCAAATCCAACAATACAAAATTGAGTCATCCACTTACAATAGCAGAAAGTTAAAGCAATTTAAGTATCAACTGTCGGCAAAATTGAATAGAAAGGGGTTAAACTTCCTAAAAACTACCATTTATTCACTTTAACTGTATCAATTTTTTTATTGCATTTATTAGTTTACCTGTAGGACATGTGTTTGTCCAAGCAGCTTTGCTGCGCTGGGTCCCTAGTTTTTTATATGGCGTAACAATAAACAGCTACTCTGCAGTACTTAATTCCGGGTGTTGAAATTTTACAGGGGAAGAAGGCAGGCTGAGTATTTTCGGGTCAATTCTGATAAATATCATGCCAAAATTGAGCCGAAAATAATTTTTTTGAGGCTCAGCATGTTCGGGTCAGTTCTGATAAATATCATGCCAAAATTGAGCCAAAATTTTTTTAAACGTTAAAACTGGCTTGTTATAGTTTATTAATGGAAACAGCAGTTAAAAATAGTTTTTTATTTCAAACTAAAAATATCGTATTTTCCAATAATTTTGAAGGGCAGAATTTTTTACCGGAACTTATATATCCTTAAATTTATTACATTCAATGTATAAAAATTCCGTTGAAAGATTTTCCCTTCAGGCTCCCATTTGGAAGGGTCTATTTTCAAGGGTGTTGTGGTCTATGAAGAAGTGGGTTTGTGTTGCGGGGGGTGTCCTGTTAATTAAATTGTTCTGCAGAGGCAGAGAACTCTTTTTAAACACTGAAAGTATAATCTTATTGTCTAATGTATAATTTTTCTTAAGTTTAATTAGATGCTTCATGATTTTTTAGCATAGAATTTTATTAAGCACTATATCCTGGTTCAAACGAAGAGTTATTATTAAAACATTTTGAAACCTTGGTAAGATATAAGTAAAAATTAGAAAAGAAAAAACCAGACTTATACAACTATAGAACATATAATAGGTCGGATATAGGTCGGTCGAATCAAGTCCCTATTTACTTCCTATTTGTTCACGCTAAAAAGTAGCAGCCGGTTTTTTGTTCACACTGAACTTCAAACTTGTCCCATGTTGACATTTCCCAATATGGTGTATTTTTGAACTAAATAAAAGCTAATTTTTTGTTTTTCATTTCAGACTGGAGAATAGTTATTGGCACTGGTTGGCTTTAAGCAGTTTATTTGCTTTCTTTTCGTATAATTTCACAACTCCCTGCTCATCGTGTTGTAATGGTGTGCGGAGTGATGTGTAGTATAGCGAGGAGAGTTAACCCGCCAATGGCAACTTTCCTGTTCACGCTGGTTATGTGTGCAGCGGGTCTGGTCGCCTACGCCTTCTATATCACATCACATAGTTTAGAGGATCCAGATATTCAGGTTAATTGGCTGTTTATTCAAATTATAGCAAATTCGTTGTTTTTGAGAACTGAGATGTGACCTTTTTGAAAAAGAAAAATGAGGTAGTTTTGAGCTATTGTTTTCGTTTTTAATACTAGCAACAAGATTTTTTCAGGACTGGAATTCGTTTCTCGCTAACTTTGACCACATCGAGTTCTGCCTGGACGCCAAAAGTATCAAGGACTCTCCAGATGCCCTGAAAAACATCTCGGCCAAAATATCCAAGGAAGACAGAGATGCTTATTTACAGAACAGTGTGTGTATGCAAGTGGAAACAACTCTGAAAGCGTCTCATGGTGTCTCAGAGAGCACATCTTTACTGAGTGGAATTGAGCATGCAGTGTTTAAAGTGGAAGCTAAAAGTTTCGGCATTCAAGGTAGAAAAAATTAGGGAATGATTTTTTTATCTCTTCATTCAGTTGACTTCGATGTCTCCTAAGAACTAATATACTACACACGTTGAAGTTTCAACTAAACACTACTTCAGCGATACAAACGAGAGAATACAATGGGTTTTTAAATGTAGAGTCCTTTGGCCACCAAGTGTATACTTAGCGGTAATCTTAAAAATCTTGGTCAAAAAATCATGGTACGCGAACAGTTCAGTCAGTAAGTAACCCTTAGATCGAAGGGATCCTACCGGAAATTTTATACCATAAGATTTATACCCAAAGTCTTAGAAAAATATGCCGTTTGTAAGAGCTCCAAATAAAAACTAATTTCAACGCAAAAAATTCGGCATTGAATTATTAAAACTTCATTTTACAATTATACTTTAAGGAAATTGTTTGGCTTAATTTGGGCACGATTCTATTTAGAACTGATTCCAAGTTGCTGGATCAATCACTCTGATAATTTTGAACCCCTGCATTTAAAAAGCCCCTTTTGGCCAAGAATTATCCTACGGGTAGAGTTACGCAAGCTTCGCCATTGACTTATATGTAGTCGAGTGAGAACAGTGTTGCCCTAGAGCTATGTTCTTTAACGAAAATATGGCGTAACATAATTTCACAAGGTTATTTTAGCATAAAAAGTTCAGATACAGTTGAAGATCTGACAGCAGTCTGAAAGATCGCGTATTTAGTTAGTGCAGAGGGTGTTTTCTGTTTCAGGCGAGCTAAGCAATGTCCTGTTGTTCGGATACCTGCAGATACCTTCAATTGACGACTGCGATGCAAACAAGACCTCTGGCTCAGTCGTCGCCACTGAAGACCGCTGTTATGCGAAGAACAAACTGTCTCCGAAAGGAGAAACATGTCTACTTCTCATAACAAAAGAAGCAGGGGTGCTACCTCAATACAAAAAAAGGTAAATAAAAGCCAAAAGTGAAGTATCTGAAGGTAATTACAAGTTTTTAATGCTATGCATTTAGCTGATGAAAAACTATTTCGCAAAGTTATCACGCATTTTCTCTGTCTCGGGTTTTGAATCACTTGTTAACTATATGCTCCCCTATAGTGCCTTGGGCCTCGTAAGGAATTGGACCCCCTATAAAGGAAGGATTGAACAATTAAGCATATATGAATTTTGTACCTTGCAGCGAATTGCCAACCCCCCCTTTTTTTTGCAAAAGGGGAGCATCTAGTTAACAAGATCCCGTTGTAGCTTGCTTCCCAAACCAGTAAGAAGACCATTTATTTTTTAACGGCGCACATAGCTCAGCATTTTTTCTCCGAATCCAAATGATCAGGGACAAATCCCGATCGCAGAGAAATTATTTCAAATTTTGGACACTTTTACTGACGAATATTTGAAAACTTTGTTTTTCTCTGAAAAGAATGGTGTCTGTTCAAGTATCTCCTGTGTCGCACTCCCAGTTTAAGGCAAAAGGTTGGAAGCTCTAACTAAGAGTAAAAATTGCGCTGTTTCAAAACTTGGTTCAATACAATACAGCATAGCTGTTTCGCGTCCCAGCAGGGACCTGAGCGGAACAACCTCTCAGACAAGTGTGTTTACTGTCCATTATTCAAACCTTTGGATCTTTTTTACCATTTCGAATTTGGATAAAAGTACCATCATTTAGGTATGAATTCGATTATGAATATGAATTAGGTTCGATTCAGCTGGAAATTATATTTTCTAAAAAATTTCTTGAAAAAAGCGGCATTTTTTCGGATTCATGGTTTTTGTCCTAGTTTCCGTCGGTTCATTTTCCTTTTTGTTTAAATGCCATTTTTCTTATTTGGAACGGTTTTTTGTCGTCTTTCTTTCAATAGCCTGGATTTTGGTTTGATTTTAACAGTCAATGAAGGCTCTTTTATAGGACGCGTTGACTTTTTCGTTTTTCGGGAAAAAGTCTCAAAATTGCTCTAAAATTCAAATTTCAAGCGTGAGCGTGAACAATATTTCACGCTCACGTATGATATTTGAATTTTAGTTGCTTGATCTTTCAAGTTCTTTTGCTAAATAGAAGGCAAATTTTAGTATTCGATTTCGAAAGCCAAAGGGCGCGAATATAAAACAATTAAAGCAATTAAGAGGACTTGTATAAATAAGATTAGGTGTCGTTTTATTTCAGAAAAACATTTATCTGTTTTAGTCATTCATCTCATTGTCATATCTATCGTTTTCCTTGCGATAGCCACGGGTAATGCAACCTGGTTCTAGGCTTTCTTTTCCATTACCCTTGCCGTAAGCAAGGATGTTGCAACCGAGTATTAGATTTTTCCCCCGTAAACAACTTGTTCACAGAATTGACAAAATGGTATTTTTATTATATACCATTTTGTCGTGTTTTTAGCGTTTTTGACTTGTATGACCTGCATATGGAAGGTAATTTTCATCGGTACCGAAAAAGTTCCGCAGATTTTTGACACAGGTCGGTCGGCTACAATTCTGTCGGCTTATTTTTTAATATTGCAGTTCTCTTTATTTTACGATAAACGATTGTACTTTAACGAGAAACAAAAATCACCATCCGAAGCCGTCCATAGTAAAATAAAATTTAATTGCAAAAAATGTCAATTTTGTTGAAAAAAATTTTTTTTTTTAATATTTGTTTTTTGCTCTAATTTTTTTTTATAACTTAAGTCGAAACTTTTGTTCCTTTTACTCTTGCGATTAGCAAGCGTATTACAATCGGGTACTAGGTTTTTTTCCCCTAAATAATTTAGTTTACAGGACCTATCTCCTGGACTTGTCATCTACTGGGCCTTTCTTTTGCATGTTAGTTTTATATATATCCTGCCTTCATATTGGTTGTAATTTTACCAACTCGATTTAAAATTTAGTTTTCTTGTTTGTCTTTTTGCAAGCGTAATATGTTTCGGCTTGTTTCATATCGACTAAGTGGCATCCTATTGCATCGTTTGATGACCGAAAATAGTGTTTGTGTAGGTGTGTGTGTTCTCGGGGGAAGGGGAACTTGATTGTTTTTTTTTCGGCATGAAGGTATTCTGCTCAGGTTTTTTTGGCTTTGTTACCGCTTGTTAAGTATAAATTCAAATTCAATCGACCATCCGGCGCATCTGAAGTAGTGGTTACACTATTGTCTCAGACGGCAAAGGTTTGTACTTCGAATCCGGAACTTCTCTTCTGCAAACTAGAGTTTTTGTTCTTTTTCAGACTACCGTCCGTCTGTTTATTTTTGTTGGCTTAATTTTCCTAGCCCGAGTTTTTTTGAAGTTTCAGTTTTCTTCCAAGCTACTGTAACCTTCATGTTTGAAATGACAAAAGCCGGAAGTTTGATTCCAGTCGAGACCTGTTTTTTGTCAACTGATAATTTTTGCCTTGTTTTGATTATAGTCTGTCTGCTTAGTTCCCCACAGGATTTTTTTTGAAAATTCGGTTTCTTTCGAGCCTTCTGGGAGCTTCTTATAAAGTTTCTATTGGTCCAGGTAATTTTGCTCCAAATTTTTTGTGCTTCTGTTGTAATTTTCATTAAATTTATGAAAAAAACTTCGTTTTTTTATTTGATTTTGATCACTTTCCTTCATTTTCGTATCGCAAATAGTGCGAAGGTCAGCTCTGCCTGTGTGCTGATTATGCGAGAGGCTGTATTTATAAGCTTGCAATTAGAGGAGCATTAATAACTCGGAATATATATCTTTTTTTGGGTTAACTACTTAACAAAATCACTGAACCATTTGCTCAGCTTTCGTAAATAGACGATCAAGTTTGACCAATTTGTTGCGTTTTGTTTTTAGTTTGGAGGTCTGAGCTTAAGTTGGTAAATGTTGCGGGTTTGTTATGGCCAGGAACATATTTTTATGAATTAGGATTTTTTCTGGGAGAAATTAAATTGTCGGACTTCGTTTGCTTATTTTTTGTCAGCTTCCTTTCAAATCATACTATTTTTTTCGTTGAAACAAGTTTTGATGGATTTGAATTACCTTTTGATGCTATTCATTAACTTTTTAATTTGCGACGTCTGTTTTTTTTAAATGCTTTCTTCTTTCCACGTTTTTTTGCTCTAAAGGTTTATTAGGCGTAATTGGTTTCGGCAAATATAGTATCAGCTGAGTTACCTTATAATGGGTCCTTTTAAGGACAAATAAGCTTATTAGGCTTTTGTGTGTTTCAGGAGGGTGTAAATCTTTGAGTTTCAAAACTGCCCTAAATGTTTTATGTTAATTTTGTTTTTGGCTCAATGATTGTTTACTCAAATTTTGTCGGCTTACTCGCCGCTCGATAATTTTTTTCTTAAAGATAGTTAAACGCTGTCGGTTGTGTTGGTCGGGGCTTAGTCCTCGAGTTCAGAACTGAGACAATCATATGTAGAACACAATCGAGACAATCGTATGAAGTTATCAGATATAGTTTGTTTAATGTAGATTTTTTCCCGACATTTCTGACATACTCTTATGTAGATTTTTTTGCCTCTTGTGTTGTAGTCAAAGTTTCAAAGATATGCAAAGGCAGCAGAAGTGCTTGAGGTTATGAAGTGAATGTAGCTGTGTGGTTTATTTTTATACGATGTAGCCGTATGTAAGTAAGAATTTGAAAATAGAATGTTTTTTCTTTTTAGAAAAATTTATGGATTCGTTTCTCTTAATTAGATTTCGGGCTAAATTTTGCCAATTTTTGGCGTTTTATAGGCGCTGAAGACGTTTTTGAGAGAAGTCTTAAGCTATCAAAATGCGCCAAAATTGGTTTTTAAGTTTGGTTTTCAACGTTTTCACTTCATTTAACTAATTTCGATTAATTTACTGTCTGCTTAACTGGTGCCAGGTTTTTTGAATGTATCACCAAATTGTTTTTTAAATAATTTTCTACGTTTTCGAGAAATCGATTGGAGCTCTGTGTTTTAAGTTTTTTTTGTAGGTTGTTAAGTTTTATGCATCCATTTTTTTGTCATTTTAAGTGTTTTTTTGCTGTTTTCTTGCGCAGGCATTGTCCTGCCCGATTTTGTTCATTTTTCATTGTCATTGATAATCAGTCCTGCGATAAGCAATGGTGTTACAACCTCTTTGAGAGTAAGATTTTTTATCAGATAATTAAAAAGTGTTGTTTTTCTTGGAAAGTTGGCTATTTATTCTTTTAATAAGCATCTGTGTCACCATTTTTGAATGTTTGAAAATTTTGTTTTTGTCTATTTAAAGAATGACCTATCTTGCCATGTAGGGTATTGCAATCGGGTACTAGACTGTTTCCCGTAAATAATTTTCTTCACAGGTCTCGCCTCCTGGATACTGGACTCATTAATCTACTTCGCCTTTCTGTTGCAAAAGACGTATTTTGAGCATAAAAGCGTTCCAGAAATCCGGCCATAGAGAAATTTGCTTTTAATGATGAATTATGGTTAAAATATTTACCTACTCGGTTTGTAAAATTGTCTTTCTTTTTTCCCGGCGTAATAGTTATCAACTTATTTTATATCGGCTTAGTAGCCTTGTATTGGGTCATTCGATGAGCGAAGTAACTTTTTTTGTGCGTGTGTGTTCTGAGGGGAAACAGTCTTTATTTTTTGTTTAATTTTAGTTTTTTTAACTTTTTTCGGCATGAAGAGTTTCTGCTAACTCAGGTAATAACTTCTTTGTTTTGGTTTTTTTTTAACTTATGATATACAAGGGTATTACAATCGGGTACTAGACTTTTTTCCCGTGAACATTTTTGACCACAGGACTCATTGTACTCCTGATGTACCTTGGTTCATAAGGAATTCAAATTTTGTAGTGTCTCTTGCACACAGCCTGGTGGTAACGAATACGCCTGGGACGGCAAAGGTCCTGGGTTCAAATCTGACCAGGACCAGTTTTTTCAAACGGTAAATATTTTGGTTCTAAAAAAATTCGGTCTATTATTTGTCTGCTGATGTTTTGTCGACTTAGTTGCCACATCTAAGAATAGTTTATTTTAGCTGTAAACAATTTTCACAGCAGTTGCTTTTAGCATTTTAAAAATCGGCCGAATCGAAATTTGCTTTTCACAATGGTTGTCATTTAATCAGCTCGATTTGTCGAAATTTCACTTTTTTCGTGATCTCCTTTTGCGTCGTTACGTCCGAAAAAATTTATGCACTGCGCGTTTGTGGGCTCTGACGGGAAAAGGGACATTTTTTAAATAAGTTTAGAATTTTTCTAAATGTCTTCGGCATGAAGGATTTATGCTCAGGTCTTTTCGGCTTTGTTACCGCTTGGTAATTACAAATTCAAATCCAATCAACCATCCGGCACATCTGGCGTTGAGGTTAAACAAGTGCACACTTTTCCCTCAGAGCACACACGCACATTTTTTTTGGTTGTAGCGACGCAATAAGAGGCCGCTACCTTTATATTAGTTGAGCCGAAAATTATTAGGTCGATAAAAAAGAGAAAAAAAATGAAAAAATTGAGCTGCTATTTTCTTGATGTTTTTCTCTTTTTTATCGACCTAATAATTTTTTGCTCAACTAATACCAAGTTAGCGGCCTCTTATTGCGTCGCTACAACCGAAAAAAATGTGCGTGTGTGTGCGCTGAGGGAAAAGTGACTTAATATTTTTATATAAGTTCACAATTTTTTTTTGAATTTTTGACTTGAAGAGTTTCTGGTCAGGTATTTTCGGTTTTGTTACCGCTTGGTAATCTTAGTAAATATAAATTAAAATCCAATCAACCCTCGGCGCATCTGGCGTAGAGGTAAAAAACAACTTGAGACGGCAAAGGCTTTTGATTCGAATCCGGCCGGCCCCTTTTTTGCAAACTAGAGTTTTTTTGCTTTTTCGGATTATCGTCCGTCTTTTTTTCGGCTTGGTTCCCGTAGCTCGGTGGTTCAGCTTCAACCCCCATGCTTGAAACGACCCAGTCCGGGAGTTTGATTCCAGTTGAGACCTGTTTCTTTTTTTTTAAATAGAACATTTTTAAATAGGCTAATTTAGATTATTGTCTGTCCGCTTTTTTGTCCGCTTAGTTCCGCAGAAAGGACTTTTTTTGGAAACTTGCTTTCTTTATAGCATTCCTAAAGGTCTTTTTAGAGTTTCTAATGATGTAGACAGTTTTGTTCCGGATATTCGGACTTTTGTTGCAATTTTTGTTGACAAAAACGATTTTTTGAATTTTTTTTTCGTTTGATTTTAATCTTTGTCATTTTTTTTATCGCAAGTGGTGCGAAGCTCAGCTTCGCTTCTGTGTTTAAATTTGTGTAAATTCAATCAACCATCCGGTGGTATCTGGCGTAGAAGTATCACAACTGCTTGAGACGACAAAGGCTTGTGGTTCGAATCCGGCCGGTAGCTACTTTAAATGGAGTTTTTTTTTTTTTTTCAGAATATCGTACGTCTGATTTGTTTTGTCGGCTTACTTCCCGTAGTCCATTTTTTTTGAAGGTTCGAAGGTTCCTTTGAAGTTGCTGTGAAGTTCCTGGGCTGTGTAGTCTCTTCCTTTGAAGAGACGACACAGCCTAGGAGTTCCAATCCAGTCGAGGCCTGCTTTTTTTTTTGCAAACTTAAATTTTTCTGCTAGTTTTAAGCGTCTGTCTGCCTAATTTTGTGGGCGTAGCTCCGCTGAGAAAGATTTTTTGAAACTTCAGCTTCGTTCTTGCATTCCGAAAGATCTTTGTTAAAATTTTTCTGGTGCAGGTGTTTTTAATAATTATGATAGGTAATTATTGGCGAAAATGATTTTTGAAGGTTTTTCTTTTCCATTTTTTTTTCTCCTGATATTATTCTTATTCATTCATTTTGTATTGGAAGAATGACTATGAATTTTTTTTGTATTACATCTTCCTCTTTTTATTTATTGGGCTTCAATAAATACAAATGTTCAAGTATTTTTGTTGCGTTAATTTCCTGTTTTTGGACTATGTTAGACTTTGTGAAATAGGGCTGCGAATTGAGGTGAAATACATAAGTTTGACCAAGTATAGCCGGTCACTGTGCAAGTAGCACAGAATGTTCCGACCATAGTCTAAATAATAGTTTTTTTTTTCAAGTTATCGTTTTTTTTCTTTATGGTGTGATAGAAGGATCTAGGAATATTCTAGTCATAGCAAAAATGGGAAATTGGGCAAAACTTTCAACAAACAAAAATCAGAAAATCTTCCTTTTGCTGAATGAACAATTTTTTTAATTATTTTTGTTTGTCTTTTTTTATATGTTTCTTTTTTGTTTGTCTTTTTTTTCTACCAAAAGTTTTTAATTTCCAAATGGAGCTGAAAAACTCCACAAACATTTTTGCTTGAGTAAAAGTTAGTGTTCACGGCCTAATTTTAGCAAAAAAATGCTATTTTAGCCTGCTCGCTCGATTTTAGACTAAAAATCAAAAATTTTAAACCGGTTTTTCTCGATACTGGACAACTTTTTAAAAAATTTCAATGTCGTTATGAATGGTACCTGATTTTGCGTGGAAAACAAAAAGAAAAAATTAAAACGCACCCGAATACATAGTTCTTCTCCATTTTTCAAATGGCCGGAAAAAATGATTATGATAGCATAGATACAGCAAACTCGAAGAAAAATCAGCAAACAAATTTTTTAAATTTACAATATTAAACAATTTTACTACATTATTGACAGATCTAGCGACAAAGAAAGCAATAGTAATTTTAATACTACAAAAGATCAAATAAAAGTCAAGACATTGCGAAAATATTTGAACTGCAGTCAAACATACGCTAGCTGCACTCCGCCAAAAAAAATTCTGAGGAAAACAAAAGGTAAACAAAGTCAACAGAAAAAAAACAGACAATTTTTTCATGAAACCAACACCAATTATAAGAAGCTGAGTCAATATGTAATTTTTTTGATTTGCTGGGATCTCTTAAAATCAAAATCCGTCTTTAAACCTAAAAGGCATTCACCTTCAACCCTGTCATTTGCACTTTTGTTTTTGGAGAGCGTAATTTGCAAATGATTTTCGTTTCAAAAACTTCTAAAGAAATTAAAAACGAAACTTGCGCGTGAAAAATTTAAAGTCGTTTTCCTGAAACAAGAACATACGACCTAAATAAGTAACTTGACACTTACTAAATTACCCTTCATTACACGATATTTATAAAATGAAAGATAACAAAGGAAAAATGAAGATCGAAATCTACCAAAATAAAATAAGCTAGTCTTGAGAAATGCATCGATCGACAGAAAGTTTGCCAAGAAATTATATTAAACAGTTTAACGATTTTTTGGGTTGAGAATTTCACCCAAAATAGTTGCCTCAATTTTAAATGTGTCTACCACTATTTCCCTATCTTGAAGCCTTAAGATTTAGGCATCTTAAAGATATACCATATGCCGACATGTTTTAACATACATCTAAATACTTCAGCTTTCTCAGAGCTTGGTGTACACAAGACGCCTGATTACAGATAATAATAAATTGCTTTCAGGCAATTCCATTGTCGGTAGTTAATAGATTTACAAACCACGCCAACAATTATACTGACTAGGAGAGCACCATTGGACCTACAGGTCTGTTCACATGTGTCTCAGAGCGGAAATTTGCTTTGTAAGATTTTGATAATCGGTGAGAAATATTTTTGCAGTATTGGAAGATAAATCATACGACTGCTTAGATTTCAATTTATATTGGTTTTCACCGAAAAAGGAAAGAGAAATGTTATAGAGAAAAGACAAAAAAATCAGGGATCTTATTTGACTAATAGAAGATAATTCTTGAGAGGTCTTCGTTATCAAGGATGTAGCAGTTTAAAAAATTATGATGATTTTAAGTTTTCAAGAAAATTAGAATGATAATTTATGACAATGTTTTAATTTTTTAGCCTAAAAACATTCGTGAATTTTTTACCGAGAAAATCAACGTGTTTATCGAAGTTCAGCTGTTCATCTATACGAATTCAAAGATGTCGAAAAAACTTCTTTCGCTTAATTGGCCGATTTTTTAGGTTAGCAGTTTGTGGATTTAGTTTTTTTCCGGTTTGTTTTGCTAAAAATTATGATTATCGTTTTATCTGCATTTAGTGTTCTAATTAAGTGTGAATTTCAAGCTCCCTCGTACCAAATTTTTTGGAACATAGATGTAGATTTAGGGGATTCCTCCTTAATTTGTCCCTTTGGCAGTGAATTCAGCAGGGCGACCGAGATTCACTACTATCTACAATCCCGAAAGGGTTAATTTGGTGGCAAATATCCTGTACTGCTCTCTGTTGCTTGCCCCTTCCGTGTATTGCTCTTAGGGCTGTCTCGTCAATACAATCGTAATGATCATCAATTGTAAATTACTTCAAATGATTATACGTCTAATTACAGAAGGCTCTGAATGGCCACAATGTAATTATCAGTCTAACCGTAGGAAATGGGTCTCCGAATTTTAGCGCAATTGCTCGATTGCAAGTTAACTCCCACTAATTTCACTAATCACTAACTATTTTCTCTCTCTATAGAGAATTTCTGACGAGAAGCAACTATCTACTGTTTTTTCTATAATTGTTCTCTTTTATAATCAACTCCTCGATTCGCTAGCAATAATTGTTCTCTACTCTGACTGAGAACCAACTACTCTTAATAGATGCCAGCAACTGTTTTGACTCTTAAAGACTCTCCGGTACCCTCCAACTCCTTATCTTTCTTCACTTAGTTTTACTTGAGTCACGCCATTTCCCATGAGTCCTGACATCCGCTTAAATCGCCCGTCCGCTCATGTTTAAGACTATATCCTCACCCCTGTCAACTCTGCCACGTGCCAAATTCGGTTTCTTTTATCAGTCTTTTCACGTTTATTAGATACCCGGTATGCTGTAGGTGTCACAATTTGACCTAGCGAACAAATGTCAAACGATTCTAATCAGCGAATTCCTGACCTCAGTGACTTCAGCCCTCGTACAACTCAACCTCCAAACCATGCAATGCTTACTCAGTGACCCTCCCAAGGTCTTTATTTTAGATATCCCGTAAACATTCCGACCTCCCAAGGGTAGGGGGAGACCCTTTTCATGGGTAGCTAATTCATTCCATGCATCTAAAATTTCTATCTGTACTCTATTCCAATCCCGACCTTCTAGCTATCAGGGTAACGTAGTTCGTCTATTAGGAGTCAAATCAAACCAAAAAGTCACCTCCGAGAAGCCAAGTAAATTCCCCGTCCATTCTTAGGAGACTGAATTCTCATGGTGCGGTCCTATTACTATCAATTTCCTCTGGGACTACTTTTCTTTAGTCTAGTTGAATTGCTAATAATAGATCATTCGCCAAGCTAAACTTACCCCAATGGTTACCAGGTCCACTTTGAATTAACTCTTCTACCTCAAGCTTGCTTTATAAAACTATATCTCTATCAGCTTCTGCTCTACCTCCCAAAATGTGAGTTTTCCTCCCAACTTTTAGCAAGGTGACCCAATCTCAATTCCAGGGGTTGTGCTGGAGAATACACCACTTTCCGGCTTTAATCTTGGGGTTTTCTTTGCAATTTTGGGGTCAAGACGCCCAAAGGTCAACTTGAGGTCACCCAGTGGTCAACCGGGGTCAAACTTCCATGTTTGGGTTCAGAACCCCATGGGAGTCCTAACTACTTAGTTTCATCCCTATCCCATTTATACTTCCTAGTTATGCCATTTCTAAGGTCCATTATCACTTTTTCCGGAAAAGGGCTATTAACACCGGAAGGAGTCGCCGGAGGGTTTTCGCTCTTTAGGGGTATTTTTTCGGATTTCGTATCTTGTGTCGATGGCTGCCATAAAATCATTATGCCACCGTTCATTATTTTGCATTAATTGCCTATTTGCGGTCTAAGGGAGGGTTTTCTCAAGTGCTAATAGCTTCCGATCCAACCGCCGGATTTGGTTCAAATTATAATGCAAGATGTATCTTGCCACTACCTATCATACCTCCAAGTTTCAGCTCCCTGCACTCATTGGAGGCCGAGAAACGACTTCGGGAAGTTAGGGGTGGGTTTGTTTACTTCGGGCATAAAACCTGAAGTAGGGGTCTGGGGTTCCAAACTGTTGCTTCCCTCAACTAGGCCTACAACATCTAAAATTTGAGCCCACTAGCGCCTCTAGTTTCCTAGTTCTGATAGGACCATTTACACTTCCGGGGACCATTATCACTTGCCCCCCAAGGGTCTAAGGGGTCACGGTTTTTTGTATGCCCGGTTCAACTCATCTCTAGTATCGCTCCTCTGAATTTCATAACATTAGCTTGCTTAGTTCCGATTTGGGGGGGGGGGGGGGGTTCGCCTATTTTGTCAAATTTTGTTTTCTGGCATAGAAGGGACGATATCTTCGAAGATTGAACTATTTTGAACTCTACCCTTTGTTTGCTCTACTACTTAACTTAATGACGAATCAATCTTACGCTCAGGTTACTATAGCATGTAATACAGTAGAATCACCAATTCTACAATAGAAATCAAGGTCTTTTGCAAAATCTAACAAAATGTGAGAACTGATATCTGACTTTTTCCAATACGTTTTTCTTGATTCTTTTATTTAATCTGGAATATATTTTTTAAATTTTCTAAAGCTCGTCTTTTCAAGTTGAATAGTTTAGAGTGAGCTTGACAATCAATTCTGCTCGGGTGTCCATTTTTACCAGCTGTATGAATAAGTTGCGAAGCGCTGCGTAAACAATTATGTAATAATCGCGTATTAATGTTTCAGACCAAAAACTTGCTTTGAGCATTCAGACACCACTGATGAACAAATGAAAGAGGAAGTTAACAGAGTACTTGACATCATCTTTAAAACAGAAAAGAGTTCGAATGACAAGTCAGCCACTTTTGTGCCACGTCGGAAGGGAAACTCGAGTTGTGTGAAAGAAACAAAATTTCCGTGGCCGACAACGAAAAATGAAAAGGGAAAAGATGACTCAGCTAGCACTCATGCCGAGTCTTATATCATTGAAATCTACCACAAGTTTAATATTGACTTGACGGCCTTTCTTTCTACAGTAAGTCGTATAAACTAATGCTGGCAGAGATTTTTTTCTCGTTGAGTTCTTTAGTTTTTTGAAGATCTCATGAAATGTTTTGATGCAGCTCTTTTTGGTAAACTATGCAGCTTAAAATATTTTTTCCCATTTTTGTGTACACATGGAGAATAGCTAAGTCGAGTTTTTAGAGAAAAAAAAACTGGAAACGCTGTTAGCATTCTATGTTTCTTTCAGGGTGACCAGGAGTTGATCAACGTACATTTAGTGCACACAAGTTACTTCATACTTCTAATAGTAGCGCTGCTAATAATTTTCTCTCTCGTGAGGTCAAATCAAAACAAAACTCAAGCTTCATCAGAGAAGACTCTAGCAGATAAAAATTCAGATCCCAGCGGCTCATCGTCGCCTGCAGCAGCCAAAATTAAAAAGGAAGGAAAGAAAACATTCGTTTTGCTGCACAACGAACCTGATATTAGTGATTTAGATGCCTGATTGTTACAAAATAACTTCGGCGATAAACGAACTTCTCAATATTTCCACAGGAGTTATCACTTTCTCTTGGTAATCAAAGATAATTTTTAGCTTCTTTGTACACATAGCACGGGATCTAATTGAACTGATAGTTTTATATGCTATATGTTGAAATATGTTATTGTATGTTTTCGATGTGCAGATATCAATTGTCAGTTGTTTCAAATTGCTTAAGTTTAGGTTATAAATAAATAAATTTATTTTTCTGTAATTCATACTTTTAACGAGACAAATCAATGAGTGAATGCTCTTGATTTTCATAAAACATTGAACAATTATTGCTCTCAGTGACAATTGAAATAAAATACTATCCGTTTAGCCTAAATTTAGCACTGAAAATCAGATTTACTCGGATTAATTTTTTCTTTTTGAATAAAAAGTTTCACTACAACCAGGCAATTTGTCTTGTTTTTTGCTGATTGAGTGAGAATTCTAACGGCTCCTTACTAGCTCTATTTGTTGCTTGCTTCGCCTTAAGAAAATACTTTTTAATGCACGATTATCCATGAAATTTTTTATTAAATTTTCATCTACTTTTTACAGAAATAATGGGAAGCAAGTGCTGAAAAACTTGTTGCTGGAAACGTTTCAAAAGTTTTCCCGAAAACACTATATTTATCGAAGTCTCCAGAAAATTTTTACATTCACTCTTTTGTATGTTTTGGCTTGGTAGGTTTGTTCTAACAGCATTAGTTTTTCAAGATTGATGACGCCAATATAACAGGTCACTTAAATTTGCGTCCTTTGTGATATAAAAGGAAAAGCTAAGTTGTTTGTAAAGATACATGGGCACTGAGCCGGCTGAATGAAACCGCATTCTTAGTGCTGGTGTTCAAGTTCAAAGATTGAAAGTGTGAATAAAATATGAAAGTGTACCTCCATTGTTTGTCGAAGAGTAAAATGTTTGCCTTCCCGGGTTGACCGACCGTAGGTCGCTATCCAAGAAATTACTATCATAGGAGTCTTACAACTTTTTACAAAATTCTGATCTGAGATTTTTACAAGAAAACGACTTTTTAATAATAAAATTATCTTTTTTTTAAAACCAGGAATAAAGTTATGCACTGTTGCAGAGTGCAATATCGGAAATATCATAGGAAAAATTAAACCATCCGGCCCAGGAGTTAACGATTAGTAAATGAATCTCCATCAAATATATCTAATCCCCCAACATACGAAACGTCCGAAGCTATATGATATGTTTGATTATCCTTGCGATAAGCAAGGGTATTGCAACTGGGTACTTGTTTTTTTTCCCGTAAACAACTTTGTCCACAGGACTCGTCTGGACTCATCACTACCTTTTTTCATATTGCATTTACACAAGCAAGAAAAATTGTTGAGATAAAATGTGTTCACTTTGAAAGTGTTCATTTTGATCAATAACGAGCTTTTAAGTACAGCCAATGCTAAAGATATTAACACAGACTATTATTGTTTCAACTTTCGTAACGAAAGTAGCGGAATATTTGTGCTCGGGTGGTTTTTTCTTCAGACGAATTTCGACTTTTCAACTAGCCATTTTTGACGGGACTTTTTTGTACCATAAATATTTAAATCTCAAATATAAAAAAAATTCTTTTTTATTACATTTAGTTTTTTCATGTTATTACTGCTCCATAGACTGCTGTGTAAATTGAGGCATGTTAGTTGGTAAACTTTTTTTCCATCAAATTGACTGGTACTGCTAATGAGTCATAATTGGCGTGCGTCTCTTAACAGTTATGTAGACTCATAATTGGCGTGCGTCACCTACGAAATTTTGTGTACTCAATTTTACAATTTGTGTACAAGTTTTAATCATTCAGTTTTTCCCAGTAGCGCTATCGGTCATATTTGTGCTTGTGTATTCGAATTGCAACTTCGTCTCCGTGTCAAGTTTCTTAGCGTTCCCGGTCAACTTAGCCTGGAGATAACGATTATGCCTGGGACGGTAAAGGTCCTGGGTTGGAATCTGACCGGGACCTCTTTTTTTTTTCAAACGGGAAATATTCTGTGCAAAATTTTAGTTTTTTTTCAGAAACTTTAAAAAGGGGTATCAATTGAAAGACCGCTTACTCCTCTATGTGCCTGCGACTCCCCTAGAGTCTTGTTTTACTTGACCCCTCTGTCTACAGCCTTCGAAAAAGTGAGGGGGAATATTTGAACCATTTTTTTTCTTATCGAAAACTATTCTTTGTCTGCTTATCTGTTGTTGGCTTAGTTGTCACATCTTGGAATTGTTTTTTTCTACGCGCAATTTTATAATGTTGTTTTTAATGTTTGAGTTACGCCTACATTTTGTAATTTTACTGACCATGGATTTATATTTCCTTCTTTGTTTTTTTTTTGTTTCGCTTAAAAAATTCCTCGGTCAAATATGTTTAGGCCTTTTTTTCATCGGCTTAATGACCTTTTTTTGGGAAATTTCGAGATCAACCCAATTTTAGCACTCCCCTCCGCACTTTTCAAGTTGGTTGTATGTTTTACTGATTGGCTTGTTGAAATTTCATTTTTTCTCGTTTTGGAAATTTTTTCACTTTTCGCAAAAATTTAAATTTTTCTCTAACTATTTTCAAAAAAGAGTTTCAAAAAAGTAGTATCAATTGAAAGACCGCTTATTAACTGTGTGACTGCATACTCCCATGCATACTCGTATTTTAAATTTTTTTTGTTCTCTCGAAATTTACTTCTCTCAAATTTGAGTTTTTGGTTCCAATGAATTGAACTGTTCTGAAAAGCTCCTGTGCATAAGTGGCTCCGAGCAAAATTTTTTTTTGCACAAGTTAGGGCCCTCGCAACAGTCGAATTTTTGATTTTTCAACGTTTTGTGAATCTTTTCGATTTTTCTCGAAAACTTAGCTCTCGTCTGATTTTGTGGGTTCAATGAGATAACGCGTACTGGGGAGCTCCTCTGCATTAGCTGACCCTAACAAAAAGTTTTTGTTTTACACAAGAAGTTAGCGCCCTTCAAGTTTTTGATTTTTTGACCGTTTTTAAGCTTGATGAATATTCTCCAAAGCTACCCTGTCATACCTGAGATTTTGGGGAGTTCTCAGAACGAGTTTCCGGAAGCTAATTTGCTTATGCGACTACGACCAAGTTTTTTTGAATAAAAATAAATAAATTCCGCTCATATGTTTAAGAGTTTCTACTCGTAGTGAGTCGTGATAAGTTTTTGGTCCGTTTTTTTACGCTCAGTTCATATCTTAAGTTGAAAGGAAGGCAATAGAACAAAATAGTGAAAAGGGCAAAGAAGGTGTTCGATTTCCAATTTCGAAAGTAAATTCCAATTTTCAAGGGTATTGCAATCGGGTACTAGATTTTTTTTCCGTAAATAATTTTGTTCACAGGAATCGGCTGGACTCATCTCTAGTGGCACCTTGTTTCAGAATGTGTTCAAATTTTTTTTAGCGTTACCCGCAAAATATGCCTGGGACGGCAAAGGTCTGGGTTCGAATCTGACCTGAACCTGTTTTTTTTTCAATTGGGACATATTCTGTTTCAACTAAAATTGTCGGCCAATTATTTGTCTGCTTATCTGTTGTCGGCTTAGTTGTCACATCTTGAAAATGTTTTTTGCTGCACGCCTTTTTTTGTTTCGTTAAAAAAGAAATTCCTCAGCCCAAATTATTTGGGCCTATTTTTGACTTAATTTTGGATCGTTCGAAGGGAAATGCAATTTTAACACTCCCCTCCGCAATTTTCAAACTGGTTGTACGTTTACCACTCGTTTTGTTGAATTTTCTTTCTTTTTTTTTCGTTTGGAAATTCATTTGGAAACTTCTACTTATGTTTCAAAAAGGTATTTGAATTGCGGTGTGCCTGCAGCTTCCCCTAGAGTCTCTTTTTACTTGACCCCTCTGTTAGCAGCCTTGGAAAAGGTCTGCTGGTGAATTTTTGACCCATTTTTTTACGTTTTCTCAAAAACTAACCCTCTCAATTATAAGTTTTTGGTTTCAATGAAAAGAACGGTTTTATGAAGCTCCCCTGCATAAGCAGCTACAGCCAAATTTTTTAACAAATAAAGTTATGGCCCTGGGAATAGTCGAGTTTTTGATTTTTGATCGTTTTGTGAATCTTCGTGATTTTTCTCAAAAACTACCCTCCCAAGTCTGAGATTTCGGGTCCTGTAATCCCTTCTGCATATTTTTTTTCACACAGAAAGCTATGGTTGGCTGAATCGTCAAATTTTTGATTTGTTGACAGTTTTTTTGGACCTTTGTCGCTAACTATCCTGCCAAATCAGATATTATGGGTTTAATCGAATGAATAGGTTGTTGAAATCACCCATGTCGAAAGCTTATAATTGGCTATGCCCAGTTTGTTAAAGAAAAAAGTTTTTGTCTTTAAACAAGTCTCAGGTCAATCGAAAAACCCGGCTTAAGCGGCCATAACCTGCTTTTTGCAGAAAAATGTTATGGGTTTTGGTAAGTGTTGAACTTTTTTTTGTTAGAAAACTCGACCGTTTTTTGGTATTTTTTTGAATTTTATTAAAAATTTACACAATCAAATCTGAGATGAAAAGTTCCCTTGAAAGAACGGGTTGCAATAATTGTTTCTGCAGAAGCAGTGATTCTTTAATTTCTTTAGTTTCTGCAGAAGCAGTGATTCTTTAATTTCTTTAATTTCTTGTATTGGGAAAAATGATTATCTGAAAATTTCTTAGTCTTCCCACTTATTTTAGTACAGAGACAACTAAGATTTTAGGCAAAGTCCAATTTTTGAAATCACACTTTTCGTGCTTGATGAGTATAGCAAATTCATGCAATATTAAACACGTACCTCCAGCTTTAGCTGGCCTGTAGTTGTTTTTTATCGAGACATACGAAAAGTTTGGTTCACTTAGTTTTTTCAAAATTCAAATTTTTTTCGACTAATGTTTTTCATGTTTGTGTTGCATGGCAAGTGCTGCGAAGCTCCGCTTCGCTTCTGTGTCAAAACTTTGTCTAACTGACCCTATTCATTGTTTAACTCACCGCTAATTTTTAAACAGTCAGCTTAAAAGGTGTAGTTAGGAGCATTGATGAAAAAAAAATTGATGTTTTTACGGAAAGTTTTGCTATCGAAATGCATATAATTTAAGCACAATCTCAAAGTTTTGACATGACTAGAAGCAGACCGAGAAAATATTGAAAGTTTTCTAAAATTGCATAGCATAGGGCTCATTTTTTTGGACCATATAAAAGTGATTTGAAGCATGTTTTAGTTATACACTGTTCTCCAAAACAATTCTTAACTAAATGGGGAAAAGTCCCACAAATGTTTGAAGAAACTCTAAGGAGTGTTTTTAGAATGGTTAAATCGGATTTGCACCCTTAGTTAGTTCGATCCCTATGTTGTCCTAATTTTTTTGCTATTGTTGTTTTAGAAAATCATTCCTTTTTTATTCCTACAAAGTCACCCAATTCCGTAAAAACAATTGGCGTAAGTTAATGTTCTTGAATAGCATGATTATTTTGCGATAGCAGGTTTATGGCATGCGGGTACTAGGTTTTTTTCCCGTCAATAACGTTGTTCACAGAATGGTCATAATTAGAAATGGTAAATTTAGGTTTAGTTCACAGTGAATTCAGTTTTTGCTTCTGTGGGACATTTGCTCTGGATGTATCGTGACCATTCGAAATTTTCCGTTTGTAAAACATTGTCGGCTTATGATATGTCTGCTTATGTTTTATAGGCATAGTTGCAACATCAAAATCGTACACGCAATTTACATTTTATTTGCTTTAAGTGTTTTCAGTGTTTTGATTCACTTTCGCTGTTTGTAATTTTACTAACCTTGACTTTGTATGTTTTATCTCTTGTTGTTTTTTTTCGCTGAAAAGTTTTGTTTGCCTAAATAGTTTCGACCTAAATTTTATTGGCTCAGTGGCCTTATATTGCGTCGTTTGAAAACAAAAGAATTTGTTTATGGGCGTGAGTTGTTGTTTCGAGAAGGAGGGTAACTGAACATTTTTTTTATTTTCTGTTTTCTCGAGTGAAATGGTTTCTCCTTAGATACTTTCGACTTTTGGTGCCGCTTATTAAGCTTTCTTTTTATGCTTTCTTCACATTCATTTTACTGGGCATATTTTTTTTCTTGAAAACTATCTTTTTGCTTTTTGTTTGCTACATCTAGTCAATTCGGTAAATCCGAATTGTTTTTTTTTAATTATCTTTTTGGATTTTTGTGAATTTGCTCTAAAATGCAAAGGGGTAAAATATGCGTCCTAGAAAAGTCAAAAAATTTTGTTCGGGCTTAAATTTTATTTCACGGTGTAATTGTTGATTCCTTGTACAATCCATTTCAAATTTTTCAAAAAGCAAACTCACTATCGAACAGCAAAAATGCAGCGTGATCGAATTTTAATTTCGAAAATGGACTTTAGTTTTCAGATTTTCCAGCCAACTAAAAAATTCACCAATTGAATTCTGCTTGCCCAAAGTGGGATACTATTATTAGTAATACTAATGCGTTTTTTTCCATTTTCTAATTGTGGCGGGGTTGGACATTTTCTTCCGATGCTTTTTTCACATTCATTTTTTTTGGCATGTTGTGAAAAATAGTTTGATTCATTTTGTTTGATACATCTAGTCTATGCAGTATTTTGTTTTTCGATTTGCGTTAGTTGGTTCTAAAATGCTCGGTGTAAAATCTGCGTCGTAAATTACAGGGTGTTTTACTTTCTTTAAATTCTTTATAGTTAAGTGAAACTTTTTAGTATGAATCGATGAACGTAGATAAGACTCTAATATAGGTCTGATGATTTTTTTAAAAGACAAACTTATGATTAAGACTGATGATTTTTTTAAAAGACAAACTTACTAATCGAACCACAACAATTTTAAGATCACGAAAAATGTGACCGACTTTTAATTTCGAAAAACGATTTATATTATAAGATTTCCCAGACAACTATAAAGTTCACGTATTGATCCTGTTTGCTCAAAGTGGGTTACTACTACAAATACTACTAATGCGTTCATTGTCCATTTTTAAATTGTGTGGGTTTGGATATTATGAAAGTGTGTAAGCAATGGTTTATCTAGACAGCTTGACAATTTCCAGACTTCTGAGGGTATTTAAGGTCTTCCTGCTGGTCTGTTCCTTGGGACTGGAAAAAAGTCTGTTGATTGTAGTGCATGGTCATTTTCTGTTCAGTTAACATGGTCAAACCATCGTAGCCGTGACCGTACTTGTAGATTATCCAGAACAATGAGACCTCTAATTTAAATTACTGCTCCGTTGGTAACTCTGTCTTTACAAGTGACTCCTGCAATCGTACGCAGAGCATTGTTATCAGCACTCTTAAGAGAGCTGGGTATCGCCTTGGCCTGCGCCCAGGTTTCAGAGCAGTACATAATAACTGGCCAGAGACAAGCTAGTAGATATGAACTCTTGCAATTTAGTCAATATCTTTGTTCAGCAGACGAGGCGCAATTTATCGCCATTTCGGCCAGAAAGCTGCTATTCTAACCGATGATGCACTATTGCATAATTTTCACCGGAAATCATGTCACTCGGACAGCAGAACTCTTCAGCAGTATCCAGGGTTACAAATTGATTGATCCGTAGACTAGCATTCTGTTTTGAGCGATGATGGGAAGGATTATTGCGTTAATTTTGTAAATGGAAGGATTATTGGGTCAATTTTATCAGAAAAGTGTCAATCATAGATTGTTCGGAAAAATCAAAGAGCTCGAAGGCCATTTATTGTTTGCTTTCAAATTTGCAGAATTGATTTGTTCTTTCCAAAATAAGTCAGTTTTTTTATATTTCCTTGTGTTCATTGACTCTTTTCCAACGGTCTGTTGGCTATATATTTTTTAGAAACTCGGAAGTTAAGGTTTTTTTGAAAACAAACCAGTATTTTTTTTGTTTACTTGTGTTCATTGACTATTTTCCCACTATCTGTTGGCTATGTTCAAATTGTTTATTTAGTTTTACTTCTGCATGCGAAGTGCAACTGCGCTTGTCTTATATTCCTCTACAGTTCGATTGTTATTTCAAGTTTGTCTCTCATTTTAGGCGAAAAAGCTAGTGCAGTATTTTCATTTTTACAAAAGCGGGGCTTGATTACATCGTGTTGTTGGGCGAGTCAACTTTTGCTCCAATGCAAACTGCTGGTATCGTTAAATTTTACGTTTTTCTTGTGTTTCTTTTTTGCATTTTTGACTAGCACGAGCTACCTTTACCTAGTTAACGCGATGCAATGTTTTTCATATTCACGTTACATAGAGCTCAGATGCAATTGTGCGTTAAGGCTGGTGACATTCAATCAAAGTCTCATGGCTCATTTTTGCAGCAAGCTTCTTTTTGCTGTTTTTTACTTGTCCGTGGAGATCAGATTCGCCTCTTTGTCAGTTTTTTCTTCGCTCACTATCTCCTATTCGAAAAGTTGGCTCTCTTCTGAACACAGTAGGGCACTTGAGCTGACTAAAATAACTTTTTAAAAAAAACTTATTTCAAACATTCATTAGCCAACGCCGTCTGATCTGTTAATATCTCTAATTGTTGTTGATTGTCATCAAATTTTTAGTAGTTAAGCATGAAAACGGATTGGTTATACTGAATTCAGATATAAAACCGTTGAACTCTTTCCCTGAAATAACAGCAAGTGGCAGTCAGAATACCGACCACATGCACATCGATGAACCATCTCAACCCCACCAGATTGAGAATAGTGCGAACGACTTTTCCTCATCCGCGTCCCTGTCCAACACATTTTACGACATGGGGGACACTTCTGTATCGTCAAAGTTATCTGCACTGGTAAAAATGTGTTTGCATAGAAATCGTTTTTTTAAACCCAAGTGTTTTCTCAATCATCTCTTAGTAAATACAGATAGAATCGACGCATTACAAAAGTTAGGTTCGTGTAGACGGAGGGCTACGTTTTTTGTTTTCTGTTCTTCTGATTTTAGGTTTAAAGATTTTTCTGAAAATAACTTATTGCATTCTAAATTGTTGCTACGGTACTTGGCGATTAACTTGCATTTTCAAAAAGAATCAATTAGAACCAATCGATGAACAATTTGCTTGTGTTTTTATTGTGGGTGAATTGCATTCCAGGTGAACCAAGAAGACATGGATGGTCTGAAGCGGAGTCAGGAGTTCATCTCGGCCAAGTTGATCAAAACCAATGACAGACTGAAACAGTTCAACCAGTTCTCATCGGACACTCTCAGAAACCAGCAGTGGAAGTTCGAGGAAAACACCAAGTCAGTCAAATTTTGAGTTTATCTGAGAGTTTAAGCAGTCAAAAATTTAACCAAGTGTTCTCTTCGTTTAATCAATGTTGATACATTTCGGCCGCAGTGTTTAAACCATTGTTAATCAGGGAGCGGGTGATGCAGACGCTCCCCCCTCAACGATTCCACCCGCTGCCGACCTGAAGGGTCACCCCTTCATACTATTTTGAGATCTGCATTTTTGGCTGACGGACCCTATAAGGTTCTAAAGGCGCCTTCGGCGCCTATATTGAATAATATTTAGAGGGAAGCGCGCCGGAAATCGCAATTTTTTGGTCTAAATTTTCAATTTTTTGGCCTGTTAGTTTTCAAAGTTTTGCCTGCGGCACAATTAATTTCCCTAAATAATTTAGTTCCTTGGGGTAGAGCTCGAAATTCAATTTGATCGACTTAAAAAAAGTCGACTAAATTTTTGAATTTTTTTAAAAATCCGCGATCCCCTCGAGAAAAACCTAGATCTGCCCCTTTATTTAATAAAGAACAATTTTATTTTATTCATTCATGCATCTTGTTTTAAGTATTCTAGTTTGTTTTGTCTGATTTTACTTTTTTCTCAGAGTGTTGCTGGACCTGCATAAAGATTTAGTGGCAATCAGTTCCATCACGAGGAGTTTGCGCCACAAACTGTCGCAGCAGTATCCAGAAGAAGCCAAACAAGCCACGGAGAGTCTAGCTGATCTGTTGCCAGATAACAATGAAGACGAGTGAACTAAATGTTCCATTTTTTTTTGTTTTTCCAACATGAAATATAGTAGACAGATTAATTTAATTTGATGCATCTTGTTTTTGTACTTGCTATCGGGAACTAGACTTTTTCCCATTACCAACGTGCCGTTACTTTCACACAGAGATTGCTGACAAACTCAATTTCCTGATGTCGTAGCCACTTATGCAGTGGAGCTCAAATTAGATGGAGTTCATTTTCGGTAGTAATTAATTTTTCAAGTAAACTTTTGAAAAAAAAGTTGATTTCTACTTGGATTCTTGGTTTTGGTCTTAAATTCCATTGGTTTAATTTCAGTTTTTGAATGCTATGTAAGTTATCTGGTACGATTTTTTTCTTGACCTTTTTTTTCTACGCATGGGTTTTTCTTTTGATTTGAAGTTGTCACTACAATGAAAGTGCTTTAATTTTACCAAGTCTATTTTGAATGCTTTTTCATTTTGTTGCTAAACGGTTTCAGCTTATGTTATAACGGCTTAGTCAACTTGTATTGCGAAGTTTCGAAGGCAAAATGTTTTCTCATGCTTCGCGTGTTTTACCAGGGATGGATCGTAAAAACTTTGAAGCTCAAAATTTTTTTATGACAATTTTGTTTTTGGCTCAACGTGGGTCGACCCTAAATTTGTCGCCTTAGTTGCCGCTCCCAGTAAATGAATCCAATAGTTTATTAAGTTTTTTTCTAAAAATAAGTTTTATCTTTGCGATAAGCAAGGGCATTGCAACTGGGTACTAGACTTTTTTCCCGTAAACAATTTTGTCCTCAGGACTCGTCTGGACTCATATCTACCTTGTTTCATTATGTAGTCAAATTTATTATTGTTCCTGGTCAACGTAGCTTGGTGGTAACGAATATGCATGGGTCGCCAAAGGTCCTGGAATCGAGTCTGACCAGGACCTGTTTTTTTGAAACGGGATATATTGTTTCAAAAAAAAATTTGTCGGCCAATTCTTTGTCTGCTTATCTGTTGTTGGCTTAGTTGTCACATCTTGGAATTGTTTTTTTTTCTACGCGCAATTTTATAATGTTGTTTTTAATGTTTGAATTACGCCTACATTTTGTAATTTTACTGACCATGGATTTATATTTCCTTCTTTGTTTTTTTTTGTTTCGCTTAAAAAATTCCTCGGTCAAATATGTTTAGGTTTTTTTTTCATCGGCTTAATGACCTAATTTTGGGAAATTTAAGATCAACCCAATTTCAGCACTTCCCTCCCCACTTTTCAAGTTGGTTGTATGTTTTACTGATTGGTTTGTTGAAATTTCATTTTTTCTCGTTTTGGAAATTTCACTTTTCGCAAAAATTTAAATTTTTCTCAAACTACTTTCAAAAAAGAGTTTCAAAAAAGTAGTATCAATTGAAAGACCGCTTATTAACCGTGTGACTGCATACTCCCATGCATAGCCGTATTTTGAATTTTTTTTTGTTCTCTCGAAATGCACTTCTCTCAAATTTGAGTTTTTGGTTTCAATGGATAGAATTGTTTTAAAAAGCTCCACTGCATAAGTGGCTACGACAAAAAAAGGTTGCACATTACGTTATGGCCCTCGGAATTGTTAAATTTCTTTTTTCAACTAGGGATGGATCGTAAAAACTACTAAATCTTGTAGCTCAAAATTTTTTTATGACAGTTTTGTTTTTGGCTCAACGGGGGTCGACCCTAAGTTTGTCGCCTTAGTTGCCGCTCTCGGTAAATGAATCCAAGAGCTTATTAAAGTTTTTCCTAAGAATAAGTTTTGTCCTTGCGATAAGCAAGGGCGGGCATTGCAACTCGTCTGGACTCATCTCTACCTTGTTTCATATGTATTCAAATTTATTACCTTGTTTTATATGTATTCAAGTTTATTAGTGTTCCTGGTCAACTTAGCTTGGAGGTAACGAATATGCCCGGGACGCCAAAGGTCCTGGAATCAAGTCTGACCAGGACCTGTTTTTTTTTCAAACAGGATATATTGTTTCAAAAAAAATTGTCGGCCGATTCTTTGTCTGCTTATCTTTTCTTGGCTTAGTTGTCACATCTTGGAATTGTTTTTTTTTCTACGTGCAATTTTTTAATGTTGTTTTTAATGTTTGAGTTACGCCTATATTTTTTAATTTTGCTGACCATGGCTTGATATTTCCTTTGTTTTTTTTTGTTTAGCTTAAAAAATTCCTCGGCCAAATATGTTTAGGCCTTATTTTTCATCGGCTTAATGACCTAATTTTGGGAAGTTTCAAGATCAACCCAGTATTAGCACTCCCCTCCGCACTTTTCAATACCCATATTTTAATTTTTTTCGTGTGCCTTCAGACTCCCCTGCATACCCATATTTTAAATGTTTCTTTCCTTTGCTCGAAATTTACTTCTCTCATATTTGAGTTTTTGGTTTCAATGGATAGAATTGTTTTAAAAAGCTCCCCTGCATAAGTGGCTACGACTAATTTTTTTTTGCACATTTAGTTATGGCCCTCGGAATAGTTAAATTTCTTATTTTTGTTCGTTTTGTGGATCTTTTTGGCTTTTCTCGAAAACTAACCTCTCAAATCTGATGTGAGTTCAGTGAGATAGCAAAGAGTGGGAAGCGGACTATCAAAAAGTTTAGTACAACAAGTAATCGCCCTCTGAAAAACCAATTTTTTAATTTGTTGACCGTGTTTTAAACTTTTTGAAGATTTTCGAAAACTACACCGCCATACCTAAAATTTTAGGTTTAATTCTCAGAATGGGCTTCGGGAAGTTGATTTGCTTTTGCTACTACGCCCAATTTTTTTAGATCCAAAAGTTAGGCCCTCGGCAAATTAAAATTTTGATTTTGTGACCGTTTTTGGAAAGATTTTGACTTTCCTCGAAAACTACTCTCCCAAATCTCATATTGTGGGTTCAATGAGACAACGGGTAGTGGGCAGCTCCTCTGCATTAGCGGGCAGTAACAAAAAATCTTACACACGAAGTTATCGCCCTCTAAATTTTTTTTGATTTTTTGACCAATTTTTTGTTTTTTAATATTCTGGAAAACTACTGTGCCATACCTGAAACTTTGTGTTCAAACGGTTTGCAAAAACACGTTATGAATTTTGGAAAGTCTTTTGAGCGTTTTTTAGAACTTTCGACCGCTTTTTAGAATCTATTGAATTTTTCTAAATCTTACACAATCAAAACTGAGATGAAAAAATCCATTAAAAGAGCGGGTTCCGATAATTTTTCCTGCAGAAGCACCAATTCCTGAACTTTTTGTTGAAGAAATGTTATCTCTTCGGGAAAATTGATTATCTCAAAAAAATTTTTTTTCAATTATTCGAATCGTGAAACAGCTAATATTTAGGCAAAGTCCAATTTTTGAAAACACACTTTTCGTGCCGCAATCAGTATAGCAAACTTATTCAACTTTAAATACGTACCTCCAGCTTTAGCTGGGCCTGTATTTGTTTTTTCTCGATAGTTACAAAAATTTTGGTTCACCTAGTTTTTTTTCTTATCTTAATTATTCTAGCTTTTTTTCGACTTGTTATTATGTTTGTATTGTATTTTTTGTCTTTCATCTCTTGTGCTATTCAACATTTTTAAATGCAATGTATTTTGTATCGCAAGTGTCGTGAAGCTCCGCTACGCCTCTGTCTAAAATTTAAAATATTGTGCGAGGAATCTGTTTTCAAAAGGTTGAAAAAATACAGTTTTTGATTGCAAAAAAAATTCTTAACCGCTTGCTTGGAGAGACTTCTGCAGATTTCTAATTAAAGTGAATGTGAAGTCGAAGTGAATGTGAAGTCGAAAGTTGTCTTGAGCTTTTCATTTTCGCTCATCCAAAAACATACAAACCCTACAAACACAACTTAATTGAGGAAAAAGCGGACATTGAGGATGGTGTACCGATTACCTGGAAAAAACGTAGCAGGAAAAAAATTATCTATAATTTTAAATTTTTTATGAAATTCATCACCCCACACGCCATATTCAGTACAAAAGGATAGATTTCGCTCCTTGTAACAAATCAATTATGGCAAATAAGTTTCTTTCAACCAATTTGGAACGAATTCTAAGACAGATTAATTCTCCGCTAACGAACTAATAGCGCGAAATATATCGCGCGTGAATTATCCAAAATCGGCCGAAATGGCAACCTTTAAACCCCCATAACTTAACGAAAAAAGAGTACTGGTGTAATATTTTTTCAAATTTAAGCTCAAGACAGCAATACTTTTTGAATGATACAAAAAATTCCGTCAAAAATGACTAGTTAAAAAGTCGAAATTTGTCTGAAAAAAACCCACCCCGATCACAAATATTCCGTTACTTTCGTATCGAAAGTCGGAACAAATTGGCTGCGGAAAAAGCTAACCTCTGACACTTCATCATTTTCGAGGGGAGCCCAATAGTAAAGTTTTAGAAGGCAATGGACTGAATCTTAAACAAGGCAAAGAAAACACTTTGCTTTCTAGATGACACTTTGATTGTCTAAGTTGCTGGTTGAATAGCACATACAGTAAAAATAAAATGTTTGAAAATGTTCCTTATTATACTGTACTACGCGTGGAAAAAGTTGCTCGCGTTTTTGTTCCAACCATTGAAAATGGCGAGGCACTTGCTATTTGGTTGTGATTTAGTTTTTTTCAATTTTTTTATGCAAAAAAAATGGAAAATTAAAAGAACCTTTTATTCAGTGTTTTTTTTTTCATTTAAAAAAAAATGTTTTTGAAGACAATTACAGTATTTTATGCCTAAGTCACTACCTTTTACGCGTTCGTATAGTTCTATCATCACCTGACGTACAATAAAAGACACTAACTTGAAGAGAAAAAAGAAAATTTTCTCTGAGTGTGGTCGGAACATTCTGTGTTACCTGCACAGCAACCGGCCATCCTTGTTTTACTGTATTTTTGTTCTACCAGTTGTTATCACGGCAAAGGGTAGAAATGGTGAAATTTTTGTTTCGTGGAAGAGATAAAATTTGATTCAACGGCGGGCGTTAAAGACATGTTGATTTGTAATGAAGAATGTAATGTAATGCTGAATTAATATTTTGCTGCAATTTTCGCTTGATATCATTGGCGAAATTGTTTGTATCTGCAATCAAATTGATGATATTAATTCATACATGCAACAGACAGTTATTAAGTAACTTCTCAATAAGCCCTAATAATTTCTGTATTCTTGAAAAAATTACCGAAATTTGTTTTTTTTTAGAAGAAACTATGGCGTAAGGCCCGTTTTTCATAAAGTTTCCAGCCAGTTTTGAATACATCAAAGGGAGCTAAGAGAGGGTCAAATGTTGTATCGTATAAAACCCTATTGGTCTTGAGTTTTTTTTTCAGACCACGTTAGACGAATTTTGCTGCGAGACTTCGTTAACTTAATTTTGCTTTAAGTTTGTTGTTGCAAGAGGCGAACAGGTGGTTTTTTTGCATCCAGTATTTCCAAGTGGCATGTCGAGAAAAATTCTTGCTTTTCTGATTGCCTTTTGGTTCGAAGAACATCGAGTTCGTCAAGAAAAGTGCACAATGTTTGTAGTCAGCTGCGGGTATCGGTGTCTTCTTACATGGGCTGTCATTTTCCTTGTAGAAACTGTCGAGTTGGCATCTCTTCACTAAAGTTGCAAACACATTGGCTAGGTCCTGAAGTATCATCATCCTGCTTTGATGTTATCTATAAGAGTTTAGTTATAAAGAGTTTAGGTCCAAAGACAAATGTTGTTACCTTTAGAGCTCGTGTTTATGTGCTGAATCGGCTGTAGTCAATCACTGTCGAAGTTGGCTGTCTACAGAGAATGGTTGTCGTCTGAGATTGACTTTCTCTTGAACATCGGCTGAGGGCTGTAACTGTAAATGAGCGGGCTTTTCCGATGATGAATTTGACATCCTCTGTGTCGTCGGCATAGGTGATCCTGAAGTAGATAATTGATGCGAGGGTAAGCTCCGAGGCGTTGTTAAGGACATAAAGTTGTGTCGAGAATTTTTTCCTATTTTGAATTGAGTTCTTGTTAGGCAAATGTTGGACTGAGGGTAGTCACGGTCCTTCAGGCCGTGACCAGCGTCACTTGCTTTTTGCATTTGGAAAATCATCGAGTGATCTACGCAAAACAGTAGCGAATCTTGCCATCCGAATAGTGACTGAACGTCTGTACTTACTTACCTCCTGTAATGCATGTGGATTGATCGCCTTAGATAAATGTCCAGAAGTTCGACCAATCGGCATAGGAGAATTAATGCGTCGCATTATAGGCCGCACATTTTCTTCTTGCATCAAGGATGATCTCCGACTCATTGGAGAAAATTTTGAGATGTGTTTAGGTAAAAAAATTGGAATTGAGCATGCTATTCACGCCCTGCGTAAGTCCTATGGAGATAGCGACTACGACGCTATTTTACTGATAGATGCTCAGAACGCCTTAACTGTGAGCTCGCCCTTAACAACATTGAGCAATGGTGCTCAGCTCTACATATGGCTATCTCAAAGTCATATAGAGAGCCTACCGATTTGTTCATTAATAACAAATATATCAAATCTCAAGAAGGTACCACCCAAGGCGACCCACTGGCCATGGCAATGTTTGGCATCGCAATTTTGCCTCTAATTGGAAGAGTGCGTAAAATTGATGTACTGCAAAAAATGGTATGCTGACGATAGTATCGCTGCAGAGTCGATTGATAACCTGAATAAAGAACACGGCGAACTTACTAAAAACGGCCCGACATTCGGTTGTAACGTGATCAAGTGTCATCTAATTGTAAAACCAGAAGTGGTAAAAAAGCCCGTGAGAATTTTGTTGATTGTGATATAGATATTATATCTGGTCATCGTGTTCTAGGATCAGTTATAAACTACCAAACCGATTGCGATATTCTTACCAGATATGGTTAATGCCAGATATGGTTAATGCTTAGCAGATTTTTACCAGATATGGTTAATGCCTATAAGAATTTACTGGGGCATGCCAAACTTTCACCAGAAATTGTGTATAAATTGATTACAGCAGGAGTACAGCATAAATTAACCTTCTTTTCAAGAACAACTAACACCAATAACCTGCTTGATGAAACAGAGAAGATATTCCATGAACAATTGTTGCCTTCTATAGTCAATCACGCAAACTATGACGATCTGTACCGTAAAATTTTTTCATTACCAGTGCGCAAAGGAGGCCTTAACATCATTTCACCTGAAGAGAGGGCTCAAGAACATAACAGATCGAAGTCATTAGCTGCCTTTCTTTATGATGATGGTGAGCCCGATGCAGAAGGTCGTCAGGCAAAACTCAATGATGGGACCAAGAAAGAGAAAGCACTGATTCAGTAAGAGAAAATGAACTTAATAGTTAAATTGTGCAATGACGCCTCAAGACCCACCCTCGATCTTGCAAAAAAACGCATCATGCTGGCTGAACGCATTGCCAGTGGAAAAATATCATTTTGAATGAACTAAATCGAGATGCAATTGCTCTTGAGTTTCGAGATGCAATTGCTCTGAAATATGGATGGAACCCACCAAAATGCCTGCGACTTGTGCATATGGTCAGCCGTTCACAGTATCTCATGCCCTCCACTTTACGTACCTTAGACACGATGATATACCTGACTCCTTTGTAAACATGCTCAATGAAGTTTGCAACAATGTCGAAATCGAGCCCCATCTTCAGCAGTTACAAGTGGAAACCTTTGATAACAAAAGAACGTCAACTGAAGACAATGCTTGAATTGACATTAGAGCAAATTCACTTTTATCCCCATGAAAAGTCATGCCCCAAAGATATAACAGTCTTACAAATATCACGAAAATGGCAAGAAACGCACCTATGAGCCGCAAGTTATCGATGTCGAAAAAGCCACCTCCGTGCACTGAGCCTCTTTTTGAAAATTTTATGGTTTGTGTGATAGTAAGATAATAGTAAGAAAAACGAAATTTTTTTGGTTTTGTGTGGAAATGTCTAGTTTTTCGCAAAAATTTCGGCGCTCGTTATCTAATTGGAGAAAATTATTAGTTAATGTCGTGTTGATTGTGGAATGAAGGTCTTCTAATAGTTTTTTGGTGCATGCATGATAATTCAATGTTAAGAGTTTTTGAGCAAAAACTGTGAATTTTTATCACTACAATTGAAAATTTTTCAAAAAAACTTCAAAACAAAATAAGGTTTGTAATAATTCGACTTAATATTATTTTATTAGATACTTTTACTTTCTATCTGCTTGAAACAATGCTGAAACCTACTGAAACTTCGAAAAAATCAAAGTTTTTCAGAAAAAAAATTAAATGACTGTAAATTGTTTTATTACAGATGAAAAGTTAAATAACATTTAAATCATTGCATCGTATGAAATTTTACTACAGTTTACAGGTTAACTTTTACAAGTTCAATGGTTTAGTATGTAGTTCATCATTAAGTAATCCTCTTTTCCGGTAAAAGTAACTGAGTTTTTTTAGTTTGTTCATATGTTGCGACTAAATGGTTGGATGTTTTGAATCCGCAATTCGTCGACTTCAAATTTACAGCTTCGTCAAGAACTCGTCTGTATTTAGACATTGGTCCATCCCCAGTATTTTCTAGCGTTCTTTTGTTGAGTCCTTTGCTGCTTAATTTAAATTTGTTGCTTTCACTATCAGAGCAGCAAAACGTCTTGCTGCACAGAGCCAACATCTCAGTACAGCGAAATTCTTCTTTGAATAGACCGGGTTCTCGTTTGTCATGCTTTTTATGGACAGCGCAGCATGTACGTGGGAAGAAATTTTTCTTGTTGAAATCAGGTTGTTGGCTAATAATTGGCTTGGTCAGTTGATCAGGTTGGCGCTGTCGGCTGCTGATTACATCGTTCCTAAATAGTGCTGGGGCGTTCTGCATCATTGTTGGACTCCATACTGTGCTGGTCTTTTTTTCTACAGGGAGCATTAAAGAAAAACTGGCAAAAAAATTTAAAAGGGGGAGAGTGAAGAAGTGTGCGGACAGTAAACCGTACCAAGTCTTCTGTATCCTAAAAGAGTTTGCAATAGTTTGAAAGAGACATGACTTTCATCGCCGTGTTGCAAAAATGGGTCGTTACATAAAGTCTAAAGCCCGTAAAGTATAAACGGGTACCTAGCTGAATGACTGAATCTGCTTGCTGAAGTAAATGATTTTGTTTTTGTGAAAGTTGATTAAACTGATTTAGTGGTGAATGTTGCAAATAAAAGTCATTGCTTTTTTTGGATTTTTTTAAATTGCAGTTTGATTAATGTTCCTGAATGTTTTTTGACACGTGCGTCAAATTGTTGGGAACAAGCTATTTTTCATCTAGCTATTATTCATCCCATCTACCTAGCCAGTTTTCTATGTAGCCATTTAACCAGCCAGTCATCCATTGAACTACCCATCCAACCAGACAGCGCTCCGTCCATCAAAGCATCCACCCATGAGTTCAGCTACCACTCAAGCCAGCCATCAACCGGCCAGTCATCCATTCAACCATCTAATCCTCCATTCGTTCATCTGTCCTGTCGTCCATGCATTCAACAACTTTTCCGTCTGTCTAGCCCCTCCCAATACTCCCATGCTTCCGCCCAATCAGCCATTCATCCGTACATCTTCCGTTCCGTCCAACCAACTAGCAAGCCCTTCATCTAGCTTTCCATTCATCCTTCCTGCCTTTAACCCATACAGTCAACCAGTCTTCTATCGATCCCTATAGACCGCCATCAATCCTGCAAAGTGTTCGTTTATCCAAAAATCCACCCATCTCAGCCGGGCATCAATCACCCGGCGGTCCATCTACTTATTCAGCCAGTCCTCCATCCAGCCGTTTATCATCTTTCTAGCCATCCATTTATCTACAAATCCGGTCTTCCCAGATATATCCATGTAGCCACTCATGCATCATATCAGCAAACCATGCAGCCGGCCATGGTCAACCTAGCTATCAATCCAGCTAGCCATCTCTCCGACAAATAATCCATTCGTCCAGTCACCCATCCAATAAGCCATAATTGCACCTGGCCAACTATCCATTGATTCATTTTTCAATTCCGCAATACAATCATGCAGCTTTCCTTCGGCTAACGGTTTAATCATTTAGCCACCCGGTCCGCTTTCAATCCACCTAGCCTTCCAAGCAACTAGTCATACATCAATCCTTCTGCTCATCAACTTAGCCATCCATCCATCAAGTCATCCATACATCCAGCCAGTCAGTCTTCAATCCAACCATCACTCAAGCCATACATACCTCCAGCTATCGATCCATCTAGCCCTCATGCCATCGTCTAGATAGCTATCCATGCGTGCATGCCCATCTAGCTATCCACCGTGCCTCCTATCCAACCTTTACCCACCGGAAACACATCCATGAGTCCAATCCACAATTCTGTTAAAAAAAGAACGTACTTTTTCAGTAGCAGCTTTAGCTTCAGGGGTCTGCTAGTGTAAGCAGCAAGGCCAAAATTTTTTTTACAGTTAAGGCCTTCGGAAAGACTTATCTTTGATTTTTTAACCTTTTTTTTAAACTTTATGAGTTTTCGAAAAAAAGTACACTGCTAAATCTGAGATTTTGTATCAAGGTAGAAAAAGCGAGTTGCGCGAACCACTCCGGCTTTCGCGGTTATGCGCAAATGTTTTACCAAAAATCTAAATAATTTAATCAATTTTTTCAACCACCGTTAAGCCTCTAATTTATGATTTCATATTGCTAATGCGTTAACTCTCTAGGTAAATTAGTGCAGCATCCCCAAAACTCAGCCGATCAAGCGATTATTAAGAAAACTTCATCTGCCAAAATTGTTGCAACCGGCACCACCCGAACCCCCTCTAATCCGGAATATAACTCCTCGTCCGAATCAACAGTAGTCTCAAACACATTTGAATAGCCCGAACTCCCAATTTTCCCAAAAGACCAGAATCCCACAATACCTTAGCTACCGCCACGATTGATCGTTAACCAATGTTTTTTAGGGCGAACTCATTCATTGAAAAAATCCAACATCTGAAAAACATCTATAAGAAGATTGCCCACTGGAAAGCCGTCTTCTTTGGTTTAATTGAGAACAAGATTGGCTTCCTATTTGCAGATACTTTGAACGTAATTCTTAGCGTTACCGCCACTAAATTAGACAAGTGTGAACACGCGATATTGCAGCGATGTTAATGCCTCATCTTAGGTTAGCCAGATCTAAAGAGGAAAATGGTGGCTCAAATTCCAAAATTATCCAAAGGCGGCTTGACCAGTGATTAGATTGTGATTGTTTCTAAGCAAGAAACGGATGAGTAAAAAGAGTTTGATCACCACATGTCTGCAGAAAAAATCTAAAGCCTATCAGATGTATCAGTGACGAAAGTAAATGATGAGTACTGCCCCTCAAAGGAAAAAAATAAACGATGGCAAGACTAAAAGTATGATTTTTTGGTAGGAAAACATCCTCTGCAAAGAAAAGCAAAAGCCGAAAAAATAAATGGCACAACGTTTCGAAGATTCGCCATGAAGACAAAGGGTAGTCACGGTCCTTCAGGCCGTGACCGGCGTCACTTGCTTTTTGCATTTGGAAAATCATCGAGTGATCTACGCAAAACAGTAGCAAATCTTGCCATCCGAATAGTGACTGAACGTCTGTACTTACTTACCTCCTGTAATGCATGTAAATTGATCGCCTTAGATAAATGCCCAGAAGTCCGACCAATCGGCATAGGAGAATTAATGCGTCGCATTATAGGCCGCACATTTTCTTCTTGCATCAAGGATGATCTCCGACTCATTGGAGAAAATTTTGAGATGTGTTTAGGTCAAAAAAGTGGAATTGAGCATGCTATTCACGCCCTGCGTAAGACCTATGGAGATAGCGACTACGACGCTATTTTACTGATAGACGCTCAGAACGCCTTAACCGTGAGCTCGCCCTTAACAACATTGAGCAATGGTGCTCAGCTCTACATATGGCTATCTCAAAGTCATATAGAGAGCCTACCGATTTGTTCATTAATAACAAATATATCAAATCTCAAGAAGGTACCACCCAAGGCGACCCACTGGCCATGGCAATGTTTGGCATCGCAGTTTTGCTTCTAATTGAAAGAGTACGTAAAATTGATGTACTGCAAAAAATGGTATGCTGACGATAGTAACGCTGCAGAGTCGATTGATAACCTGAGAAAAGAACACGGCGAACTTAATAAAACCGGCCCGACATTCGGCTGTAACGTGATCAAGTGTCATCTAATTGGGAAGCCAGAAGTGGTAAAAAAGCCCGTGAGGTTTTTGCTGATTGTGATATAGATGTTATATCTGGTCATCGTGTTCTAGGATCAGTTATAGACTCCCAAACCGAATGCGATATTCTTACCAGATATGGTTAATGCCAGATATGGTTAATGCTTAGCAGATTCTTACCAGATATGGTTAATGCGTATAAGAATTTACTGGAGCATGCCAAACTTTCACCACAAACTGTGTATAAATTGATTACAGCACGAGTACAGCATAAATTAACCTTCTTTTCAAGAACAACTAACACCAATAACCTGCTTGATGAAACAGAAAAGATAATCCATGAACAATTGTTGCCTTCTATAGTCAATCACGCAAACTATGACGATCTGTACCGTAAAATTTTTTCATTACCAGTGCGCGAGGGAGGCCTTAACATCATTTCACCTGAAGAGGGCTCAAGAACATAACAGATCGAAGTCATTAGCTGCCTTTCTTTATGATGATGGTGAGCCCGATGCAGAAGGTCGTCAGGCGAAACTCAATGATGGGAACAAGAAAGAGAAAGCACTTATTCAGAAAGAGAAAATGAATTTAATAGATAAATTGTGCAATGACGCCTCAAGACCTACCCTCGATCTTGTAAAAAAAACGCATCAGGCCGGCTGAACGCATTGCCAGTGGAAAAATATCATTTTGAATGAACTAAATTGAGATGCAATTGCTCTTGAGTTTTGAGATGCAATTGCTCTGAAATATGGATGGAACCCACCAAAATGCCTGCGACTTGTGCATATGGTCAGCCGTTTACAGTATATCATGCCCTCCACTTTACGCACCTTAGACACGATGATATACGTGACTCATTTGAAAACATGCTCAATGAAGTTTGCAACGATGTCGAAATCGAGCCTCATCTTCAGCAGTTACAAGGGGAAACCTTTGATAACAAAAGAACGTCAACTGAAGACAATGCCCGAATTGACATTAGAGCAAATTCACTTTGGGAATCAAGGTACTATCGAGCTTTCTTTGATGTGAAATTACTCAATCCCTATGAAAAGTCATGCCCCAAAGATATAACAGTCTTACAAATATCACGAAAATGGCAAGAAACGCACCTATGAGCCGCAAATGGGTGACCTCCATGTATTAAGATAGGGAATACATCATCCGTTCACCCAGCAATGTATTAGGATTAGTATAGAGTCTACAATTTATTAAGATTGGGAATACCGATGGTAAGGTTTTATGGTTTGTGTGATAGTAAGATAATGGTAAGAAAAACGAAATTTTTTTGGTTTTTGTGTGGAAATGTCTAGTTTTTCGCGAAAATTTCGGCGCTCGTTATCTAATTGGAGAAAATTATTTTGTTAATGTCGTGTAGATTGTGGAATGAAGGTCTTTTGTTAGTTTTTTGGTGCATGATAATTCAATGTTAAGAGTTTTTGAGCAAAAACTGTGAATTTTTATCACAAAACTTGAAAATTTTTCAAAAAAACTTCAAAACAAAATAAGATTTGTCATAATTCGACCTAATAACAAATAAGATACTTTTACTATCTTTCTGCTTGAAACAACGCTGAAACCTACTGAAGTTTCGAAAAAATCAAAATTTTTCAAAAAAAAATAAATGACTGTAAATTGTTTTACTACAGATGAAAAGTTAAATATTATTTAAATCATTGCATCGTATGAAATTTTACTACAGTTTACAGGTTAAATTTTACAAGTTCAATGGTTTATTATGTTTTCCAGCATTAAGTACTCCTCTTTTCCGGTAAAAGTAAATATAGTTTTTTTTAGTTTCATATGTTGCGACTAAATGGTTGGATGTTTTGAATCCGCGATTCGTCGACTTCAAATTTACAGCTTCGTAAAAGAACTCGTTTGTATTTAGACATTGGTCCATCCCCAGTATTTTCTAGCGTTCTTTTGTTGAGTCCTTTGCTGCTTAATTTAATTTTGTTGCTTTCACTATCAGAGCAGCAAAACGTCTTGCTGCACAGGCACAACATCTCAGTACAGCGAAATTCTTCTTTGAATAGACCGGGTTCTCGTTTGTCATGCTTTTTATGGACAGCGCAGCCTGTACGTGGGGAGAAATTTTTCTTTGCATTGGCAATGAAGTCATCTCTGCAGTCATTTCGACGGATTTGTAGCCATTGAGCTTGGTAAAATCTCAGGTAAAATACAACCCTCCAAGTTCTCTTCGGCTAATGATAAATACAGAGAGTGTGTGTCCATCTCCAGTTAGTTCCTCGAACTTGTTCTCATCGCAATACCTATGAAAAAATTATAATATAACTCCAACATTCTGAGTTTAGCGTATTGAAGAACGAAAAAGCCTAGAGTAATTGGTTCTCTACTTTCGATTGTTGACTTTAACAGTCCTACTTCATATAATTTTTTTTCACATTATTCAATCGCTTGAAAACTTTTTCATTAATTGCTCTGTATGTCTTCTTATCAACGAGTTATCCATTTCTCGCTTCTTGTTCCACCTTTCAATATCTTGTTCTGACAAAGATGGACGGGTTTCTTGACATAAGCAGAAGTAATAGTAGCAACCCATAGCTTCAAATACTGTTTTACAGTGATGGCAATAGCCATCAACATGGAAACAGTCAATTTTCTTCTGCTTTCCGGTTGTGTAAAAACTCAATTTTACACTCTGGTCTCAATTCTTGATAGAAGGACATAACCATGTTCTCAAAATTTCTTGTCCTGTTATTTTTAGCTTTAAATCGATCAGTTTCAGAGTCATTCTCCCATCTTGTGTAAAGTCCGCTCGGCATCTCTTTGTACATTGAGAATGGATATAATTGGCTAGCGTCAACTCCAAACTATTGTCTTGCAAACATTTGACGAGTTACGAATATATGTTTAATCGACAACAGTTTTTCGTTTAAAAACTATTGATGGACCACCTGTAATGTCTTCTCTAATTTTCTCACATAAATCCTTATCTCCTTCAAAGAACGGGTAGAATTTGTGATTCGTATATTTGTGTAAGCAGATACTTGCAAGATTTGGAAGCGTGCATCCCAGTTTCAACATGTCAATTCCCTTATCATGGTAAAACCCTATCATTTTGGGCATAGCAACAAGAGAAGGATCAACATCTTAGTTGTTATACCATCGTAAGAAATCTTTGAAAATGATCATGCTGTGTTGTACCCAGATGCTTTTCAAATAAGAGTAATTTTTGAAACCTTTTGGTGGAACTGATTGAATACGTATTTTTTTTCAGCGTACTTTGTTGATCAAGTCTTCCATTAACAAGTTTTTGGTAATCGTTGTAATCTTTTTCGTGAGGGTTGTGATTTCTCAGTTGAGGGTTGTGATTTCTCAGTTTGCTGAAAAAGGCTTCACATGGAGGAAATTTGCACAGTCAAGCTTGTCTGGACTGTCAAACCATTCGGAACGGAAAACCCTTTCGTTTTGCTTTATAGATTTTCAGAAACTAATCCAATGTTGTTGCTCCTCCAAGAAATTGCATTAAGTCTAGAAACTGTACATCTCCAAATTTGAATGATATGAAATCATTTGCTATTTTAGTGACTGTTGGTTCGATTTCTTTATCACATATAAAGTACGGAATCAAATAAGATTTGATAAAGTTCTGATCGTATCTGCCGCTATTGAAGCTGAACACCGGTAAGGTATTAACATATCGCTCTAAATGCTGTTTCAAGTCGATCAGCTGATTTTTTTGAATTCTTAAGAATTGCGTCGACTAGTCATCTTCCTCACCATCGTCAACACATTCATCTTCATAATCGAAGACTTCTAGTGTTTTAGTTAAAGTTCTATCGTTGAGTTGATCAATGATCTTTTTGACTCGATCGTTGACTGTGTTTTCGATTTCTTGAAACTTGGTTCTCATTTGTAATTTACTTTTTTCAGCCAGAAGTTCCAAGCTGGAAACAAAACAATTATTAAGAGTTCTGGATTTTTTTCTCACAAAAAAATTGGATCATGCTGTAGATTTGAAGATATTGAGACAGAAATAATGACATGTTTTCCAATCCAAGTAGTTGTTTCAGTTGCTTTCACTTCTTCTGTGGGAACACAAATTGATTCCAAGTCAAAGATTGCTACATTGCTAAATAATTTATGTTCTTCGGTGTAAGGAATGTTGAAACTGTCGAGTTTTTCTCGAATATTGTTTCCCCTTAGTGTGTACGCGTTTTTGGGATAATTATGTCGCACTATATCTTTACATCTGATTAGATGCTTGTTGAAGTGATCTGACTTGTGGAAGAAAGTGTCACAGCCACTTTCTTGTGGAAGAAAACGTCATCTAGTATTTTTGATTTAAATTATCAGAAAAACAATGTATTAAGATAGGAAAAAGCACTCGAAGTCATCAATGAAAATTTTTTAGCAATAATTTAACAAGTTTTCTAAAATAAATAATTTAATTTCGTTTTTCGCACATGCTTAAGAAAGAAGAAGATAGATTTTTGCGTTTTTTTTCTAAAAAATTACGAAAAAACTTGCATCAAACACAAAAATTTAATAAAAATTTCTGCACAATTGTGAAAAAAAAACAGTTTTTGCATCTGATAAAAAAGTTTAATTAAGTTTTTTCAAACTTGTTGAAGAAATCAAATCAAAATAAGCATCCTGCGAAAAAAATCTGAGTTATTTTTTGCACACGTGTTGAAACTTACAATTTTATTCGTTGAAAAAAGTTTTGATTTCAATTAAAATTAATTTTGACAATATTTTTGTAAACAAATATTCAATTATTAAAAGAAAAATTGATATGCTCACTATTTACAGTACCATAACCATCAATGAAACAATCAAAAGTTTTCAACAAATTAATCTCATACTTTGAGTTTGGAACTTTTCGAAACCTTCCCAAAAAAGCTGCTCCAAGAGTCTGAGTGGACGCAAGCTTCTGAGCAGAACTGAGATAATCGTTCTTTGTTTCTTTCCGGTATTCTACATTTCTTTGCAAAACTGGGTAATTTTCCGGTATTTTTGCAACACTGGGTAATTTTTCCGGTATTCTACATTTCAAGTTGTGTTCGACTGCACGATTCAATTGATTGAAAACTTCACCTCTTGATGAAATAATATGGGAATAAAGTCTGTATTTGTATAAAATACATATACAGTCAACAATTTGGAAAGTGAAATGATATTTATCTAATCTTTGCAAAATTTGATCGAGTGATGATCCGATTAATACTAAGTGAAATTTGAACATTTCCACCGAACAGAATGATGAATGGTTAGATACACAGTAGTCTTGGGTGACAATGAATTTTTCATAAAAGTTTTCTGAGACAGAGATAAAAAGAGATTCTGCATTGTAGTCCGAATAAATAGTGGTATATGCTTGAAACATAGCAGATGCCATCACCGATTACTTATTGAAAATGATTTTTATCTATATTGAATTGCTTATATAGTAGTTCCATCACCTACGCAATGTCCATATTTGGATCATTATCTTCTCATTATTCCATATAAGGTAAAAATACCTTATTTGGAATGTACAGTGATTCATCTACATTTCCTAATTTCTATATATATATACAAATATCATTATTTTGAAATATCTACTACTGATCAGTTGGCTCTGAGTCTCAAATCAAAAATGTATTTACGGAAAGATATCCTTCTCAACTATTTTGAATTTGCTAACAACCAAAAAAGAATTGGATGATTTTCTTGGTCCCAAAAACCCTAGAACGGAAAAATTTACTCTGAACCTTGGTTCCAATTACTGAAAAAAAATGAATCGGGACAAATCGAAAAAACCCAGCAAGTCTATCTTGGTGAAATAGAAGGAGAAAGAATATCAGCAATACGGAATACTATTATCCACGATGCTGAAAACCTTGGACTCGTTCCTGTATTGGAACCCTATTCTGACAAAGACTCTACCATGGAGCAGGATTTTGCGAACTGTCATGCAGTATATGACGTAGCAACATACAAGAAGAGAAAGGTGTGTGTCACTATCAAGAAATACAGTGTGAACAATCACTCTACATTCAGATTCGACTCTTCACTGCAAAGAAGAACGAAGTCTTGAAGCAAGTTGCCTATGTCAACTATACTTTGAACGATTTCAAAGAACTTGCCCTAGTCTTGGGAGATTTTATGTTTGCTGAGAACTGTAGGGTTCAAAAGTTTTATTTAGTGATGTTATTATAGTCATGTAATTCAAATATTCATCTTCTTGAATCATTTTTTAATTTTCTTTGAGCTGAGCAGTATGAGTTGGAACATTGATTTTTCCAGAAATCTTGTTTTATAGCTTCAAATTAAATTGGGACTTTTTCATATCGTCTCACAAGAAAAGTCCCAGAAGTTTTCACTAACAGTTTTGGAATCTCAAATTTTACCAAAATTGAAAGATTTGTTTACAGAATCACAAATTTCTCAGTTTGAAAGGATTTTCCATAATGGAAGACGCCAAGTTTTTCTAAGTTATCGTTCAGATATTAAAAAATCGGTCTTATAGAATAATATAGAATATTAAACACTTGGAAAAACAATCATAAATTTCAGTTAAAAAAAGAGGAGTATGATGAATTGGTTGTTTTTACCCCCTCGGTTTTGTTTTATGCAGAAACATTCAAATTAAACTTGTGTCATTATTGATGAATGCACTGTAGAAAATGAACGTTCAGAAATTGAATGAAAATCACAGAAATTTTGATTTGATTGAGCATGACTTTTCATCAAATACAAAAAGAAAAAATTTCTTTGTACCTGTATTGGTCTTGGACCCAAACATAAATTTGAAAGAAATGGACCAAAAATTTCCTTTTGGGGGTCTAATTGGATACGGAAGTTCCTGTATGGAATATTTTTTTGCAAGTTCAAAACATTTCAGACCTCATGCAAATTTACATGATGCAGCTAGATCTGTGAAGTTTACTACTTATAAGGGACCTGGTTATTGTTGTAATTTACCTAGATTTCCAAGTTCTTGTTTTCTTGGTCACGTGACTGGATTGTTCTTCTGTTTACATATTAAAATTTTTGCTTGAACAGTATATGCACTGTTCGATTGTTAGTCATTTTAATCAAAAATTTCAGCGAAAACAAATAACATCATGAGTCTAGTTGTTTTTTTATATTGAGTGTATTGAAAACAAAATAGTGAAAGAGTTAGGAGTTTATAAAAATGGACAAATTGTGGGATATTCCTTTCTTCCTCCCAAAAAGTTCAAAGCTTCATCTCAGTCAGCTTAGTGTACGAAGTATCTTCAGGGAATCAATTGAAGCAGTGGTCATGAAAAATATACAGAGCTTGAAAAAATATTGAAAAAACTAAAAGCTTCAGAAAGGGAGTTTTTTGCAAAAGGTTATGTAAAACGTAAAATTCTGTCAGAAGTTTTGGAAACAAAGGTTACAAACTTGGATGACTACGCATGCCCGGAAGTTCAAAATTTGAATTTCAAAAATGAAGAATATGATTGGAGGTGTAGCAACTACCCATTTCATCATACAAATACTCTTCACTGTGCAGAAAGAGAAGAATTTGCATACAGAACATCGACTCGATGTTTTTTTAAAAAATTGGAAATAATCTAAATAATTTTGTATTATTGTGTTTTTGAAAATTAAATGTTAATCATTATCAATTTTTTCATTCCAAAGTTGAGATGGGTGATGAATGTGAGAAGCAATTAAATTTGGGAAATTTTGTTTTTGATGAGGAGAATCATGAAGGAAAATCATGGAAATTTTTTGGACGTATGTGTAATAGATCTCTTTTAGTTTTTATGTTCCAATTTTTTGTCATAGTTTTGATACTAGCATGTGCAATCGTTCGAATAATGTTATCCACTACATGTGAAGAAACAACAGTTTGGGTAGCAATTTTATCAAGTAAAATCTGTTATATTTTAGCTTCTCCAAAGCTGTGAAGAAAATATAATTTCTATCAAAGAACGAGATTTTATTTTGCTAGTTGGACCGAGTGGATCTAGAAAATTGCATCTTATTTTTGATTGGTTAAAAATTGGTAATTTTTAGCCAAAATTTGACAAAAAATTTTTTTTTATCAACAATATCAACCTCTTCATGGACAAATGCAAAGAAAAAACCTTAGATTTATCCAAGGAGTTGACTTTGAACTGACTGAAAATCTTCCCAATAATGGAACAAAAGACCTTAAAATTTGGTGACTCTTGTGAAGAAATTTCAAATTCTAAGCAGTTTGTAAAAGTTGCTACTGCTGGAAGACAAGGGGACTAAATACAAAATATATTTAGCATAACTTGTTTAATCAAAGCAAATTGGGAAGAGATGTTGAGTTACAAAATACACATATACCTTTTTTTCAAGTCTTTTTCAAGCAACGAGAGATGTTTTACAAATCAATACATTAGGTCAACAACTAGGTCTAGGATCACAACTGAAAGAGTGGTATCAAGATGCAACATCTACTCCTTATGGTCATTTACTCATTGATTTAACTCCAAAAACAGTTGATTCGCTAAAATATTTCACAAACAGCGGTTCAGTTCCATCAAAATTTTATCTGCCAGCAGGATCAGAAACAAAGTTTTTGGACGATGAGCATACAATACGTCTCTATACTCCAATATTTCAAATATTTTCCCAAAAACTTCAAAAACAATTCATCATCCATTGTCCAAAAATTACAATTTGTGATCATCCATTATCAATCACAAAGTACACTTCCAAAAAAAACCAAAACGAACAAAAGCAAAAAGAAAAAGGAGATTGAACCAAAAAGTTTTGATTTTGTTTCCAGTGCTGTAAATGCGAAGTTGAAAACAAGTAACAATAAGCACCTTATTGAATTACTTTTGAATTCTCCTAGAATTAGTCTAAGTCAGTCAGAAAATATCATATTAGATAATCGAGACACACAAGAATCAATTGTAGACTTTGTGTGTGCACTTAAGCGAAAAAATGTCGACTTTCCCGATATTTACTTTAGCATTTTGGAAGCAACTCAAATTCCACCTAAACTTGTTATCAACAAGAATGCCAAAGCGAAATACCGAGGAACTTGGATCCCTTTCAAAATCTGAAAAGGTAAGTCTGAACAGATTGTATTCTAGGGGTAGAGCTGCGTACGGTTCTGTGCCAAACTTGAGTAAATCAAGCGGATTGTCAAAAAAGAAAGTAGAACAATTTTTACAAACCAAGACATCGTATATAAAATTTGGTCCTCCAATCAGACGTTTCCGAAGGCTTCAAGCTTTTTCAAATTATATTAATGAAAATTGGTGTATGGACTTGGCATTTGTGGACGATCTAGCAAGTCAAAACAGTGGAGTCAAATAATTCTTGGTTGCTGTTGATATTTTTTCGCGGTTTGTCAGAGTTCAAGCAATGAAAACTAAATATGCCAAAGAGACTTTGCAAGCTTTCAAAAAAATGATTTCTCGAAAAAATACTCCTGAAAAGCTTTGGGTTGATAAAGGAACAGAATATGGGGGAACTTGCAAAATGTTTTGCAAGGAAAAAAACATTAAAGTTTACTCAAAAATGAGTGAAACAAAAGCTGCATTTGCAGAGAGAGAGAGAGAAAGAGAGAGTGATTCAATCATCAAGACACATAATTTACCGCTACACAGAAGATCATGGTGGAAAATTTATTCACAAGTTGTGGCAATTTGTGTCTACAATGAATTGTTGCTTTAAAAGATCTATTGGAAAATGACCTAGAGATGTTAAGAATTTAGATTTTCTCTCAATTCTGTACAATAACCCTCTAACAAGGTATAAGAAACTAAAATTCAAAGTTGGAGACAAGGTGAGAGTTTCAAAGAATGATATTCCGTTCCGAAAAGGATACAAACCACAATTTCCAGATGAAATTTTTGAAATTTCGGCAATATCTACAAAAAAACCTCCTTTATACATCCTCAAAGATCTCAACAAAGAAGAAATTCTGGGAAAATTTTATGAAAAAAAGCTAAAAATGTTCAGATTAAAGGTAAACATTTTTTTAAACTAAATTTCAATCAATCAGTTGTCATGGATTCTTTTACTATTGAGTTAGTTTCCAACACTTCTTTTAATTGTTGTCCGAATATAATTCTTAGTTCTCTTACAAACTTTCTACCCGAGCAAAAACATTTGAAAGGAGAATGGGAGGTTGCTGAGGAGAAAAGAATGATTGTACCGATGCATATTGAACCAGGATTGTATCCAAGTATTGTTGATATGAACAACAAAACTCGAGAACGTCTAGGTGCTCAAGCTTTTGAATATAACGGAATCTATGTATCAGTAGATAAATTTACACAAAAGATTGCCGTTCCTTTACCTGAGAATGAATCAGTGTTTATTATTCAAAGTTCTGACTTGAGTCACATTTTTGGTTGGGATTTAGAACAAAGTCAAACAGGGGTTAAAATGAAAGGAAAAGGTCCACATTACTCTCAGCATTTTTACGACATTATATGAATGCAATCTGTGATGATATATAGTGATATTATAGAGTATAACATAGTCGGTGATACAAAAAGTCCCTTATTGCGTTGTATTCCATTTATCTCCAAAGTAAAAAGTGGAGACATAATTGCTACAGGGCAGTACATGAATTATCAGTCCTTTACAAATTTACAATTTAAGAAACTGTTGAAAACTTCTTTCTATTGTATCAAGATAGAACTAAGAGATAGTACATGGGAAAAAATTTCTTTTGTGTCCGTAGGAATTACCTGAGTTTTTCTTTTGTTCCGCAAGATTTCATATAAACTTTTTTGATTTAAACTTCATACGAAATGGTTGCCCAAAACTCAGCAGATTTCCCTATTTTTCGAGGACATGCAAGACAACGTGGAAGAGGTTCTGGAGCTCTCGCACAAACTCTTGGGAGAATTGCAATCCACTTTATTAAAAAATATATAGTCCCAGCTGCGAAAAAAATTGGAGCAGGTTTGTTTGAAATCGCTGCTCCAGAGATTGGGGAAGTTGTTAGTGGACGTAAAAACTCAAAACATTTGCAAAAGATGTGAAAACAAAAGCAATTTGGAAACAATTGGGAGGTGGAAAAAGAAATAAAAGCGTAGAACTGGTAGAACCAGATCCATTTCTCGAAAAAGTAGATCGAAAAACAGTCGATTTTGCAAAGACCTTTTTGACAAAATAAAATGACTGTAAACCAAAATCTTTTTCGGTACGGGGCTTTAACAAATTCTTCCTTGGAGATTTTTGATAATGTCCCAGTTTTGGAAACAATTATGCCATCTTACACACAAGAAGTATTCCTGTGCACTTCTCTGGATGGAAGCAGCATTGAGTTTGAATTTGAAACGGATCGTAATCTCTACTTAAATATGCGTGAAACCCATCTTAGTTTAAAGCTTCAGCTGTTCAAGGGAAGACTTTTTGATGCTTTCAAAAAAGAAAAAGCAGAACATAAAGCAAAGTCTGCGGATGACTCAGATGAGGAACCACAAACTTACTTAACTTATGTAAACAATCTACTACATTCACTATTCTCCAATTGTGAGATTTATTTTAACAATACAATGGTTTTCAACGCCAATGGATTATATCCTCATAAGGCAAAAAAATCGAACGAATTCAACTCGTCAACAGAGAGTAATAAAGGAGTACTTGCTTGTCATGGATGTTGTTATGAAGAATATCCTGATGCGTTTGATATGCATCCATTCACTGATAGAGCAAATTCCTTGGGATCAGAGATAACTTTTTCCTTTTATGGCAGGCTTGCCATTGATTTGTTTACTTGCAGAAAATAGTTGCTACCAAAAACCAGATTTCGAAATAAAGAGTTAAACTGATTCGAGTTAAACCTAATTTTTACATGTTATCTGATAATCCAAATGTCAGTCTGAAAATTTTTGATTGTTCACTGTTTACTAGAAGAATTTTAGTTGCTGAACCTAATCATCAATATTTGCACCGGATTCTGGAAAGAGAACCTGCTCAATACTATTACATGGAAACTATAGCAAGAATCTTTATCATTCCATCTCGTCGAAACCAATTCATACAAGCAAATATATTCAATAACCCTCGAATAAGAAAAGTAGCTGTTGCAATGAATACAAATTCAGCTGTTGCAGAATCTTTTCATGAAAACTTTTTCAGCTATCATCAATTCCATTTGAGAGAGCTTAGAATTATTTGGGGTGGAAGAGCATTTGTTTCATTAGATACAACTTCTCCTTGTCGTCCTTATGTCACAACAATGAAAGCAATGCAGTTTAACGAAGATTTCCCAGCTCTTTCTATGGAAGATTTTCAAACTCACTATATTCTTGTTTTTGACTTCACTTCACTACAGGATGCAGCTGAACAGTTGCATTATCCAGAACTTAGTAAAGAAAGCCGGAGATAAGCAACGTTTTTCCAATTTCCCTTGTATCAAGTAACGGAAGTGATAGTCTTGGGAGAAAGCCTATCAAATATTCAAATTGACAAATTCGGAACAGTCGCTAAAAATGATTAGTTTTTCTGAGTTTTCAGGTTCCTATAAAAAGGTTGTAACTTTTTTGGGACTTTTCATTGTTATTGTCTCTGTGCTATCTATTTAATAATTCTTTAGACCTAAATCTCAATGCAGACTGAAGTTTGGGCAAAGCTGAGTTTGGGCAAAGCAGACAATGAATGCTGTTTAAATGAAAACCCGAGAAGTTTCTTCAACCTAGACTGCAAACCAGTGTTCAATAATCTTTGTCCAGTTCATAAGACTTCTGTATGGGACTTTGTTGATTCAATATCTAAATGCATGTAAAACATGAATCTTAGTTTTTTTATCCTAATTTACACTATGAAACTATCTACATCTGTGTTTTTAGATGTAAATCAGCTAACAATTGCAAAGATGGATAATTTTTCACTCCTGAAAATTATTGAAAGAACTTCTCAACTCAGGTACAAGTACATGGGATCTTACCCCTCTGATAAAGTTCCTCGACTAAAAAAATACTCTTTTGCAATCATCAACTCAGCTCCAAACAATGATAGAGGGGAACACTGGATCATGATAGCTCGATTGGACAAAACTTACTACTTTGCAGATTTTTTGGTTCAAAAACAACAACTTATTGCTTTCTGATAAAAAAGTATTTGAAAAACTTTTGAGTTTTTTCGAAGTTTCAGTAGGTTTCAGCCTTGTTTCAAGCAGATAGAAAGTAAGAGTATCTTATAAACTGTTATTAGGTCGAACTATAACAAATCTTATCGTGTCTTGAAATTTTTTTATGAAACTTACCATGCACCAAAAACGAATTAAAAGACCTTCCTTCCACAATCTACACGTCATTAACAATTATTTTTTCCAATTAGATAACGCGCACCGAAACTTTCGCAAAAAAACTAGACAATTCCACACAAAAACCAAAACAAACATTCGTTTTTCTTATCATTATCTTACCACCACACAAAACATAAAACCTTACCATTGGTAATCCCTATCTTAATACATTGTAGACTCTATACCCAATCCTAATACATAGCTGGGTAACCAGGTGATCTACTCCCTATCTTAATACATGGAGGTCACCCACCAATCCCCCCCCTCCCCACTTCAGCCCCAACATATAATACTGTTATGCGATAAAAAAGAAGACCGCTACTCCGACATCATCGCTTAGGTGCGCACTAAAATAAGTTTGCGCTACTTCGCAGCTCAATTTTATGCATCCGTGGTTCGCAATCTATACGTCGTTGCGCAGCTATTGAAGCGTCGATCTGAACCGTTGTTGTGGAGGGGATGCTGCTGCAGTAATTTACACAGGTTATTTCATGTGCAAGTTCGCATCCATGTAAGTGAATACTTGCGTGTATATACACACAACTTTATAATTTTTTTAAGTTATTGTCTAAAAATATTCTATCTCTAGTGCTGTAAAATTATTTCTCCACTTCTTGTTGTAATGTTTTTGACAAGCCCGTTACTCACACTGTACGGTGGAGTGCAGCGTGGAACTCAGGACACCCGATCGTGCTGTCTAAATCTTACCATTGCGCGTTGTTTGACATTCAAATGGGCTCCGGAGCACGTTCCTTTTTATCTTTTTTGAATTTTTTTTTTAAAATTGCACTTTATAGAGCTGCTTTTTGTCCTGTTCTCACTAGTAGCAGTGAAGCGCAGCTTCACTTGTGTGGAAGGAATACCACCGACGTTTTGTTTTCTCGCTGATCTATCTGCTGTATCTACACGATTAGAACAGTATAAATTGACAAGTTTTACTGAAAAAAAAAACGAATCAGCCAATGGACTTGATTTTGTCGAAGATTATACTAGCCTGGGATACTAGCTAAAATAAAGTTCACCTTTTTCAATTTAGTTCACGAGACCTACAAAATGAAGAAGATTGGAGTGCAAAAAAAAACAAAATTTAAGAGCAAAAGAGGAAAACATTTCGTTGATATTTGAGAGCTGGGATATCTATCTAAAAAATACTTACCAGGCCAAGTGTAATTGTTGCCCAAACAAAAAGCGAGCAAAGCGAGATCTCCTCCCTTATCAGTCAGTTTTAATTGGTTCCATTCAGCTTTTATCCTTGCAGCAGTTTGATTTGCTGGTTGACTCCAACACGAAAACTGACTCCGAGTCCGAGAAAAAGCAATACCGATTCATGTGAATGAAAGTTTCAGTTTTTATCTGAAATTCGTTTACTATTTTGCTGAAAAATGTAACGTTGAATTTTAAGACTTTGAGGCTTCTCATGTAACTTTTAGAAAACTAACTCATTATCTGTCTTTTCTCAAAAAATGTTCGAGCAGTAGCAACAAATTTGCGTAGCCGGTGTATAGAAATCAATTTTTGTTGCTAGATACTCCTGCCTAAAATGATGAGTTTTTAGGTTAATTGACTTGCATGAAAATTCTGAAAAATGCGAATTCGATTGTCTTAGGCAGACGCGGATTTAGGAATTCGATCCCCCCTCGGGGATTCGACCCCTGCCAATCCAAAGGGTCCGCCTTTTGTACTATTTTCCAATATCCATTTTTGGTGTTGGAACCTAAAAAATTTTTAAAGGCGCCCTCGAGTCAAAATTTCTATGCAAAAAGTGCCTAAAAACGCCTTTTTTGACCTGTTTTTTTTTCAACTTTGCTTCCGGTGCAGAAAATTTGGCCAACACAGGGTTTTTTAGTGCTTTTGAAGACCTCGTACATCAATTTAGTCGGCCTATTTTCCAATATTCATTTTTGATGATGGACCCTAAAAATTTTCCAAAAGCGCCCTCGGCGCCAATATATACTAATTTTGAGGGGGCAGCGCACCGAAAAAACGCGATTTTTTGGTCAAAATTTTCCAAAAAGTGCCCAAGAACGCTTCTTGGCCTGCTTTTTTCCCAAAATTTTGCCTGCGGCGCAGAAAATTTGGCCAAAACTGGGACCAAGCAGTGCTTTGGGAGTGCTCGAAAGATCAATTTGGTCGACCTAAAAAAAAGGTCGACAAAATTTTCGAAATTTTTTTTCGTAAATGTGCCCCTCCCCCCTCGAGAAAATTCTAGATCCACCCCTGAGTGTATTTTAAAATGTGAATAAATTATTTTGAAATGGTATTGAAATTATTTGGCTAATTGAAGCACTTAATTTTGAAGCAAAATAGTTTCCTATCAAGATGTTGAAATTTTGATTTTTGGGAGGAATTAGTAAAAAGACCCAAAAACTTTGTTCAACAGTGCCAAAAGGCTAAGCCAAAGACTGCTAACCCGGATATCTCCTGTGTATGGCCACCGGGGGGCGATAACTGGCTCTAGTTATAAAGTGCGTCCTTTCAATTGCTAGCAAGCTCGCAACACGCCGTTTTTGTCATTTTTGTAGCAAATTAAAATGTTGTTGAACAGCAAATGAAGTAAAAATTCTTCGTTTTGACCAGTCCCATATTAATATCTTGCATTTCTTAGTGATATCGATACCAATTTTGTTATAAGATTTTTAATTTTCATTTTTCAACATGTAGGGGGTACAATCGAAAAGACTCGATTTTTGCGGGTAAATAACAATTTTCGATGTTATTTGGGCATTATAAGATTCGGCCATGAGAATAGGACCCTCTTAATCTAAGGAAAGATGAGGGTGTTCAACGTGCCGAAGTGCCACAGTGGCGAAGCGGAAAAAGTGTTGAACAGTGCCGAGAAAATTCGGATCCCCCGAGATTGTTAAGTATAGATCCGAGGGCTGAACTGAAGATTTAACTTGCAATCTTAGTTTTGCCAATGCTGGTTGGTCCTTTTCACGCTCCCTTGTAGCAAAGAAAATTGCGCTAGTACAATCAGCGAATTATTCGCAAAAACTGTTTAAAATATTCAATTCATTTTATGGCGCTTGTCACTTTGTCGACGGTTGATATTATTGAAGTTTCTGAAAACAATTCAGAATATCCGTTGATATTCAATCTGACACCAAACAAATGTTTTTCTGAAGGGAGAGAAAGTTACAAGTTGTCATGGTTGAAAAAGTAAAGTCAACTTATTTGGTTTCTTCAACATTCCGTCACTAGGACGGTCAGTGCACAAGTGCCATTCGGTCAGAATGTAACAATTATTGGAGACAGTTCGTACTTGTTTGCAAGACGTCTGTTGTATTTTTCAGAACATGCAAATCGAGTAATCAGGCTACCAATGAGTCAACTTTTGCCTATCTGCAGCGTGTTGGTCCTTTTTTTGTCCTAGCTTTCTTATTTTTTATCATTGTCTGTTGTTATGCTAACCGATTGAGCAACCGAATAAAATTGTCTTTTTGGCTCTTTTCCAGTTCCCCCCTTTCAAATTCAATTTTGAAAAGTCGTTTTAACGTTGAAATGCATTGAAATTTGGCGTGGTGAACAAATCGACTATTCTGAACATATTTGTTCTTTATACTTTACAGCGTAACATCACGCATTTAGCCGTAATAACACGTAAAACAAATATAAAACTCGGTATTTTGAAAGGGGGGGACTGGAAAAGAGCGGTCTTTTTTTGCTCCATTGATGTGTTGTTGCTTCAAAAATAACATAGAAGGCAAGCCAATATTATAAATCAGATAGATTTATAATGTATTCTTTTCGAGCAACGTTGAAAGCAAGCGACTCAAAGTGTACGCAGAATATCAGCTGTATATAGTGTCTATGTTAACCATGGACAAGGTCATTTATTTCTTTCATTCCTTCCAAGATGTGACAATTTATTCACTTCAGCCGCTTTAGGCCAAAAACGACCTTATGATCGATAGTTCGACTCAAGCATATATTTCCCGTGCTAGCTTCGGCAGCACATATACTAAAATTGGAACGATACAGAGAAGATTAGCATGGCCCCTGCGCAAGGATGACACGCAAAATCTTGAAGCGTTCCATATTTTTCACGATCTTCAAATCCTGCCGTGGAGTTGAAGTTTTTGCCGCTTAAGTTGTCCGTGCAAAGATCGGTATCGGAAAAACATGGAACTCATAGATTTATAGATTATGGCAATAATTGTCGTCAGTGCCTCTCAAAAATTAATTCAAAAAAGCAATTAACTGCAACTAGATGAATTTTGAACTCAATTGGAAGACCGTAATTCAATTATAATTTATACCCAAACAGTTTTAGGTACAAGCAAGTTAACGGAAATGAGGCAGGGTAATTACATTAGAGAAAAAGTTTTGAAACGACCCATTTTTCTGTTTTTCTGCTCTTTGATCCGTTCTGCTGTATTTTACTTATTGCTCCGTAGGGTTGTGCAGTTACCATTGTCCCAGGATGACCGAAACTTCTTATCATACAATTTTCATATATGAGAAACTTCTTGTCATACAATTCCATACGTACAGAAAATTGTATGAAATCTCTATGATAAACATTTTTCCATATATGAAAATTGTATGATAAGTGTTTTTCCATAAAAGTTCAATTATAAAAATTCGCACGTGGGGGGGAAAAGGAAAAAGAGCCAATTACTTGAAAAAGTTTTTTGTGTCGCCATCAAAAAAAAGCCAGTATGGGAATATATGGGAATTGTATGACAAGCATTTTTTTCAAAAAATGAAAACCTCGGTTTTTTATTACCAGACTGTTTTATTAGAATCAAAGGCTCTTTTCCAGTTCCCCCCCTTTTCAAAATAACGAGTTTTATATTTGTTTTACGTGTTATTACGGCTAAATGCGGATGTTACGCTGTAAAGTATATGAAGAACAAATCTGTTCAGAATTGTCGATTTGTTCACCACGCCAAATTTCATTGCATTGTGACAACGTTAAATAGACTTTTCAAAAATGAATTATAAAGGGGGGGAACTGGAAAAGAGCCCAATCAAACAGCCACAGAAATAAGTTTACATCTTTTTTCAACCATTTTTAGAAATTGTATGAAAATTGTATGACAAGCATTTTTCCACACACTTGATGTATGGAATTGTATGATAAGCATTTTCGGTGTATGGAGGTCAACCGGGGGTCTTAGGTCCTTGGCCCACAAGTTTTTTCGCCCATGCGGTTCTTCGCAGGGGTTGGTAACAGTCAATTGGTAGACAAAAAGTCAATTACTTGAAAAGATTGTCAATTAATTGAATTGTTTGCTCAAGCTTTGTCAATTATCAATTAATTGCAATTAATTGGGTCTCATTCATAGCTTAAGCAACGTCAGTTTTCGACCAAAATTGATTGTTAACATTCAGGAACAGCTGCATTTTAAGGTTCATCGGCAAAATACTCCGTCGTAATATCCTACATCTTGATAAACACTGTCAGCTGATTTCTTTGTACACTTTTTTTTTACGAAGTCAATAATAGCTTTACATTTCAAAGACAAAATCATATGGCTCTTTTCCAGTTTCCCCCCCCCCCTTTCAAAATACCGAGTTTTATGTTTGTTTTACGTGTTATTACGGCTAAATGCGTGATGTTACGCTGGAAAGTATGAAGAACAAATCTGTTCAGAATTGTCGATTTGTTCACCAGGCCAAATTTCATTGCATTATGGCAACGCTAAATAAGCTTTTCAAAATTGAATTTGAAAGGTGGGGGGAAACTGGAAAAGAGCCAATCATATAAATTTCAAAGTTTGCAAACCTTCAATTAATTGCAATTAATTGGCGGATTTTGTCAATAGTCAAAAATTGGAAAAACAAAGAAGTCAATTAATTGCATCCAATTAATTGCAATTAATTGGTCACCAATTGACTTTTACCAAGCCTTGGTTCTTCGCGCATGAGAATAGCCCCCGCGGGACCTGTCTATCATAGTTGCTTTTTCGAGGGACCACTCTATCATAGTAGTACCTAGTAGTACCCCGCCGAAAGTTAACGTTGTTATGATTTATAATAACAGATTGTCATGTTTATTTTTTGTTGGTAATTCACCTTGTAAACAGCTAGTAGAAAATAAGTTAAAATAGTTGTAAATTGAAAAATTTCCCAGTCCGGGAGTCGAACCCGGGCCTTGTGGGTGAAAGCCACAAATCCTAACCGCTAGACCAACTGGGATATAACCTCGACCTCAGTGGTTGAGATAAGTAACAAACGTTTATTTATTGCTTAACAATCTCAAGTTATTTATTAGCTATAACTGTGTAAAAAGACAGCGGCAACCACCAACCCCTACCATCTAATCATTTAAGATTTTCCGATCATGAAGGAACTCATATAAAGCTTACCAATTGGTTTTCGATCCTATTTACGGCATAGTTCCAATAGGTGACAATTCTAGTTATACAAACTTACAGCACAATAGTAGTGTACTGCTTATTATAATGAATGCTATTCAAAAGAACGCTTAGCACAATCGCTGTTTTTGCTTTCTCCTAGTTCTTCAAGGCTATCAAACTCACTAATACTCGTGTGAATGATTTGAACTTGCATTTGTTTTTGAATAAACGCGCTATAAAATCTGTGTTTTAGTATCTAGTGTTATTGAAAATTATTATTAACAATGCCTGATCTGATGTTGGAACTAGTCCTTCATCACATATTCCAGTCTAGGCTAGTTAAGTCTAGCAATGTTTGAAGCATTGGCGATCTTGGAACCAAGTCGTCAATCGAAAATTTCTGAAGAACCTGATCGATTTGATTTCATCGGAGTCTAGAAAAATTTTGTAATCAAAAACAGTTCTATAAAACAAGTTTTAGGCTAGAATTTAAAAAATGTCAGGAATGATCCTGATTCTGAACTAAACCTAAATTGGATCTTAACTCCCTTTGGGATCTAAATAGGGGGGCGTTAGACAGTGCCGAAGTTAGAGAGTGCCGAAAAAGGCGGGAAATATTGGAACGCAATTTAAGAGGCTAGCTTTTGGCGGGAAAATTAATAATGACACTTGAAACTTGTTCAGACTCAATTTTGGCGCCAAAATCGATGAGCAAACAAAACTTTCTTTTCTTTTGTTTTCGGCACCCTCGCTTGGGTGATAGAATGCTACTAAGTTCTTTAATTCCTGAAACACAGACCCTTAGACACAACTAGCACTCGTATCGGATTCAAGTGAGCGGAGCGAAGCGGAGCGAACGTATGGTCCTTGCCAAATATTAGCGGGCCATGCCTCGCTGAAAACACTAATTACACCCACCTCGGCACTCAATTTTCATTTTCGGCACTCTTTAACAAATTTTCATTTTCGGCACTCTTTAACAAATTTTTGTTTTCGGCACTCTCTTACTTCGGCACTGTCTTACCCAACCCTAAATAGTCACCCTCCCTTTGGTATCTACTAAAGAATTGCCACCCATTTAATGAAATGGGTCTCATGCACTAAACGGCCCAAATTCAAATTTTCTACATAAGTTAGCTGGAAATACTTATAATAATCGAATTTGATTGGGTAATTTTAGCCAATCAAATTCAAGTTAGACGGTCAGGAATTCCAGCAGATAAAAATATTAGCCGAAATTTCCGAAAATATGGAACTTTGTAAAATAATCAAATTAATTTTGAGTTACTTGTGAAACCTTGCCCAGACAAGGAAAACTTAATAAATTGGCTTGACAAAAAAATTCAAGTTCATAATTCGGCTAATAATTTTATCTGCTTGAAACGGCAGAATTTTAATTATTTCATTTGAAATGGCAGAAAATGTCGATGGAACTTGATTGGCTAATTAGCCAATCAAGTTCAACCACAATAATTTCAGTTCAAGAGATGTAGAAATAATGATTTTGGGTCGTTTAGTGCATAAGACCCAAATAAATTAACACTCGTCTATGTGCCTGCATGTACGCCTACGACTCCTCTCTTTTTACCGTACCCCACTTTCTATCTGAGATTTTGAAGGATAAAATTAACATTCCCCCCAATAGAAATAAATCAAGTTAAGATCAAGATAAGAAATTAAATTTGTACTGCATATAAAATGCTTTATTCTGATTGGCTGAGGTTTCTCAAATAAGGACCATGTTAACTTCCTCCCCCCTATCAGCTTCGGGAAGAAGACGTTTACTTGGTCGGTCCATTTTAGGATCAACGAATAAAACGGCTGGGGTTCCGCAAAATATATGGCCATATAATGGGGTTTCCGCCCTACATTATGCCATAATCGCCCTTCTTTCCCTCCATTATTTCCATAATCGCTCAGGAAAAATAAATAATAGCCATTATGGGGTTTTATTATTTCCATAAGTTTGAATGAAAAATCAAAACAAATTATTAAATTTTACAAAATTTTTGAAACGAGTTTAGCATCCCAAAGCTCTTTATTGACTTTTAAGAAAAGAGTAGCCTCAAGGTGATGTGGAGTCATGCTTTATCGAACAATGCTTTATCGGAAGCCCTGTAAAACAGTTTGTAGGAAACTCCGCTGCTGAAGCGGTTACGCCCTAACTTCTTTCCACAAATTTTGGCCATCGGAAGAACATAAATTTTGATTGTTTGATAGTTTTTCAAACTGGTCGGCTTTTCTCGAAAACTAAACCCCCTAATATGAGATTTTGGGTTCAATGAAGAGAGCGGGTTTTGGGATTTTCCTATCAATTGGAATAAAAAGGTTGAGCGATGCTACCCTGCACTTGTGACATCGCACAAAACTAGCATTGCAAGCTATCCGACATAGAATGAAACAATAAGTAAAAAAAAATGTTTGTCCAGCGGCAAGCAAGCTGACAAAAATAGGTAAACGCCTTTTGAGCCTAAAGAAAATGCTGACCTAAAAACTTAGAATTATGAAATTCTGATATTGTACAAAACTTACGCCCCTCCAGAAACACAAAAAAGTTTAAAAAAAAAACAAATCATTTTTCGAAACGATGCAAAATTATGTCACCAAGTCGAAACAAGACAAACCAAAACAAAAGAAAACTTTTGAGCGAAAAAAAACAAACAATAAAAATCATAACGTCAGGTTTTAGTAGATTTCTTATATTTTAGATAATCAAAGAACTTTTAGTTACAATGAAACTACTGACAGCACAAGAAAAGTCCACGGTATGGCAATCAAACCGACAAAACAAACAGACGACAATCGGCCGAAATTTTTTTTGAAATGTGTTTTTTCCTGTTTGACAAAAAAACAAGGTCCTAGCCGGATTCAAACTTAAGAATTTTTAACATCGGATCAAATTATATGAAAAAGCTCAATCTAATGTTTCGACAAAAATTGCAAGTGGTGAAACTAAAGCGTTCCAAGAATTTAAAACTAAAATCCAATTTACCGGAAACCAACCATCGATTTCTGAAATAAAGGATAGTACTATTTTCCAATATACATTCTTGTTGATGGACCCTAAAAATTTTCCAAAGGTGCCCTCGGCGCCAATATATACTAACTTTGAGGGGGCAGTGCGCCGAAAAAACGCGATTTTTTGGTCAAAATTTTCTAAAAATTGCCCAAAAAGCTTCTTGGCCTGCTTTTTTTTCAAAATTTAGCATGCGGCTCAGAAAACTTGGACAAAACTGGAACCAAGCAGTGCTTGGGGAGTGCTCGAAAAATCAATTTGGTCGACCTAAAAAAAGGTCGACAAAATTGTCGAATTTTTTTTTGTAAATGTGCCCCTCCCCCCTCGAGAAAATCCTAGATCCGCCCCTGAGTGTACTTTAAAATGTGAATAAATTATTTTGAAATGGTATTGAAATTATTTGGCTAATTGAAGCACTTAATATTGAAGCAAAATAGTTTCCTATCAAGATGTTGAAATTTTGATTTTTGGGAGGAATTAGTAAAAAGACCCAAAAACTTTGTTCAACAGTGCGAAAAGGCTAAGCCAAAGGCTGCTAACTCGGATATCTCCTGTGTATGGTCATCGGGGGGCGATAACTGGCTCTAGTTATAAAGTGCGTCCTTTCAATTGCTAGCAAGCTCGCAACACGCCGTTTTTGTCATTTTTGCAGCAAATTAAAATGTTGTTGAACAGCAAATGAAGTAAAAATGCTTCGTTTTGACCAGTCCCATATTAATATCTTGCATTTCTTAGTGATATCAATCCCAATTTTGTTATAAGAATTTTAATTTTCATTTTTCATCATGTAGGGGGTACAACCGAAAAGACCCGATTTTTGCGGGTAAATAACAATTTTCGATGTTATTTGGGCATTATAAGATTCGGCCATGAGAATAGGATCCTCTTAATCTAAGGAAATATGAGGGTGTTCAACGTGCCAAAGTGCCACAGTGGCGAAGCGGAAAAAGTATTGAAGAGTGCCGAGAAAATTCGGATACCCCGAGATTGTTAAGGGTACTACTATGATAGAGTGGTCCCTCGAAAAAGCAACTATGATAGACAGGTCCCGCATGCATATTGCATGTTATAATTTGGATAGCTAGTTTGCTTATAAATTATTCATTTCAAAAATCTGGCGAAATATGTTAAGTCAGAAACCTTTCAGATTGAAAATTTTAATCACTATTTTTTATATATTGAAGTTTGCTCGCTTTACTTCATTTTACGGTTTAACAACCATATGATTGGGTTGACTTACTTGTCATCAAAACCCACTATTGGTTTTTTTTAGATTTTCAACTTTGAAATGGATAGGGGGAAATTTTATAAGATAACAAAACATGAAATTCATGAAATCATACTGCGACATTTTTCTGAAGGACCATTTCAGGATCAACGAATAAAACAGCTGGGGTTCCGCAAAATATATGGCCATATAATGGGGTTTCGGCCCTACATTATGCCATAATCGTCCTTCTTTCCCTCCATTATTTCCATAATTGCTCAAGAAAAATAAATAATGGCAATTATGGGGTTTTATTCGTTCCATAAGTTTGAATGAAAAATCAAAACAAATATTCAATTTTACAAAATTTTTGGAACGAGTTTAGCATCCCAAAGCTCTTTATTGACTTTTAAGAAAAGAGTAGCCTCAGGATGATGTGGAGTCATGCTTTATCGAACAATGCTTTATCGGAAGCCCTGTAAAACCGTTTGTAGGAAACTCCAAAGCGGTTACGCCCTAATATGTTTCCACAAATTTTGGCCATCGGAAGAACATAAATTTTGATTGTTTGACAGTTTTTCAAACTGGTCGAGTTTTCTCAAAAACTAAACCCCCTAATATGAGATTTTGGGTTCAATAAAGAGAGCGGGTTTTGGGATTTTCCTATCAATTGGAATAAAAACAAGACAAACCAAAACAGAAGAAAACTTTTGAGCGAAAAAAAAACAAACATTGAAAATCTCAACGTCAGGTTTTAGTAGATTTTTTATATTTTAGAGAATCAAATTAATTTTTAATTACAAGGAAACTGATGACAGCACAAGAAAAGTCCACGGTATGGCAATCAAACGCACAAAACAAACAGACGACAATCGGCCGAAAATTTTTTTATGAAATGTGTTATTTCCAGTTTGACAAAAAAACATGGTCCTAGCCGGATTCAAACTTAAGAATTTTTAACATCGGATCAAATTATATGAAAAATCTTAATCTAATGTTTCGACAAAAATTGCAAGTGGTGAAACTAAAGCGTTCCAAGAATTTAAAACTAAAATCCAATTTACCGGAAACCAACCATCGATTTCTGAAAAAAAGGATACCACTATTTTCCAATATACATTCTTGTTGATGGACCCTAAAAATTTTCCAAAGGCGCCCTAGGCGCCAATATATACTAATTTTGAGGGGGCAGTGCGCCAAAAAAACGCAATTTTTTGGTCAAAATTTTCCAAAAAGTGCCCAAGAACGCTTCTTGGCCTGCTTTTTCTCCCAAAATTTTGCCTGCGGCGCAGAAAATTTGGCTAAAACTGGGACCAAGCAGTGCTTTGGGAGTGCTCGAAAGATCAATTCAAATAACATAGAAGGCAAGCCAATATTATAAATCAGATAGATTTATAATGTATTCTTTTCGAGCAACGTTGAAAGCAAGAGACTCAAAGTGTACGCAGAATATCAGCTATATATAGTGTCTATGTTAACCATGGACAAGGTCATTTATTTCTTTAATTCCTTCCAAGATGTGACAATTTATTCACTTCAGCCGCTTTAGGCCAAAAAAGACCTTATGATCAATATTTCGACTCAAGCATAACTTTCTAGTGCTAGCTTCGGCAGCACATATACTAAAATTGGAACGATACAGAGAAGAATAGCATGGCCCCTGCGCAAGGATGACACGCAAAATCGTGAAGCGTTCCATATTTTTCACGATCTTCAAATCCTGCCGTGGAGTTGAAGTTTTTGCCGCTTAAGTTGTCCGTGCAAAGATCGGTATCGGAAAAACATGGAACTCATAGATTTATAGATTATGGCAATAATTGTCGTCAGTGCCTCTCAAAAATTAATTCAGAAAAGCAATTAAGTGCAACTAGATGAATTGTAAACTCAATTAGAAGACCTTAATTCAATTATAATTTATACCCAAACAGTTTTAGGTACAAGCAAGTTAACGGAAATGAGGCAGGGTAATTACATTAGAGAAAAAGTTTTGAAACGACACATTTTTCTGTTTTTCTGCTCTTTGATCCATTCTGCTGTATTTTACTTATTGCTCCGTAGGGTTGTGCAGTTTGTCTTAGGTCCTTGACCCACAATTTTTTTCGCCCATGCGGTTCTTCGCGCATGAGAATAGCGCCCGCGATACCTGTCTATCATAGTTGCTTTTTCGATGGACCACTCTATCATAGTAGTACCGCCGAAAGTTAACATTGTTATGATTCATAATAACAGATTGTCAGGTTTATTTTGTTGGTAATTAGCCTTGTAAACAGCTAGTAGAAAATAAGTTAAAATAGTTGTAAATTGAAAAGTTTCCCAGTCCGGGAGTCGAACCCGGGCCTTGTGGGTGAAAGCCACAAATCCTAACCGCTAGACCAACTGGGATATACATGTCGAGCTCAATGGTTGAGATTAGTAATAAACGTTTATTTATTGCTTAACAATCTCAAGTTATTTGTTAGCTATAACTGTGTAAAAAGACAGCGGCAACCACCAACCCCAACCATCTAATCATTTGAGATTTTTCGATCATAAAGGAACTCACATAAATCTTACCCATTCGTTTTCGATCCTATTTACGGCATAGTTCCAATAGGTGACAAATCTAGTTATACAAACTTACAGCACAATATTAGTGTACTGCTTATTATAATGAATGCTATTCAAAAGAACGCTTAGCACAATCGCTGTTTTTGCTTTCTCCTAGTTCTTCAAGGCTATCAAACTAACTGATACTCGTGTGAATGATTTGAACCTGCATTTGTTTTTGAATGAACGCGCTCTAAAATCTGTGTTTTAGTTTCTAGTGTTATTGAAAGTTATTATTAAAAATGCCTGATTGAACGTACGAACTAGTCGTTCATCACATATTCCAGTCTAGGCTAGTTAAGTCTAGCAATGTTTGAAGCATTGGCGATCTTGGAACCAAGTCGTCAATCGAAAATTTCTGAAGAACCTGATCGATTTAATTTCATCGTAGTCCAGAGAAATTTTGTTATCAAAAACAGTTCAATAAAACATAGTTTTAGGCTAAAATTAAAAAAATGTTAGCAATGACCCTGATTCTGAACTAAACCGAAATTGGATCTTAACTCCCTTTGGGACCTAAATAGTCACCCTCCCTTTGGTATCTACTAAAGAATTGCCACCCATTTAAAGAAATGGGTCTCATGCACTAAACGGCCCAAATTCAAATTTTCTACGTAGTAAGCTGGAAATTATGCGATCGAATTTGATTGGGTAATTTTAGCCAATCAAATTCAAGTTAGACGGTCAGGCATTCTGATCAACCTTTCCAGCAGATAAAAATATTAGCCGAAATTTCCGAAAAGATGGAACTTTGTAAAATAATCAAATTAATTTTGAGTTACTTGTGAAACCCTGCCCAGACAAGGAAAACTTAATAAATTGGCTTGACAAAAAAATTCAAATTTATAATTCGGCTAATAATTTTATCTGCTTGAAACGGCAGAATATTAATTATTTCATTTGAAATGGCAGAAAATGTCGATGGAACTTGATTGGCTAATTAGCCAATCAAGTTCAACCACAATAATTTCAGTTCAAGAGATGTAGAAATAATGATTTTTGGTCGTTTAGTGCATAAGACCCAAATAAATTAACACTCGTCTATGTGCCTGCTTGTACGCCTACGACTCCTCTCTTTTTACCGTACCCCACTTTCTATCTGAGATTTTGAAGGATAAAATTAACATTCCCCCCAATAGAAATAAATCAAGTTAAGATCAAGATAAGAAATTAAATTTGTACTGCATATAAAATGCTTTATTCTGATTGGCTGAGGTTTCTCAAATCAGGACCATGTTAACTTCCTCCCCCCTATCAGCTTCGGGAAGAAGATGTTTACTTGGTCGGTCCATTTTAGGATCAACGAATAAAACGGCTGGGGTTCCGCAAAATATATGGCCATATAATGGGGTTTCCGCCCTACATTATGCCATAATCGCCCTTCTTTCCCTCCATTATTTCCATAATCGCTCAGGAAAAATAAATAATAGCCATTATGGGGTTTTATTATTTCCATAAGTTTGAATGAAAAATCAAAACAAATTATTAAATTTTACAAAATTTTTGAAACGAGTTTAGCATCCCAAAGCTCTTTATTGACTTTTAAGAAAAGAGTAGCCTCAAGGTGATGTGGAGTCATGCTTTATCGAACAATGCTTTATCGGAAGCCCTGTAAAACAGTTTGTAGGAAACTCCGCTGCTCAAGTTATTTGTTAGCTATAACTGTGTAAAAAGACAGCGGCAACCACCAACCCCAACCATCTAATCATTTGAGATTTTTCGATCATAAAGGAACTCACATAAATCTTACCCATTCGTTTTCGATCCTATTTACGGCATAGTTCCAATAGGTGACAAATCTAGTTATACAAACTTACAGCACAATATTAGTGTACTGCTTATTATAATGAATGCTATTCAAAAGAACGCTTAGCACAATCGCTGTTTTTGCTTTCTCCTAGTTCTTCAAGGCTATCAAACTAACTGATACTCGTGTGAATGATTTGAACCTGCATTTGTTTTTGAATGAACGCGCTCTAAAATCTGTGTTTTAGTTTCTAGTGTTATTGAAAGTTATTATTAAAAATGCCTGATTGAACGTACGAACTAGTCCTTCATCACATATTCCAGTCTAGGCTAGTTAAGTCTAGCAATGTTTGAAGCATTGGCGATCTTGGAACCAAGTCGTCAATCGAAAATTTCTGAAGAACCTGATCGATTTAATTTCATCGTAGTCCAGAGAAATTTTGTTATCAAAAACAGTTCAATAAAACATAGTTTTAGGCTAAAATTAAAAAAATGTTAGCAATGACCCTGATTCTGAACTAAACCGAAATTGGATCTTAACTCCCTTTGGGACCTAAATAGTCACCCTCCCTTTGGTATCTACTAAAGAATTGCCACCCATTTAAAGAAATGGGTCTCATGCACTAAACGGCCCAAATTCAAATTTTCTACGTAGTAAGCTGGAAATTATGCGATCGAATTTGATTGGGTAATTTTAGCCAATCAAATTCAAGTTAGACGGTCAGGCATTCTGATCAACCTTTCCAGCAGATAAAAATATTAGCCGAAATTTCCGAAAAGATGGAACTTTGTAAAATAATCAAATTAATTTTGAGTTACTTGTGAAACCCTGCCCAGACAAGGAAAACTTAATAAATTGGCTTGACAAAAAAATTCAAATTTATAATTCGGCTAATAATTTTATCTGCTTGAAACGGCAGAATATTAATTATTTCATTTGAAATGGCAGAAAATGTCGATGGAACTTGATTGGCTAATTAGCCAATCAAGTTCAACCACAATAATTTCAGTTCAAGAGATGTAGAAATAATGATTTTTGGTCGTTTAGTGCATAAGACCCAAATAAATTAACACTCGTCTATGTGCCTGCTTGTACGCCTACGACTCCTCTCTTTTTACCGTACCCCACTTTCTATCTGAGATTTTGAAGGATAAAATTAACATTCCCCCCAATAGAAATAAATCAAGTTAAGATCAAGATAAGAAATTAAATTTGTACTGCATATAAAATGCTTTATTCTGATTGGCTGAGGTTTCTCAAATCAGGACCATGTTAACTTCCTCCCCCCTATCAGCTTCGGGAAGAAGATGTTTACTTGGTCGGTCCATTTTAGGATCAACGAATAAAACGGCTGGGGTTCCGCAAAATATATGGCCATATAATGGGGTTTCCGCCCTACATTATGCCATAATCGCCCTTCTTTCCCTCCATTATTTCCATAATCGCTCAGGAAAAATAAATAATAGCCATTATGGGGTTTTATTATTTCCATAAGTTTGAATGAAAAATCAAAAAAAATTATTAAATTTTACAAAATTTTTGAAACGAGTTTAGCATCCCAAAGCTCTTTATTGACTTTTAAGAAAAGAGTAGCCTCAAGGTGATGTGGAGTCATGCTTTATCGAACAATGCTTTATCGGAAGCCCTGTAAAACAGTTTGTAGGAAACTCCGCTGCTGAAGCGGTTACGCCCTAACTTCTTTCCACAAATTTTGGCCATCGGAAGAACATAAATTTTGATTGTTTGATAGTTTTTCAAACTGGTCGGCTTTTCTCGAAAACTAAACCCCCTAATATGAGATTTTGGGTTCAATGAAGAGAGCGGGTTTTGGGATTTTCCTATCAATTGGAATAAAAAGGTTGAGCGATGCTACCCTGCACTTGTGACATCGCACAAAACTAGCATTGCAAGCTATCCGACATAGAATGAAACAATAAGTTAAAAAAATGTTTGTCCAGCGGCAAGCAAGCTGACAAAAAAAGGTAAATGCCTTTTGAGCCTAAAAAAATGCTGACCTAAAAACTTAGAATTATGAAATTCTGATATTGTAAAAAAGTAAGCCCCTCGAGAAACACAAAAATAAAAAAAAAACAAATTCTTTTTTCGAAACGATGCAAAATTATGTCACCAAATCGAAACAAGACAAACCAAAACAAAAGAAAACTTTTGAGCAAAAAAAAAACAAACAATAAAAATCATAACGTCAGGTTTCAGTAGATTTCTTATATTTTAGATAATCAAAGAACTTTTAGTTACAATGAAACTACTGACAGCACAAGAAAAGTCCACGGTATGGCAATCAAACCGACAAAACAAACAGACGACAATCGGCCGAAATTTTTTTTGAAATGTGTTTTTTCCAGTTTGACAAAAAAACAAGGTCCTAGCCGGATTCAAACTTAAGAATTTTTAACATCGGATCAAATTATATGAAAAAGCTCAATCTAATGTTTCGACAAAAATTGCAAGTGGTGAAACCAAAGCGTTCCAAGAATTTAAAACTAAAATCCAATTTACCGGAAACCAACCATCGATTTCTGAAATAAAGGACAGTACTATTTTCCAATATACATTCTTGTTGATGGACCCTTAAAACTTTCCAAATATATACTAAATTTTAGGGGGCAGTGCGCCGCAAAAACGCGATTTTTTGGTCAAAATTTTCTAAAAATTGCCCAAAACGCTTCTTGGCCTGCTTTTTTTTCAAAATTTAGCATGCGGCGCAGAAAACTTGGACAAAACTGAAACCAAGCAGTGCTTGGGGAGTGCTTGAAAAATCAATTTGGTCGACCTAAAAAAAAGGTCGACAAAATTTTCGATTTTTTTTTTGTAAATGTGCCCCTCCCTCCTCGAGAAAATCCTAGATCCGCCCCTGAGTGTACTTCAAAATGTGAATAAATTTTTTTGAAATGGTATTGAAATTATTTGGCTAATTGAAGCACTTAATATTGAAGCAAAATAGTTTCCTATCCAGACGTTGAAATTTTGATTTTTGGGAGGAATTAGTAAAAAGACCCAAAAACTTTCTTCAACAGTGCGAAAAGGCTAAGCCAAAGACTGCTAACTCGGATATCTCCTGTGTATGGTCATTGGGGGGCGATAACTGGCTCTAGTTATAAAGTGCGTCCTTTCAATTGCTAGCAAGCTCGCAACACGCCGTTTTTGTCATTTTTGCAGCAAATTAAAATGTTGTTGAACAGCAAATGAAGTAATAATGCTTCGTTTTGACCAGTCCCATTTTACTATCTTGCATTTGTTAGTGATATCAATCCCAATTTTGTTATAAAATTTTTAATTTTCTTTTTTCATCATGTAGGGGGTACAACCGAAAAGACTTTGAAATGGATAGGGGGAGGTTTTATAAGATATAAAAACATGAAATTTTTGAAATCATACTGCGACATTTTTCTGAAGGACCATTTCAGGATCAACGAATAAAACAGCTGGGGTTCCGCAAAATATATGGCCATATAATGGGGTTTCCGCCCTACCTTATGCCATAATCGTCCTTCTTTCCCTCCATTATTTCCATAATTGCTCAAGAAAAATAAATAATGGCAATTATGCTGACAGCACAAGAAAGTTACAAGGAAACTGCTGACAGCACAAGAAAAGTCCACGGTATGGCAATCGAACGGACAAAACAAACAGACGACAATCGGCCGAAAATTTTTTATGAAATGTGTTATTTCCAGTTTGACAAAAAACATGGTCCTAGCCGGATTCAAACTTAAGAATTTTTAACATCGGATCAAATTATATGAAAAATCTTAATCTAATGTTTCGAAAAAAATTGCAAGTGGTGAAACTAAAGCGTTCTAAGAATTTTAAACTAAAATCCAATTTACCGGAAACCAACCATCGATTTCTGAAAAAAAGGATATTACTATTTTCCAATATACATTCTTGTTGATGGACCCTAAAAATTTTCCAAAGGCGCCCTCGGCGCCAATATATACTAATTTTGAGGGGGCAGTGCGCCAAAAAAACGCAATTTTTTGGTCAAAATTTTCTAAAAATTGCCCAAAACGCTTCTTGGACTGCTTTTTTTCAAAATTTAGCATGCGGCGCAGAAAATTTGGCTAAAACTGGGACCAAGCAGTGCTTTGGGAGTGCTCGAAAGATCAATTCAAATAACATAGAAGGCAAGCCAATATTATAAATCAGATAGATTTATAATGTATTCTTTTCGAGCAACGTTGAAAGCAAGAGACTCAAAGTGTACGCAGAATATCAGCTATATATAGTGTCTATGTTAACCATGGACAAGGTCATTTATTTCTTTAATTCCTTCCAAGATGTGACAATTTATTCACTTCAGCCGCTTTAGGCCCAAAACGACCTTATGATCAATAGTTCGACTCAAGCATATCTTTCTCGTGCTAGCTTCGGCAGCACATATACTAAAATTGGAACGATACAGAGAAGATTAGCATGGCCCCTGCGCAAGGATGACACGCAAAATCGTGAAGCGTTCCATATTTTTCATGATCTTCAAATCCTGCCGCGGAGTTGAAGTTTTTGCCGCTTAAGTTGTCCGTGCCAAGATCGGTATCGGAAAAACATGGAACTCATAGATTTATAGATTATGGCAATAATTGTCGTCAGTGCCTCTCAAAAATTAATTCAAAAAAGCAATTAACTGCAACTAGATGAATTGTGAACTCAATAAGAAGACCTTAATTCAATTATAATTTATACCCAAACAGTTTTAGGTACAAGCAAGTTAACGGAAATGAGGCAGGGTAATTACATTAGAGAAAACGTTTTGAAACGACACATTTTTCTGTTTTTCTGCTCTTTGATCCATTCTGCTGTATTTTACTTATTGCTCCGTAGGGTTGTGCAGTTTGTCTTAGGTCCTTGACCCACAATTTTTTTCGCCCATGCGGTTCTTCGCGCATGAGAATAGCGCCCGCGATACCTGTCTATCATAGTTGCTTTTTCGATGGACCACTCTATCATAGTAGTACCGCCGAAAGTTAACATTGTTATGATTCATAATAACAGATTGTCATGTTTATTTTGTTGGTAATTTGCCTTGTAAACAGTTAGTAGAAAATAAGTTAAAATAGTTGTAAATTGAAAAGTTTCCCAGTCCGGGAGTCGAACCCGGGCCTTGTGGGTGAAAGCCACAAATCCTATCCGCTAGACCAACTGGGATATACATGTCGAGCTCAATGGTTGAGATTAGTAACAGACGTTTATTTATTGCTTAACTATCTCAAGTTATTTGTTAGCTATGACTGTGTAAAAAGACAGCGGCAACCACCAACCCCAACCATCTAATCATTTAAAATGTTTCGATCATAAAGGAACTCACATAAATCTTACCAATTCGTTTTTGATCCTATTTACGGCATAGTTCCAATAGGTGACAAATCTAGTTATACAAACTTACAGCACATTATTAGTGTACTGCTTATTATAATGAATGCTATTCAAAAGAACGCTTAGCACAATCGCTGTTTTTGCTTTCTCCTAGTTCTTCAAGGCTATCAAACTAACTGATACTCGTGTGAATGATTTGAACCTGCATTTGTTTTTGAATGAACGCGCTCTAAAATCTGTGTTTTAGTTTCTAGTGTTATTGAAAGTTATTTATATAAATGCCTGATCGAACGTACGAACTAGTCCTTCATCACATATTCCAGTCTAGGCTAGTTAAGTCTAGCAATGTTTGAAGCACTGGCGATCTTGGAACCAAGTCGTCAATCGAAAATTTCTGAAGAACCTGATCGATTTGATTTCATCGTAGTCCAGAGAAATTTTGTTATCAAAAACAGTTCAATAAAACATAGTTTTAGGCTAAAATTTAAAAAATGTCAGGAATGACCCTGATTCTGAACTAAAACTAAATTGGATCTTAACTCCCTTTGGGACCTAAATAGTCACCCTCCCTTTGGTATCTACTAAAAAATTGCCACCCATTTAATGAAATGGGTCTCATGCACTAAACGGCCCAAATTCAAATTTTCTACGTAGTAAGCTGGAAATTATGCGATCGAATTTGATTGGGTAATTTTAGCCAATCAAATTCAAGTTAGACGGTCAGGCATTCTGATCAACCTTTCCAGCAGATAAAAATATTAGCCGAAATTTCCGAAAAGATGTAACTTTGTAAAATAATCAAATTAATTTTGAGTTACTTGTGAAACCCTGCCCAGACAAGGAAAACTTAATAAATTAGCTTGACAAAAAAATTCAAATTTATAATTCGGCTAATAATTTTATCTGCTTGAAACGGCAGAATATTAATTATTTCATTTGAAATGGCAGAAAATGTCGATGGAACTTGATTGGCTAATGAGCCAATCAAGTTCAACCACAATAATTTCAGTTCAAGAAATAATGATTTTGGGTCGTTTAGTGCATAAGACCCAAATAAATTAACACTCGTCTATGTGCCTGCATGTACGCCTACGACTCCTCTCTTTTTACCGTACCCCACTTTCTATCTGAGATTTTGAAGGATCAAATTAACATTCCCCCCAATAGAAATAAATCAAGTTAAGATCAAGTTAAGAAATTAAATTTGTACTGCATATAAAATGCTTTATTCGGATTGGCTGAGGTTTCTCAAATCAGGACTATGTTAACATCCTCCCCCCTATCAGCTTTGGGAAGAAGATGTTTACTTGGTCGGTCCATTTTAGGATCAACGAATAAAACGGCTGGGGTTCCGCAAAATATATGGCCATATAATGGGGTTTCCGCCCTACATTATGCCATAATCGCCCTTCTCTCCCTCCATTATTTCCATAATCGCTCAGGAAAAATAAATAATGGCCATTATGGGGTTTTATTCGTTCCATAAGTTTGAATGAAAAAATCAAAACAAATTATTCAGTTTTACAAATTTTTTGAAACGAGTTTAGCATCCCATAGCTCTTTATTGACTTTTAAGAAAAGAGTAGCCTCAAGGTGATGTGAAGTCATGCTTTATCGAACAATGCTTTATCGAAGCCCTGTAAAACAGTTTGTAGGAAACTCCGCTGCTAAAGCGGTTACGCCCTAATGTGTTTCCACAAATTTTGGCCATCGGAAGAACATAAATTTTGATTGTTTGATAGTTTTTCTAACTGGTCGGCTTTTCTCGAAAACTAAACCCCCTAATATGAGATTTTGGGTTCAACGAAGAGAGCGGGTTTTCGGATTCTCCTATCATTTGGAATAAAAAGGTTGAGCGATGCTACCCTGCACTTGTGACATTGCACAAAACTAGCATTGCAAGCTATCCGACATAGAATGAAACAATAAGTAAAAAAAAAATGTTTGTCCAGCGGCAAGCAAGCCGACAAAAATAGGTAAACGCCTTTTGAGCCTAAAGAAAATGCTGACCTAGAAACTTAGAATTATGAAATTCTGATATTGTAATAACTTACGCCCCTCCAGAATCACAAAAAAGTAAAAAAAAAACAAATCATTTTTCGAAACGATGCAAAATTATGTCACCAAGTCGAAACAAGACAAACCAAAACAAAAGAAAACTTTTGAGCGAAAAAAAACAAACAAAAAAAAATCATAACGTCAGGTTTTAGTAGATTTCTTATATTTTAGATAATCAAAGAACTTTTAGTTACAATGAAACTGCTGACAGCACAAGAAAAGTCCACGGTATGGCAATCAAACCGACAAAACAAACAGACGACAATCGGCCGAAATTTTTTTTTGAAATGTGTTTTTTCCAGTTTGACAAAAAACAAGGTCCTAGCCGGATTCAAACTCAAGAATTTTTAGCATCGGATCAAATTATATGAAATAGCTCAATTTAATGCTTCGACAAAAATTGCAAGTGGTGAAACTAAAGCGTTCCAAGAATTTAAAACTAAAATCCAATTTACCGGAAAGCAACCATCGATTTCTGAAATAAAGGATAGTACTATTTTCCAAAAAACATTCTTGTTGATGGACCCTAAAAACTTTCCAAAGGCGCCCTCGGCGCCAATATATACTAACTTTGGGGGGGCAGTGCGCCGAAAAAACGCGATTTTTTGGTCAAAATTTTCTAAAAATTGCCCAAAACGCTTCTTGGCCTGCTTTTTTTTTCAAAATTTAGCATGCGGCGCAGAAAACTTGGACAAAACTGGAACCAAGCAGTGCTTGGGGAGTGCTCGAAAAATCAATTTGGTCGACCTAAAAAAAAGGTCGACAAAATTTTCGAATTTTTTTGTAAATGTGCCCCTCCCCCCTCGAGAAAATCCTAGATCCGCCCCTGAGTGTACTTTAAAATGTGAATAAATTATTTTGAAATGGTATTGAAATTATTTGGCTAATTGAAGCACTTAATATTGAAGCAAAATAGTTTCCTATCAAGATGTTGGAGTTTTGATTTTTGGGAGGAATTAGAAAAAAGACCCAAAAACTTTGTTCAACAGTGCGAGAAGGCTAAGCCAAAGACTGCTAACTCGGATATCTCCTGTGTATGGTCATCGGGGGGCGATAACTGGCTCTAATTATAAAGTGCGTCCTTTCAATTGCTAGCAAGCTCGCAACACGCCGTTTTTGTCATTTTTGCAGCAAATTAAAATGTTGTTGAACAGCAAATGAAGTAAAAATGCTTCGTTTTGACCAGTCCCATATTAATATCTTGCATTTCTTAGTGATATCAATTCCAATTTTGTTATAAGATTTTTAATTTTCATTTTTCATCATGTAGGGGGTACAACCGAAAAGACTCGATTTTTGCGGGTAAATAACAATTTTCGATGTTATTTGGGCAGTATAAGTTTCGGCCATGAGAATAGGACCCTCTTAATCTAAGGAAATATGAGGGTGTTCAACGTGCCAAAGCGCCACAGTGGCGAAGCGGAAAAAGTATTGAACAGTGCTGAGAAAATTCGGATACTCCGAGATTGTTAAGGGTACTACTATGATAGAGTGGTCCCTCGAAAAAGCAACTATGATAGACAGGTCCCGCATGCATATTGCATGTTATAATTTTGATAGCTAGTTTGCTTATTCATTAGTAAATTATTCATTTCAAAAATCTGGCGAAATATGTTAAGTCAGAAACCTTTCAGATTGAAAATTTTAATCACTATTGTTTATATATTGAAATTTGCTCGCTTTACTTCATTTTACGGTTTAACAACCATATGATTGGGTTGACTTACTTGTCATCAAAACACACTATTGGGTTTTTTTTAGATTTTCAACATTGAAATGGATAGGGGGAGGTTTTATAAGATAACAAAACATGAAATTTATGAAATCATACTGCGACATCTTTCTGAAGGACCATTTCAGGATCAACGAATAAAACAGCTGGGGTTCCGCAAAATATATGGCCATATAATGGGGTTTCCGCCCTACATTATGCCATAATCGTCCTTCTTTCCCTCCATTATTTCCATAATTGCTCAAGAAAAATAAATAATGGCAATTATGGGGTTTTATTCGTTCCATAAGTTTGAATGAAAAATCAAAACAAATTATTCAATTTTACAAAATTTTTGGAACGAGTTTAGCATCCCAAAGCTCTTTATTGACTTTTAAGAAAAGAGTAGCCTCAGGATGATGTGGAGTCATGCTTTATCGCACAATGCTTTATCGGAAGCCCTGTAAAACAGTTTGTAGGAAACTCCGCTGCTGAAGCGGTTACGCCCTAATATGTTTCCACAAATTTTGGCCATCGGAAGAACATAAATTTTGATTGTTTGACAGTTTTTCAAACTGGTCGATTTTTCTCAAAAAATAAACCCCCTAATATGAGATTTTGGGTTCAATAAAGAGAGCGGGTTTTGGGATTTTCCTATCAATTGGAATAAAAACAAGACAAACCAAAACAGAAGAAAACTTTTGAGCGAAAAAAAACAAACAATGAAAATCACAACGTCAGGTTTTAGTAGATTTTTTATATTTTAGAGAATCAAAGAAACTTTTAGTTACAAGGAAACTGCTGACAGCACAAGAAAAGTCCACGGTATGGCAATCAAACGGACAAAACAAACAGACGACAATCGGCCGAAAATTTTTTATGAAATGTGTTATTTCCAGTTTGACAAAAAAACATGGTCCTAGCCGGATTCAAACTTAAGAATTTTTAACATCGGATCAGGTTTTATGAAAAACCTTAATCTAATGTTTCAAAAAAAATTGCAAGTGGTGAAACTAAAGCGTTCCAAGAATTTAAATCTAAAATCCAATTTACCGGAAACCAACCATCGATTTCTGAAAAAAAGGATATTACTATTTTCCAATATACATTCTTGTTGATGGACCCTAAAAATTTTCCAAAGGCGCCCTCGGCGCCAATATATACTAATTTTGAGGGGGCAGTGCGCCGAAAAAACGCGATTTTTTGGTCAAAATTTTCCAAAAAGTGCCCAAGAACGCTTCTTGGCCTGCTTTTTCTCCCAAAATTTTGCCTGCGGCGCAGAAAATTTGGCCAAAACTGGGACCAAGCAGTGCTTGGGGAGTGCTCAAAAAATCAATTTGGTCGACCTAAAAAAAAGGTCGACAAAATTTTCAATTTTTTTTGTAAATGTGCCCCTCCCCCCTCGAGAAAATCCTAGATCCGCCACTGAGTGTACTTTAAAATGTGAATAAATAATTTTGAAATGGTAATGAAATCATTTGGCTAATTGAAGCACTTAATATTGAAGCAAAATAGCTTCCTATCAAGATGTTGAAATTTTGATTTTTGGGAGGAATTAGTAAAAAGACCCAAAAACTTTGTTCAACAGTGCGAAAAGGCTAAGCCAAAGACTGCTAACCCGGATATCTCCTGTGTATGGTCATCGGGGGGCGATAACTGGCTCTAGTTATAAAGTGCGTCCTTTCAATTGCTAGCAAGCTCGCAACACGCCTTTTTTGTCATTTTTGCAGCAAATTAAAATGTTGTTGAACAGCAAATGAAGTAAAATGCTTCGTTTTGACCAGTCCCATATTAATATCTTGCATTTCTTAGTGATATCAATCCCAATTTTGTTATAAGATTTTTAATTTTCATTTTTCATCATGTAGGGGGTACAACCAAAAAGACCCGATTTTTGCGGGTAAATATTAATTTTTGATGTTATTTGGGCATTATAAGATTCGGCCATGAGAATAGGACCCTCTTAATCTAAGGAATTATGAGGGTGTTCAACGTGCCAAAGCGCCACAGTGGCGAAGCGGAAAAAGTATTGAACAGTGCCGAGAAAATTCGGATACCCCGAGATTGTTAAGGGTACTACTATGATAGAGTGGTCCCTCGAAAAAGCAACTATGATAGACAGGTCCCGCATGCATATTGCATGTTATAATTTTGATAGCTAGTTTGCTTATAAATTATTCATTTCAAATATCTGGCGAAAGATGTTAAGTCAGAAATCTTTCAGATTGAAAATTTTAATCACTACTGTTTATATATTGAAATTTGCTCGCTTTACTTCATTTTACGGTTTAACAACCATATGATTGGGTTGACTTACTTGTCATCAAAACCCACTATTGGGTTTTTTTTAGATTTTCAAATTTGAAATGGATAGGGGGAGGTTTTATAAGATAACAAAACATGAAATTTATGAAATCATACTGCGACATCTTTCTGAAGGACCATTTCAGGATCAACGAATAAAACAGCTGGGGTTCCGCAAAACATATGGCCATATAATGGGGTTTCCGCCCTACATTATGCCATAATCGTTCTTCTTTCCCTCCATTATTTCCATAATTGCTCAAGAAAAATAAATAATGGCCATAATGGGGTTTTATTCGTTCCATAAGTTTGAATGAAAAATCAAAACAAATTATTCAATTTTACAAAATTTTTGGAACGAGTTTAGCATTCCAAAGCTCTTTATTGACTTTTAAGAAAAGAGTAGCCTCAGGATGATGTGGAGTCATGCTTTATCGAACAATGCTTTATCGGAAGCCCTGTAAAACAGTTTGTAGGAAACTCCGCTGCTGAAGCGGTTACGCCCCAATATGTTTCCACAAATTTTGGCCATCGGAAGAACATAAATTTTGATTGTTTGACAGTTTTTCAAACCGGTCGATTTTTCTCAAAAACTAAACTCCCTTATATGAGATTTTGGGTTCAATAAAGAGAGCGGGTTTTGGGATTTTCCTATCAATTGGAATAAAAACAAGACAAACCAAAACAAAAGAAAACTTTTGAGCGAAAAAAAACAAACAATGAAAACACGTTTGGTTCACAACGTCAGGTTTTAGTAGATTTTTTGTATTTAAGAGAATCAAAGAATTTTTTAGTTCCAAGGAAACTGCTGACAGCACAAGAAAAGTCCACGGTATGGCAATCAAATGGACAAAACAAACAGACGACAATCGGCCGGAAAATTTTTTTGAAATGTGTTATTTCCAGTTTGACAAAAAAACATGGTCCTAGCCGGATTCAAACTTAAGAATTTTTAACATCGGATCAAATTATATGAAAAACCTTAATCTAATCTTTCGACAAAAATTGCAAGTGGTGAAACTAAAGCGTTCCAAGAATTTAAAACTAAAATCCAATTTCCCGGAAACCAACCGTCGTTTTCTGAAATAAAGGATAGTGTTTATCCGCCCTATAGCTAAAGGCGACTAGAAGGTAGCAGGGAAAGCTCGGCGGGTCGATGGATGAATTGGCGGGTCGATGGATAGCTGCTGGCGTGATGGATGATGGATGAAAGCCTAGTTGGATGGATGACATGATGGATAGATATTTGTGCTATTTTGATGGATGATTGGATTGATGAAAGGCTGACATAGATCGATGGATTGATGAATTGCTGCATGGATAGATAGCTGGTTAGGTTGAATGCTTTTTTTGGTTGTCCGATGAATGACAATATTTTTTCAAAATATTTTTTGCCCGTTTTAGGAGTAGTGGGTCGTAAGACTTCTAAACTGAAATACTTTGTAAATTGAAGCTTTTTTATGACTAAATCTTCATTTTTAGCTTAACGATGGTTGACCCAAACACAGTCATAATTTATCAATTCAACATCTTTTAATGCCATATTTTACTTATTGCGAAGCTCTTCTTCGCCTGTGTTAAATTTTTCAATTTCATTTCTCATCATTTAGGAGGCGCATAACGAAAAATAACCCTCAAATTGTATAAAAAACTAATAACTGATAAGAAAAGATCATGAAATTGAGAAACTTTTCACCAGTCTTCAAATTCATCTTTATTCATGAATATTTCGACAAAAATTGCATGTGGTGAAATTGAAGCGTTCCAAGAATTTAAAATAAAATCCAATTTCCCGGAAAGCAACAAAGCACTAATTTTTGAACTAAAGGATGGTGGTTACTCATCCTATAGTTAAAAGCGACTAGATGGTTGCAGCGAAAACTCAGTGGTTAGATAGATTGGCGGGTCGATAGATGGCTGCTAGCGTGATTGATGGAAGGCTGGTTGGATGGAAAATTTGATGATGAAAGTTTTCGCTAGTTTGATGAATGTTTGGATTGATGAATTTTGGCTCGTTGGATAGATCAGTGGATTGGTGAGTAGCTGCTTTGATAAATATGTATGTCACTGGATGGTGGATGGCTGGATAGATTGACCGATTTAAGGCTGCATTGATTGTGGGATGAAATGCTAGAAAAATGGATGTGTGACGACTTGATTGAAGAATGGCAATTGAATGGATGGCTGAAAGGATGGATAACCTGATGGATAGCTGGATAATGGGATCGCTGATGTGGTTGATCGATGGCTAACTGGATGTTTTCATCGATGCCTAGTCATATAGTTTGATGACTTCGTGGATAGATGGCTGATTGGATAGATGGATAGCTGATTAGATGGTTGAACGGATTCATGTTTGGGTGGCAAATAGCTGGATGAAAGAAGTGCCACGCCTATAAATAAAGCCAGTAAACTTACACTAGCTTGTGTGGCTACAGCTAGGATTCTTTTTTTTTACCGTACCCCAGTTTCTACAGCCTTCGAAAAAGTGTCTGGAGAACTTTTGACCCTTTTTGGATTTTTTTCCCGAACACTACCCTCCTAAATTTGAGATTTTGGGAGATCAAGTTAACATCCTCCTCCCACCAAAAGAACAAATTAAGATCCCGTACGCAAGCGATCAATGTAATTTAATTTTTCTAAGAGCTGCATGTAAAATGTTTGATTCTCATAGGCTGAAGTTTCTCAATTCACATCCTCCCCCACCCCAAAGGGCATTGGGGGAAGGATGTTTACTTGGTCGATTTCAAGTTTAACGATTTAAACAGCTTGTGGGAAGCATCAATGCTGAAGCGGTTACGCCCCAACTTATTTCCGCAAGTTTTGGCCCACAGAGTGTCAGTGAATATTGTAACAATTAGCAAAAAAAGTTGATTAATGTCCCCTGCTTCAGCGGATTTGCAAAATTTTACGGTCCCTGAAAAAAAAAACTGATTTTTTTGACCGTTTTTTGAAAAATTTTGAATTGTCTCAAAAACACTCACCCAAGTTTAAGATTTTAAGTTTAATTAAAACAGGTTGATAGAAACTCTCTAATTTAAACTGCTGCGTCCAAAATGTTTTACAAAAGTCATGTCCCTCGAAATTCAAACTTTTGATTTTTTGACCGTTTTTCGATTTTTTTTACTTCTCTCGAAAACTACCCTCCCAATTCCAGTATTTTGGGTTCAATCAAAAGAGCGTGTTGGGTGAAGTTTCCCTGTAGATACGGATAAGCGAATTCTTTTTACACAAATAGTTATATCACTCAAAAAAGTCACATTTTTGATTTTTTGACCGTTTTTGATACTTCTCCTGTATAGGCAGTTTTGCTCAGTTTTTTGCCAACAAAAATTGCCTTTAAAACTTTTTTTTGATTTTTTTTTTCAAAAAAAAACAGCTGAATCTGAAATCAAGTGTTAAACCGTGCATAAGCGGCAACGCTTTAATGTTTGTAAAAAAGTTGCTTGTTAGAAATCTCCAATTTTTCAAAAAAAAAATTCTTATTTTGTTTCCGAATTAACTAAGGTTTCGGATGAGACCCCATTTTTGAACTGGCTCATTTCATCCTGCATCAGTAGTCTAAGGTTAAAAAAATAAAAAGGTTACTTTTGGATGGCCTCCTAGTTTTATATTTCAAAAGTGTTCTGTAGTTTGTAAAATTACTAACTTCGATATCGAATATTTTTTTGTTAAACGGGCTCCGCTGATGTCTTTTTGGCTTTGTTATTTTAGTTTTTCGGGTACAATTTAAAAATGTTTTCGCCCATTTCAGGAGTACCCAGTTTTTTACCGTAATTTATCTATTCAACATCAGCTAATGCATCGTCTTGCTTGTATCGCAGTAGTTGCGAAGCTCCACTTCGCCTCTGCGATATAATTTGCAATATCATTTTTTTATCATTTGGGAGAGTTATAAACAGAAATATCCCTCAAAATAAATGAAAAAGCCAAAAATTGATAAGAAGGGCTCATGAAGTTGAAAAATACTTCACCAGTTTTCAAATTGATCATGTTTCATGATAAAAACTTCTGTTTTAAATTCCAGTTTCACGATTCGGCTTGATGTCCCGTCGGCTTGTGTCCGGCACCCTGCATACACGACAAACTATCAGAATTTCCAATAAACAATCCTAACTGTTTAAATAGCCTAGTTTCCTACATAGAAGCGATTCAGAGTTTTGCACTACTTACATCACACAAAACTAGCATTGCAAGCTAGCCGATACAAAATGAAAAGTCAGTATTCAAAATGTTGTTTTTGTCCTGTCCAGCGCAGCAGCAGCAATTAAGCGGACAAAAAATAGGTAAACCCTCTTTGAATCTAAAGAAAATGCTGTCCTAAAATCTTAGGATTATAATATTCTGATATTCTGAAAATTTAAGACTCTCCATAAACCCAAAAATAGAAAAAATTATCTTTTTTTTCCACCGAAGAAAAATTATGTCACCAAGTAGACATAACAAAAACCAAAACATGAGAAAGCTTTTCGGCGAAAAAAAAAGAAAAATTTATCACGCCAGGGGTTAGTAGATTCTTAAATTATAGAGAAACAAAAAACTTTTTAGTTACAATGAAGTTGCTGACAGCACAAGAAAAAACCGTGATCTGGCAATCAAACCGGCAATACAAACAGACAGACGATAAGCCGACAATTTAATTTTTAACTATCTGATCGAATTGGATCAAAAACCTCGACCAGCGTTGCGAGACTTTAAAAACGACTACCAAGTTCTCGGAAATCAACCATCAATTTTTGAATGAAAAGATAGTGCTTAATAGCCCTATAGTTAAAGGCGACTAGATGGGTGCAGGGAAAGCTCGGAGGATGGATTGGCGTGTCCTTGGATGGCTTGGCGTGATGGATGGAAGGTTGGTTGGATGGATAATTTGATTGATGAAAATTTTTGCTAATTTGATGAATTTTTGGATTGATAAATGGCGTGTTGGATATATCGGTGAGTTGGTGAATGGCTGCTTGGATGGGTATGTGAGTGGCTGGATGGTTGATGGCTGGATAGTTTGACCGATTGAAGGCTGCATTGATCGTGGGATCAAATGCTAGACAGAGTAATGTGTGACGACTTGACTGATGGTTGGCAGTTGGAAGGATGGATAACCTGCTGGATAGCTGGATAAGGGGATCGCTGATGTCGTGGTTGATGGATGGCTAGCTGGATGTTATGATTGATGTTTGGACATATAGTTAGATGGCTTCATGGGTCAATGGCTGATTGGATAGACAGATGCCCTGATGGATGGTTGAATAGATTCATAGTTGGATGGGCAATTGCTGGATCAATCTATGGCTGTATGGATGGATGGATCTCATCACGACTGTACCCAGCCCTGTAGTCCTTGGATGGGCTGGCACAGATTTAGATGGCTTCATGGATAGCTGGTTGGATAGACAGTTGGCTGGATAGATGGATAGCTGGATTCATAGATAGATGGCTAATAGCGGGATAAAAATCTGACTGTATGGATGGATGGATCATTCACTCACACTTTTGTACTCACCCCGTCGTGTTTATCTCCCTAGTCCTTGTCAATTTTGATTTAGCTTCAATATGCAAATACATGAGGTTGACCATGGTAAAATTTTTTGAAACTTGCAAGATAGGTGTCACACATAGTTAAGTATGGTGTTTTGCAGTCATAGGCGTTGATATGATCCAGCAAATCTGATACTGTGAGCTTTTTGCAGAAATGTTTGGCTCATTATAAAACAATTATAAGACGGCTACCATAGGAAAAGTGTACTTTCAAAGTTCAGCTTTGCCAAAATTTCCGAAAAGATGGAACTTTGTAAAATAATCAAATTAATTTTGAGTTACTTGTGAAACCTTGCCCAGACAAGGAAAACTTAATAAATTGGCTTGACAAAAAAAATTCAAGTTCATAATTCGGCTAATAATTTTATCTGCTTGAAACGGCAGAATATTAATTATTTCATTTGAAATGGCATAAAATGTCGACGGAACTTGATTGGCTAATTAGCCAATCAAGTTCAACCACAATAATTTCAGTTCAAGAGATGTAGAAATAATGATTTTTGGTCGTTTAGTGCATAAGACCCAAATAAATTAACACTCGTCTATGTGCCTGCATGTACGCCTACGACTCCTCTCTTTTTACCGTACCCCACTTTCTATCTGAGATTTTGAAGGATCAAATTAAGATCCCCCAATAGAAATAAATCAAATTAAGATCAAGTTAAGAAATTAAATTTGTACTGCATGTAAAATGCTTTAATCTGATTGGCTGAGGTTTCTCAAATCAGGACCATGTTAACATCCTCAACCCTATCAGTTTTGGGAAGAGGATGTTTACTTGGTCGGTCCATTTTAGGATCAACGAATAAAACGGCTGGGGTTCCGCAAAATATATGGCCATATAATGGGGTTTCCGCCCTACATTATGCCATAATCGCCCTTCTTTCCCTCCATTATTTCCATAATCGCTCAGGAAAAATAAATAATGGCCATTATGGGGTTTTATTCGTTCCATAAGTTTGAATGAAAAAATCAAAACAAACTATTCAATTTTACAAAATTTTTGAAACGAGTTTAGCATTCCAAAGCTCTTTATTGACTTTTAAGAAAAGAGTAGCCTCAAGGTGACGTGGAGTCAAGCTTTATCGAACAATGCTTTATCGGAAGCCCTGTAAAACAGTTTGTAGGAAACTCCGCTGCTGAAGCGGTTACGCCCTAACTTCTTTCCACAAATTTTGGCCATCGGAAGAACATAAATTTTGATTGTTTGATAGTTTTTCAAACTGGTCGGCTTTTCTCGAAAACTAAACCCCCTAACATAAGATTTTGGGTTCAATGAAGAGAACGGGTTTTGGGATTTTCCTATCAATTGGAATAAAAAGGTTGAGCGATGCTACCCTGCACTTGTGACATCGCACAAAACTAGTATTGCAAGCTATCCGACATAGAATGAAACAATAAGTAAAAAATAATGTTTGTCCAGCGGAAAGCAAGCTGACAAAAATAGGTAAACGCCCTTTGAGCCTAAAGAAAATGCTGACCTAAAAACTTAGAATTATGAAATTTTGATATTGTAAAAACTTACGCCCCTCCAGAAACAAAAAAAAGTACAAAAAAAACAAATCAATTTTCGAAACGATGCAAAATTATGTCACCAAGTCGAAACAAGACAAACCAAAACAAAAAAAAACTTTTGAGCGAAAAAAAAACAAACAATAAAAATCATAACGTCAGGTGTTAGTAGATTTCTTATATTTTAGATAATCAAAAAACTTTTTACTTACAATGAAACTACTGACAGCACAAGAAAAGTCCACGGTATGGCAATCAAACGGACAAAACAAACAGACGACAATCGGCCGAAAATTTTTTATGAAATGTGTTATTTCTAGTTTGACAAAAAAACATGGTCCTAGCCGGATTCAAACTTAAGAATTTTTAACATCGGATCAAATTATATGAAAAACCTTAATCTAATGTTTCGAAAAAAATTGCAAGTGGTGAAACTAAAGCGTTCCAAGAATTTAAAACTAAAATCCAATTTACCGGAAACCAACCATCGATTTCTGAAAAAAAGGATATTACTATTTTCCAATATACATTCTTGTTGATGGACCCTAAAAATTTTCCAAAGGCGCCCTCGGCGCCAATATCTACTAATTTGAGGGGGCAGTGCGCCGAAAAAACGCGATTTTTTGGTCAAAATTTTCTAAAAATTGCCCAAAACGCTTCTTGGCCTGCTTTTTCTCCCAAAATTTTGCCTGCGGCGCATTCAAAACTGGCTAATTGAAGCACTTAATATTGAAGCAAGATAGTTTCCTATCGAGATGTTGAAGTTTTGATTTTTGGGAGGAATTAGTAAAAAGACCCAAAAACTTTGTTCAACAGTGCGAAAAGGCTAAGCCAAAGACTGCTAACTCGGATATCTCCTGTGTATGGTCATCGGGGGGCGATAACTGGCTCTAGTTTTAAAGTGCGTCCTTTCAATTGCTAGCAAGCTCGCAACACGCCGTTTTTGTCATTTTTGCAGCAAATTAAAATGTTGTTGAACAGCAAATGAAGTAAAAATGCTTCGTTTTGACCAGTCCCATATTAATATCTTGCATTTCTTAGTGATATCAATCCCAATTTTGTTATAAGATTTTTAGTTTTCATTTTTCATCATGTAGGGGGTACAACCGAAAAGACTCGATTTTTGTGGGTAAATAACAATTTTTGATGTTATTTGGGCATTATAAGATTCGGCCATAAGAATAGGACCCTCTTAATCTAAGGAATTATGAGGGTGTTCAACGTGCCAAAGCGCCACAGTGGCGAAGCGGAAAAAGTTTTGAACAGTGCCGAGAAAATTCGGATACCCCGAGATTCTTAAGGGTGCTACTATGATAGAGTGGTCCCTCAAAAAAGCAACTATGATAGACAGGTCCCGCATGCATATTGCATGTTATAATTTTGATAGCTAGTTTGCTTATTCATTAGTAAATTATTCATTTCAAAAATCTGGCGAAAGATGTTAAGTCAGAAACCTTTCAGATTGAAAATTTTAATCACTATTGTTTACATATTGAAATTTGCTCGCTTTACTTCATTTTACGGTTTAACAACCATATGATTGGGTTGACTTACTTGTCATCAAAACCCACTATTGGGTTTTTTTTAGATTTTCAATTTTGAAATGGATAGGGGGAGGTTTTATAAGATAACAAAACATGAAATTTATGAAATCATACTGCGACATCTTTCTGAAGGACCATTTCAGGATCAACGAATAAAACAGCTGGGGTTCCGCAAAACATATGGCCATATAATGTGGTTTCCTACCTATATTTTAGAGAATCAAAGAAATTTTTAGTTACAAGGAAACTGCTGACAGCACAAGAAAAGTCCACGGTATGGCAATCAAACGGACAAAACAAACAGACGACAATCGGCCGAAAATTTTTTATGAAATGTGTAATTTCCAGTTTGTCAAAAAAACATGGTCCTAGCCGGATTCAAACTTAAGAATTTTTAACATCGGATCAAATTATATGAAAAACCTTAATCTAATGTTTCGACAAAAATTGCAAGTGGTGAAACTAAAGCGTTCCAAGAATTTAAAACTAAAATCCAATTTCCCGGAAACCAACCGTCGTTTTCTGAAATAAAGGATAGTGTTTATCCGCCCTATAGCTAAAGGCGACTAGAAGGTAGCAGGGAAAGCTCGAAGGGTCGATGGCTGAATTGGCGGGTCGATGGATAGCTGCTAGCGTGATGGATGATGGATGAAAGCCTAGTTGGATGGATGACATGATGGATAGATATTTGTGCTATTTTGATGGATGATTGGATTGATGAATTGCTGCATGGATAGATAGCTGGTTAGGTTGAATGCTTTTTTTGGTTGTCCGATGAGTGACAATATTTTTTCAAAATATTTTTTGCCCGTTTTAGGAGTAGTGGGTCGTAAGACTTCTAAACTGAAATACTTTGTAAATTGAAGCTTTTTTATGACTAAATCTTCGTTTTTAGCTTAACGATGGTTGACCCAAACACAATACGTCATAATTTATCAATTCAACATCTTTTAATGCCATATTTTACTTACTGCGAAGCTCTTCTTCGCCTGTGTTAAATTTTTCAATTTCATTTCTCATCATTTAGGAGGCGCATAACGAAAAATAACCCTCAAATTGTATAAAAAACTAATAACTGATAAGAAAAGATCATGAAATTGAGAAACTTTTCACCAGTCTTCAAATTCATCTTTATTCATGAATGTTTCGACAAAAATAGCATGTGGTGAAACTGAAGCGTTCCAAGAATTTAAAATAAAATCTAATTCCCGGAAAGCAACAAAGCACTAATTTTTGAACTAAAGGATGTTGGTTACTCATCCTATAGTTAAAAGCGACTAGATGGTTGCAGCGAAAACTCAGTGGTTAGATAGATTGGCGGGTCGATAGATGGCTGCTAGCGTGATTGATGGAAGGCTGGTTGGATGGAAAATTTGATGATGAAAATTTTCGCTAGTTTGATGAATGTTTGGATTGATGAATTTTGGCTCGTTGGATAGATCAGTGGATTGGTCAGTAGGTGCTTTGATAAATATGTATGTCACTGGATGGTGGATGGCTGGATAGATTGACCGATTTAAGGCTGCATTGATTGTGGGATGAAATGCTAGAAAAATGGATGTGTGACGACTTGATTGAAGAATGGCAATTGAATGGATGGCTGAAAGGATGGATAACCTGATGGATAGCTGGATAATGGGATCGCTGATGTGGTTGATCGATGGCTAACTGGATGTTTTCATCGATGCCTAGTCATATAGTTTGATGACTTCGTGGATAGATGGCTGATTAGATGGTTGAACGGATTCATGTTTGGGTGGCAAATAGCTGGATGAAAGAAGTGCCACGCCTATAAATAAAGCCAGTAAACTTACACTAGCTTGTGTGGCTACAGCTTGGATTCTTTTTTTTTTACCGTACCCCAGTTTCTACAGCCTTCGAAAAAGTGTCTGGAGAATTTTTGACCCTTTTTGGATTTTTTTCCCGAACACTACCCTCCTAAATTTGAGATTTTGGGAGATCAAGTTAACATCCTCCTCCCACCAAAAGAACAAATTAAGATCCCGTACGCAAGCGATCAATGTAATTTAATTTTTCTAAGAGCTGCATGTAAAATGTTTGATTCTCATAGGCTGAAGTTTCTCAATTCACATCCTCCCCCACCCCAAAGGGCATTGGGGGAAGGATTTTTACTTGGTCGATTTCAAGTTTAACGATTTAAACAGCTTGTGGGAAGCATCACTGCTGAAGCGGTTACGCCCCAACTTATTTCCGCAAGTTTTGGCCCTCAGAGTGTCAGTGAATATTGTAACAATTAGCAAAAAAAGTTGATTAATGTCCCCTGCTTCAGCGGATTTGCAAAATTTTACGGTCCCTGAAAAAAAAACTGATTTTTTTGACCGTTTTTTGAAAAATTTTGAATTGTCTCAAAAATACTCACCCAATTTTAAGATTTTAAGTTTAATTAAAACAGGTTGATAGAAACTCTCTAATTTAAACTGCTGCGTCCAAAATGTTTTACAAAAGTCATGTCCCTCGAAATTCAAACTTTTGATTTTTTGACCGTTTTTCGATTTTTTTTACTTCTCTCGAAAACTACCCTCCCAATTCCAGTATTTTGGGTTCAATCAAAAGAGCGTGTTGGGTGAAATTTCCCTGTATATACGGATAAGCGAATTTTTTTTACACAAATAGTTATATCACTCAAAAAAGTCACATTTTTGATTTTTTGACCGTTTTTGATACTTCTCCTGTATAGGCAGTTTTGCTCAATTTTTTTGCCAACAAAAATGGCCTTTAAAACTTTTTTTGATTTTTTTTCCCAAAAAAAAACAGCTGAATCTGAAATCAAGTGTTGAACCGTGCATAAGCGGCAACGCTTTAATAATTGTTAAAAAATTGCTTGTTAGAAATCTCCAATTTTTCAAAAAAAAAATTCTTATTTTGTTTCCGAATTAACTAAGGTTTCGGATGAGACCCCATTTTTGAACTGGCTCATTTCATCCTGCATCAGTAGTCTAAGGTTAAAAAAATCAAAAGGTTACTTTTGGATGGCCTCCTAGTTTTATATTTCAAAAGTGTTCTGTAGTTTGTAAAATTACTAACTTCGATATCGAATATTTTTTTGTTAAACGGGCTCCGCTGATGTCTTTTTGGCTTTGTTATTTTAGTTTTTCGGGTACAATTTAAAAATGTTTTCGCCCATTTCAGGAGTACCCAGTTTTTTACCGTAATTTATCTATTCAACATCAGCTAATGCATCGTCTTGCTTGTATCGCAGTAGTTGCGAAGCTCCACTTCGCCTCTGCGATATAATTTGCAATATCATTTTTTTATCATTTAGGAGAGTTATAAACAGAAATATCCCTCAAAATAAATGAAAAAGCCAAATATTGATAAGAAGGGCTCATGAAGTTGAAAAATACTTCACCAGTTTTCAAATTGATCATGTTTCATGATAAAAACTTCGGTTTTAAATTCCAGTTTCACGATTCGGCTTGATGTCCCGTCGGCTTGTGTCCGGCACCCTGCATACACGACAAACTATCAGAATTTCCAATAAACAATCCTAACTGTTTAAATAGCCTAGTTTCCTACATAGAAGCGATTCAGAGTTTTGCACCACTTACATCACACAAAACTAGCATTGCAAGCTAGCCGATACAAAATGAAAAGTCAGTATTCAAAATGTTGTTTTTGTCCTGTCCAGCGCAGCAGCAGCAATTAAGCGGACAAAAAATAGGTAAACCCTCTTTGAATCTAAAGAAAATGCTGTCCTAAAGTCTTAGGATTATAATATTCTGATATTCTGAAAATTTAAGACTCTCCATAAACCCAAAAATAGAAAAAATTATCTTTTTTTTCCAACGAAGAAAAATTATGTCACCAAGTAGACATAACAAAAACCAAAACATGAGAAAGCTTTTCGGCGAAAAAAAAAAGAAAAATTTATCACGCCAGGGGTTAGTAGATTCTTAAATTAAAGAGAAACAAAAAACTTTTTAGTTACAATGAAGTTGCTGACAGCACAAGAAAAGTCCGTGATCTGGCAATCAAACCGGCAATACAAACAGACAAACGGTAAGCCGACAATTTAATTTTTAACTATCTGATCGAATTGGATCAAAAACCTCAACCAGCGTTGCGAGACTTTAAAAACGACTACCAATTTCTCGGAAATCAACCATCAATTTTGAATTAAAAGATAGTGCTTAATAGCCCTATAGTTAAAGGCGACTAGATGGGTGCAGGGAAAGCTCGGAGGATGGATTGGCGTGTCCTTGGATGGCTTGGCGTGATTAATGGAAGCTTGGTTGGATGGATAATTTGATTGATGAAAATTTTTGTTAATTTGATAAATTTTTGGATTGATAAATGGCTTGTTGGATATATCGATGAGTTGGTGAATGGCTGCTTGGATGGGTATGTGAGTGGCTGGATGGTGGATGGCTGGATAGTTTGACCGATTGAAGGCTGCATTGATCGTGGGATCAAATGCTAGACAGAGTAATGTGTGACGAATTGACTGATGGTTGGCAGTTGGAAGGATGGATAACCTGCTGGATAGCTGGATAAGGGGATCGCTGATGTCGTGGTTGATGGATGGCTAGCTGGATGTTATGATTGATGTTTGGACATAAAGTTAGATGGCTTCATGGGTCAATGGCTGATTGGATAGACAGATGCCCTGATAGATGGTTGAATAGATTCAATACAAGAGGTTGACCATGGTAAAATTTTTTAAAACTTGCAAGATAGGTGTCACACATAGTTAAGTATGGTGTCAGGCAGTCATAGGCGTTGATATGATCCAGCAAATCTGATACTGTGAGCTTTTTGCAGAAATTTTTGGCTCATTGTAAAACAATTAAAAGACGGCTACCATAGGAAAAGTGTACTTTCAAAGTTCAGCTTTGCCAAAATTTCCGAAAAGGTGGAACTTTGTAAAATAATCAAATTAATTTTGAGTTTTTTGTGAAACCTTGCCCAGACAAGGAAAACTTAATAATTTGGCTTGACAAAAAAATTCAAGTTCATAATTCGGCTAATAATTTTATCTGCTTGAAACGGCAGAATATTAATTATTTCATTTGAAATGGCATAAAATGTCGACGGAACTTGATTGGCTAATTAGCCGATCAAGTTCAACCACAAAAATTTCAGTTCAAGAGATGTAGAAATAATGATTTTGGGTCGTTTAGTGCATAAGACCCAAATAAATTAACACTCGTCTATGTGCCTGCATCCGTACCCCACTTTCTATCTGAGATTTTGAAGGATCAAATTAAGATCAAGTTAAGAAATTAAATTTGTACTGCATGTAAAATGCTTTAATCTGATTGGCTGAAGTTTCTCAAATCAGGACCATGTTAACATCCTCACCCCTATCAGTTTTGGGAAGAGGATGTTTACTTGATCGGTCCATTTTAGAATCAACGAATAAAACGGCTGGGGTTCCGCAAAATATATGGCCATATAATGGGGTTTCCGCCCTACATTATGCCATAATCGCCCTTCTTTCCCTCCATTATTTCCATAATCGCTCAGGAAAAATAAATAATGGCCATTATGGGGTTTTATTCGTTCCATAAGTTTGAATGAAAAAATCAAAACAAACTATTCAATTTTACAAAATTTTTGAAACGAGTTTAGCATTCCAAAGCTCTTTATTGACTTTTAAGAAAAGAGTAGCCTCAAGGTGACGTGGAGTCAAGCTTTATCGAACAATGCTTTATCGGAAGCCCTGTAAAACAGTTTGTAGGAAACTCCGCTGCTGAAGCGGTTACGCCCTAACTTCTTTCCACAAATTTTGGCCATCGGAAGAACATAAATTTTGATTGTTTGATAGTTTTTCAAACTGGTCGGCTTTTCTCGAAAACTAAACCCCCTAACATAAGATTTTGGGTTCAATGAAGAGAGCGGGTTTTGGGATTTTCCTATCAATTGGAATAAAAAGGTTGAGCGATGCTACCCTGCACTTGTGACATCGCACAAAACTAGTATTGCAAGCTATCCGACATAGAATGAAACAATAAGTAAAAAATAATGTTTGTCCAGCGGAAAGCAAGCTGACAAAAATAGGTAAACGCCCTTTGAGCCTAAAGAAAATGCTGACCTAAAAACTTAGAATTATGAAATTTTGATATTGTAAAAACTTACGCCCCTCCAGAAACACAAAAAAGTAAAAAAAAAACAAATCATTTTTCGAAACGATGCAAAATTATGTCACCAAGTCGAAACAAGACAAACCAAAACAAAAGAAAACTTTTGAGCGAAAAAAAAAACAAACAATAAAAATCATAACGTCAGGTGTTAGTAGATTTCTTATATTTAGATAATCAAAAAACTTTTTAGTTACAATGAAACTACTGACAGCACAAAAAAAGTCCACGGTATGGCAATCAAACCGACAAAACAAACAGACAAAAATCGGCCGAAATTTTTTTTTTTGAAATGTGTTGTTTCCAGTTTGACAAAAAAACAAGGTCCTAGCCGGATTCAAACCTAAGAGTTTTTATCATATGATCAAATTATATGAAAAAGTTCAATCTAATGTTTCGACAAAAATTGCAAGTGGTGAAACTAAAGCGTTCCAAGAATTTAAAACTAAAATTCAATTTACCGGAAACCAACCATCGAATTCTGAAACAAAGGATAGTACTATTTTCCAATATACATTCTCGTTGATGGACCCTAAAATTTTTCAAAAGGCGCCCTTGGCGCCAATATCTACTAATTTTGAGGGGGCAGTGCGCCGAAAAAACGCGATTTTTTGGTCAAAATTTTCTAAAAATTGCCCAAAACGCTTCTTGGCCTGCTTTTTTTCAAAATGTAGCCTGCGGCGCAGAAAACTTGGACACAACTGGAACCAAGCAGTGCTTGGGGAGTGCTCGGAAAATTAATTTGGTCGACCTAAAAAAAAGGTCGACAAAATTTTCGAATTTTGTTTTGGTAAATGTGCCCCTCCCCACTCGAGAAAATCCTAGATCCGCCCCTGAGTGTACTTTAAAATGTGAATAAATTATTTTTAAATGGTATTGAAATTATTTGGCTAATTGAAGCACTTAATATTGAAGCAAAATAGTTTCCTATCAAGATGTTGAAATTTTGATGGACCAAGTTAACATCCTCCCCCCTAAACACGTTTAGGGGTGAGGATGTTAACTTGATCCATTTTCATTTTTGGGAGGAATTAGTAAAAAGACCCAAAAACTTTGTTCAACAGTGCCAAAAGGCTAAGCCAAAGACTGCTAACCCGGATATCTCCTGTGTATGGTCATCGGGGGGCGATAACTGGCTCTAGCTATAAAGTGCGTCCTTTCCATTGCTAGCAAGCTCGCAACACGCCGTTTTTGTCATTTTTGTAGCAAATTTAAATGTTGTTGAACAGCAAATGAAGTAAAAATGCTTCGTTTTGACCAGTCCCATATTAATATCTTGCATTTCTTAGTGATATCAATCCCAATTTTGTTATAAGATTTTTAATGTTCATTTTTCATCATGTAGGGGGTACAACCAAAACGACCCGATTTTTGTGGGTAAATAACAATTTTTGATGTTATTTGGGCATTATAAGATTCGGCCATAAGAATAGGACCCTCTTAATCTAAGGAATTATGAGGGTGTTCAACGTGCCAAAGCGCCACAGTGGCGAAGCGGAAAAAGTTTTGAACAGTGCCGAGAAAATTCGGATACCCCGAGATTCTTAAGGGTGCTACTATGATAGAGTGGTCCCTCAAAAAAGCAACTATGATAGACAGGTCCCGCATGCATATTGCATGTTATAATTTTGATAGCTAGTTTGCTTATAAATTATTCATTTCAAAAATCTGGCGAAATATGTTAAGTCAGAAACCTTTCAGATTGAAAATTTTAATCACTATTATTTATATATTGAAATTTGCTCGCTTTACTTTATTTTACGGTTTAACAACCATATGATTGGGTTGACTTATTTGTCATCAAAACCCACTATTGGGTTTTTGTTTTAGATTTTCAACTTTGAAATGGTTAAGGGGAGGTTTTATAAGATAACAAAACATGAAGTTTATGAAATCATACTGCGACATCTTTCTGAAGGACCATTTCAGGATCAACGAATAAAACAGCTGGGGTTCCGCAAAAATTATGGCCATATAATGGGGTTTCCACGCTACATTATGCCATAATCGTCCTTCTTTCCCTCCATTATTTCCATAATTGCTCAAGAAAAATAAATAATGGCCAATATGGGGTTTTATTCGTTCCATAAGTTTGAATGAAAATCAAAACAAATTATTCAATTTTACAAAATGTTTGGAACGAGTTTAGCATCCCAAAGCTCTTTATTGAATTGTAAGAAAAGAGTAGCCTCAGGATGATGTGGAGTCATACTTTATCGAACAATGCTTTATCGGAAGCCCTGTAAAACAGTTTGTAGGAAACTCCGCTGCTGAAGCGGTTACGCCCTAACTTGTTTCCACAAATTTTGGCCATCGGAAGAACATAAATTTTGATTGTTTGACAGTTTTTCAAACTGGTCGATTTTTCTCAAAAACTAAACCCCCTAATATGAGATTTTGGGTTCAATGAAGAGAGCGGGTTTTGGGATTTTCCTATCAATTGGAATAAAAACAAGACAAACCAAAACAAAAGAAAACTTTTGAGCGAAAAAAAAACAAACAATGAAAATCACAACGTCAGGTTTTAGTAGATTTTTTATATTTTAGAGAATCAAAGAATTTTTTAGTTACAATGAAACTGCTGACAGCACAAGAAAAGTCCACGGTATGACAACCAAACCGACAAAACAAACAGACGACAATCGGCCGAAAATTTTTTTTGAAATGTGTTATTTCCTGTTTGACAAAAAACAATGGTCCTAGCCGTAATCAAACTTAAGAATTTTTAAAATCGGATCAATTTATATGAAAAACCTTAATCTAATGTTTCGATAAAAATTGCAAGTGGTGAAACTAAAGCGTTCCAAGAATTTAAAACTAAAATCCAATTTCCCGGAAACCAACCGTCGGTTTCTGAAATAAAGGATAGTGTTTATCCGTCCTATAGCTAAAGGCGACTAGATGGTAGCAGGGAAAGCTCGGCGGGTCGATGGATGAATTGGCGGGTCGATGGATAGCTGCTGGCGTGATGGATGAAAGGCTAGTTGGATGGATGACATGATGGATAGATATTTGTGCTATTTTGATGGATGATTCCCTGTGTTAAATTTTTCAATTTCATTTCTCATCATTTAGGAGGCGCATAACGAAAAATAACCCTCAAATTGTATAAAAAACTAATAACTGATAAGAACAGATCATGAAATTGAGAAACTTTTCACCAGTCTTCAAATTCATCTTTATTCATGAATGTTTCGACAAAAATTGCATGTGGTGAAACTGAAGCGTTCCAAGAATTTAAAATAAAATCTAATTCCCCGGAAAGCAACAAAGCACTAATTTTTGAACTAAAGGATGGTGGTTACTCATCCTATAGTTAAAAACGACTAGATGGTTGCAGCAAAAACTCAGTGGTTAGATAGATTGGCGGGTCGATAGATGGCTGCTGGCGTGATTGATGGAAGGCTGATTGGATGGAAAATTTGATGATAAAAAGTTTGGCTAGTTTGATGAATGTTTGGATTGATGAATTTTGGCTCGTTGGATAGATCAGTGGATTAGTGAATAGCTGCTTTGATAAATATGTATGTCACTGGATGGTGGATCGCTGGATAGATTGACCGATTTAAGGCTGCATTGATTGTGGGATGAAATGCTGGATAGATGGATGTGTGACGACTTGATTGAAGAATGGCAATTGAATGGATGGCTGAAAGGATGGATAACCTGATGGATAGCTGTATAATGGGATCGCTGATGTGGTTGATCGATGGCTAACTGGATGTTTTCATCGATGCCTAGTCATATAGTTTGATGACTTCGTGGATAGATGGCTGATTGGATAGATGGATAGCTGATTAGATGGTTGAACGGATTCATGTTTGGGTGGCAAATAGCTGGATGAAAGAAGTGCCACGCCTATAAATAAAGCCAGTAAACTTACACTAGCTTGTGTGGCTACATCTAGGATTCTTTTCTTTTTACCGTACCCCAGTTTCTACAGCCTTCGAAAAATTGTCTGGAGAATTTTTGACCCATTTTGGATTTTTTTCCCGAACACTACCCTCCTAAATTTGAGATTTTGGGAGATCAAGTTAACATCCTCCTCCCACCAAAAGAACAAATTAAGATCCCTTACGCAAGCGATCAATGTAATTTAATTTTTCTAAGAGCTGCATGTAAAATGTTTGATTCTCATAGGCTGAAGTTTCTCAATTCACATCCTCCCCCACCCCAAAGGGCATTGGGGAAGGATGTTTACTTGGTCGATTTCAAGTTTAACGATTTAAACAGCTTGTGGGAAGCATCACTGCTGAAGCGGTTACGCCCCAACTTATTTCCGCAAGTTTTGGCCCTCAGAGTGTCAGTGAATATTGTAACAATTAGCAAAAAAAGTTGATTAATGTCCCCTGCTTCAGCGGATTTGCAAAATTTTACGGTCCCTGAAAAAAAAACTGATTTTTTTGACCGTTTTTTGAAAAATTTTGAATTGTCTCAAAAATACTCACCCAAGTTTAAGATTTTAAGTTTAATTAAAACAGGTTGATAGAAACTCTCTAATTTAAACTGCTGCGTCCAAAATGTTTTACAAATGTCATGTCCCTCGAAATTCAAACTTTTGATTTTTTGACCGTTTTTCGATTTTTTTTACTTCTCTCGAAAACTACCCTCCCAATTCCAGTATTTTGGGTTCAATCAAAAGAGCGTTTTGGGTGAAGTTTCCCTGTATATACGGATAAGCGAATTCTTTTTACACAAATAGTTATATCACTCAAAAAAGTCACAACATGATTTTTTGACCGTTTTTGATACTTCTCCTGTATAGGCAGTTTTGCTCAATTTTTTTGCCAACAAAATTGGCCTTTAAAACTTTTTTTGATTTTTTTTTCCCAAAAAAAAACAGCTGAATCTGAAATCAAGTGTTGAACCGTGCATAAGCGGCAACGCTTTAATAATTGTTAAAAAATTGCTTGTTAGAAATCTCCAATTTTTCAAAAAAAAAATTCTTATTTTGTTTCCGAATTAACTAAGGTTTCGGATGAGACCCCATTTTTGAACTGGCTCATTTCATCCTGCATCAGTAGTCTAAGGTTAAAAAATCAAAAGGTTACTTTTGGATGGCCTCCTAGTTTTATATTTCAAAAGTGTTCTGTAGTTTGTAAAATTACTAACTTCGATATCGAATATTTTTTTGTTAAACGGGCTCCGCTGATGTCTTTTTGGCTTTGTTATTTTAGTTTTTCGGGTACAATTTAAAAATGTTTTCGCCCTTTTCAGGAGTAATGGGTCGTAAATTTTGTGATTTAAAATACTTTTTATTTTGAAATTTTTTATGAGTACATCTTCGTTTTTGGCTTAACGAGGGTTGACCCAGTTTTTTACCGTAACTTATCTATTCAACATCAGCTAATGCATCGTCTTGCTTGTATCGCAGGAGTTGCGAAGCTCCGCTTCGCCTCTGCGATATAATTTGCAACATCATTTTTTATCATTTAGGAGGGTTATAAACAGAAATACCCCTCAAAATAAATTGAAAAGCCAAAAATTGATAAGAAGGGCTCATGAAGTTGAAAAATACTTCACCAGTTTTCAAATTGATCATATTTCATGATAAAAATTTCGGTTTTAAATTCCAGTTTCACGATTCGGCTTGATGTCCCGTCGGCTTGTGTCCGGAACCCTGCATACACGACAAACTATCAGAATTTCCAATAAACTATCCTAACTGTTTAAATAGCCTAGTTTCCTACATAGAAGCGATTCAGAGTTTTGCACCACTTACATCACACAAAACTAGCATTGCAAGCTAGCCGATACAAAATGAAAAGTCAGTATTCAAACAATTGTTTTGTCCTGTCCAGCGCAGCAGCAGCAGCAACTAAGCGGACAAAAAATAGGAAAGCCCTCTTTGAATCTAAAGAAAATGCTGTCCTAAAATCTTAGGATTATAATATTCTGATATTTTGAAAATTTAAGACTCTCCATAAACATAAAAATAGAAAAAATTATCTTTTTTTTCCAACGAAGCAAAATTATGTCACCAAGTAGACAACACAAACCAAAACATGAGAAAGCTTTTCAGCGAAAAAAAAGAAAAATTTATCACGCCAGGGGTTAGTAGATTCTTAAATTAAAGAGAAACAAAAAACTTTTTAGTTACAATGAAGTTGCTGACAGCACAAGAAAAGTCCGTGATCTGGCAATCAAACCGGCATTACAAACAGACAGACGATAAGCCGACAATTTAATTTTTAACTATCTGATCGAATTGGATCAAAAACCTCAACCAGCGTTGCGAGACTTTAAAAACGACTACCAATTTCTCGGAAATCAACCATCAATTTTGAATTAAAAGATAGTGCTTAATAGCCCTATAGTTAAAGGCGACTAGATGGGTGCAGGGAAAGCTCGGAGGATGGATTGGCGTGTCCTTGGATGGCTTGGCGTGATTAATGGAAGCTTGGTTGGATGGATAATTTGATTGATGAAAATTTTTGTTAATTTGATGATTTTTTGGATTGATAAATGGCTTGTTGGATTTATCGATGAGTTGGTGAATGGCTGCTTGGATGGGTATGTGAGTGGCTGGATGGTGGATGGCTGGATAGTTTGACCGATTGAAGGCTGCATTGATCGTGGGATCAAATGCTAGACAGAGTAATGAGTGACGAATTGACTGATGGTTGGCAGTTGGAAGGATGGATAACCTGCTGGATAGCTGGATAAGGGGATCGCTGATGTCGTGGTTGATGGATGGCTAGCTGGATGTTATGATTGATGTTTGGACATAAAGTTAGATGGCTTCATGGGTCAATGGCTGATTGGATAGACAGATGCCCTGATAGATGGTTGAATAGATTCATAGTTGGATGGGCAGTTGCTGGATCAATCTATGGCTGTATGGATGGATGGATCTCATCACGACTGTACCCAGCCCTGTAGTCCTTGGATGGGCTGGCACAGATTTAGATGGCTTCATGGATAGCTGGTTGGATAGACAGTTGGCTGGATAGATGGATAGATGGATTCATAGATAGATCGCTAGTAGCGGGATAAAAATCTGACTGTATGGATGGATGGATCATTCACTCACACTTTTGTACTCACCCCGTCGTGTTTATCTCCCTAGTCCTTGTCAATTTTGATTTAGCTTCAATATGCAAATACATGAGGTTGACCATGGTAAAATTTTTTAAAACTTGCAAGATAGGTGTCACACATAGTTAAGTATGGTGTCAGGCAGTCATAGGCGTTGATATGATCCAGCAAATCTGATACTGTGAGCTTTTTGCAGAAATTTTTGGTTCATTATAAAACAATTATAAGACGACTACCATAGAAAAAGTGTACTTTCAAAGTTCAGTTAAGCTATAAAAAACTATCAAATTTTCTTTTGCTTTTCATGTCATACGTCAAGCCTAAAATACCGTTGAATGTTTCGCTGGATGAATGGAAAGGTTGCTGAAATGATGACTCGTTGCATCGATAGATGAGTAACTGGTTGGATGGATAGATGACTGATTTGACGGATGGATAATTGACTTCATGTTTGACTGCAAGGATGGATATTTGACTGCATGGCTGGGTGGATAGATAGCTGGGAGAGGATGTATTGATGGCCGAAACGATAAAAAATATTGCTAAGCCGATGGATAATTGGCTGGATCGATGGCAGGGTGTATGAATATTTCGGTATTTCGGTTGATGACTGGTCTGATGGATTGATGGCTGGATAAATGGCGGGAGGATTCACTGGACAATTGGTTGATTGTGTGGATGACTGGATAATTGATTGAGAAATGGCTAGCTTGATAGATAAAAGATTTTAAAACCGCAGGTTGGATAGATCGATGGCTCGATAGATGGCTGAATGGATGAGTGGGTGGTTGACTAATTGATTGGATGTCTGAATTTCTGGATAATCGCATGGCTGGATAGATTTTTGGATGCACGGATGGCATACTAATAGGCTATTTTATGGATGAATGATGGCTTGAATGAAAGCATGGATCGATGAATTGAATTGATGGCTGGCTACATGAACAGATGATTGAATAGTTGGGCGAATAGATGGATGGTTGATTGGATGGATGAAAGATAAATGACTTGGCCGCTGGCTGTATGGATGATTGGTCGTATGAGTGGCTGGAAAATTGCTTGCAAATGGATGGGTGAATGAATGGATGGCTCGATGGATGACTGAATATCGGCTCAGTAGATGAATAGACAAGGGAATAGATATATAGCTGGTTGGACAGATTGATGGATAAAAGAATCAATAGATGGCTGATAGATGGCTGGGCAATGGCTAGTTAGAACGATTGCTGTTATATAGCCGGATGAATGAATAAATGAATTGAAGTTTGCGTGGATTGATGATTGCCCCGAGATGTCTTCTGGGCTGATGGACATTTGGTTGATACATAGTTGATGAGGCGGATGAATGGTTTATTTGGATATATGGCTGGGTTTTTGGTTTGACTGCTGGGGGGATGGATGGCTACTAGATGGCTGGGTGGGTTGCTAATTAGATGGATGACCGATAGCTGGTTGGATGAATGTCTGGATAGATAGTCGACTGGATGGATGGATAGGTAGATGGCTAATTGGATTGATCGTTTCATGGATGGTGGACAAATGGCTGATAGATTATCAGGTAGATGAAGGAATGACTGGTTGAAGATCAACTGGATCTGTTCAGTTGTTTTAAAGTTATTAAGCAAAACGTCTTTTTTCTAAAATAAAAAAAAAATCTTTTATAGTTTTCGCCTAACGTTTTTCGCAATTCTGTTCTTTTCGACCTAAAATTTTTTGATCCGAGCTCAGAAGGCTTTACAAGTTCAATGCATCAAACCGATCTAAAACGTTCCAGCTGGAAACTGGACCCTTCCGGATTGATGAATCCACTAAATCAAACACGTTAAGTTCGATTTCACTGTAACCCAGGAGGTTATCGCTAAACGGGTCTTAAAACCTGTCGATTCATTAGTGAACGCTGTCCGAACAACAATTTTTACTGTCCTAACTCAAAAATTTCCTAAAACTTTTTTATTTTGTAGTGTTTCGTTTTTCCAAAAATGAAGAAAATTCTGTTTTTGGTACCCAATTAGTTCCAACCACTTCTGAACTAAACTTGACCGGTTCCACCTATTACACTAACACAGTTACGATGTAACTCATTATTTTGCGCTTTTTTCCGTTTCCAAAAATATCGATATCTCAAAAATCGCGATTGGTGGGGGGGGGTCAAAAAATCGCTATTTTGACCTAAAAACCGGTCTGCCTACTAATTTTTTTTTCACTGAAAAACGGTATAGGATTATTAAAATAGGCTGTATAAATAGTAATACTAGTAATAATATACCCCTCCGGGTTTGTTAATTAACCGAATTAAGGTGCTTAACTCGGAAATTCGCAGTTTGGTGAAGGGTCACTACACTGCAGTCACTAACGAGCCCCCCACAGATTAATATCTTACTTTTTGTACCAAAAGGGATGAAAAGTATTTTAACGATACCCAACAGTCGATTTTTGTTGTCTTTGAGCCCCTTCTTGTCGCTCCTTGAACTGCTTGCCGGATCAGTCTTCTTCTCTAATCCCGAGAACCTTCCGAATTGAGCGCAAATTAGCATAAATGTAGCTCAAATACTCAAATAACCCTAGAGTACAAGCACCACAAACGGGCCACAAAAATGATCGTAACAATCCTGACTGATATAAAAGCCTGTAACAACAATATATCTAACAACAACAAACGGGAGGGTCGGATCGCATCTCGTCTGGGGGGATAATTTCTACTAATTTTATACTTTTTTTTACTGTTTTTGGTTTTTTCTTAGGTACTATACTTTTTTTGTTTGGTTTCTTGTATATCTTTAAGTGTTTTTGGTCACGTACCACTCAGAAAATGACGGGGCTACCAATCCCGCCATCCTTCCTGGAACGTGAATTTTTGGTCTTAACTAGGTTAAAAAGCCATTCACGGGAATCCGGAAGGCTTCCGCGTTGCGAACTGTCTTTCCACCCCGGTGGTTAGGGCCTCGTTATGAGCATCCGCTCGGCGCGGAGTGCTCGTAAATGGTTCTGCCGGTCATGATGTTAAAAAGAATAACACCCAGGAGCGCCATAAAAACATCTATGTAACATTCGCCCGGAAGTACATATCGACGGAAAATAAAGCTAGGTTCTAAAACGACTGGCTAGCGTCTAAACACAGCTCTACATGGTTTTCACCGTCTCTGACAAAGCCAGTCCTTTTGGTGGTCTTTCTAACATTGGGTCGACCAAAAAAACGTTACTGTTTCCGGCTTCAATCAGAACGCTCAAATTAACTTACTTACATGCAAAATTAGTGAGCTCATGGCTGGGTCTCAGTATTCACAGACCACGAGGTCACTCCTAAAAACAGGGCTACTACTATTTATTATTTTACGATTGTTTTTGTTCAGTAGATAAAAATCTTTATCTCCATCGAAGATGGATCAACCCTTTCCTTCACTCCTAGCTTCTCATTCTCTGAAAATGAATCTGGATGTTAATTAATTTCATCTCAGGGCATGAGTAGGAAGCTAAGAGTTTTTATAAAACAGTTTGAGTTCTGAGCCTGAGACCCTTCCGGATTCTGGAATCCGGGGAAATAGCACTCCTATTTCTTTCCGAAAAGCTAGACACGCCATCCCAAGACCCTTCCTTTTTCTCGGGTTCTACAATCGTTACAACTCGGAATGGTTCATGACAATCTCCAATTACAATTTTCCTTCTGTTGTTTTTTTCGTTGTTGTTTCCACTGCGACTATCGTTGTTGTCTTTTCGCCGTTTCAGTTTGTGCAAAATAATAAAAGGTTACAAGTCCAAATCGAAATTTGAAAAATTAGCATGTCAGTTAAAACTAACCCTTCCCGATTTGTCCAATCGTTCCAATAACGTCGCTAATTCAATAAAACCATCAATCTTCCCGGTTAGATGTTCTTTTTTCTAATCGATAAAAATTCGATTGCGAAACTGCATTTTCGTACATTCTGGTCGAAATTCACAATGGTTATAGGGCCTATATTTCTTTAACCTCATATGTGACTTAAGTAGGCGACTGTTACAAATGTCACCAACGTCCATTTTGTTCTCGTCGGAGGGTTTGACTGTGCCAATCCAGCAGAATGGCACATTGACACATGCGCTTCACTGTGCAAATTGCGGTTACAAACACATTAAACAAAATGAAATTATAGACACTTTACCCAACCTCGTGAACGAGGTTTTACATGACGTCGAGATTGAGCCAAAACTTCAGCTGTTGCAAGGCGAAAGCTTTGTCAACAAATCAACTACAACTGAAGATGAGGCACAGTAACATCGCTCGGAAGTACATATCGAAGGAAAATAAAGCTAAGCTATAAAACGACTGGCAAGCGTCTAAACAAAGCTCTACATGCTTTTCACCGTCTCTACCAAAGCCAGTTCTTTTGGTGGTTTTTCTAACATCGAGTCGACGAAAACGTTACTGTTCTTCGGTTTCGACCAGAACGCTCAAATTAACTTACATACATGCAAAATTAGTGAGCTCAAGGCTGGGTCTCAGTATCCCCAGACCACGAGTTCACTCCTAAAAACAGGGCTACTACTATTTTTTATATCACTATTGTTTTTGTTCAATAGATAAAAATCATCATCTCCATCGAAGATGGATCAACCCTTTCCCTCAACTCCTAGCTTCTCGTAATCAGAAACTGAATCGAGATGTTATTTAAACTCAATTCAGGGCATGACTACTAAGCTAAAAGTTAGTATAAAATAGTTTAAGTTCAAGTCTCAAGACTCCTCCGGATTCCTGAATCCGGGGAAACAACACCCTTATTTCCTCTCTGGAAGGCTGAATTCACGATTACACCACCCTTCACCGTTAGCGTGAATGGCTTTGTAACGATTGTAGCGACACAATCGTAACAATTCGGAGCGGTCTCTGCTAACACGTATTTTTCTATTTCCCGTCCTTGTTTCTCTCGCAACTATCGTTGTTGTTGTGTTTCTTATTTTGTTTACTTCTAAAAAATGGCTGTTTCGTCATTTCTCGGAAATATGACATCATTATTCGAAATTTGAAAAACTCAAAACACCAGAATATCCTGACCTTCACAGTTTGCCTAATCGTTCAAATAAGGTCGCTAATCTACTAAAACTGCCAATTCTCAAGGTCAGCGGCCATCAATTTGAAATTGCACTTTTGTCCTTTCTGGTCGAATTTCACATACTCCCCGGACAGCCCGGTCAATTTCCATATTGAATTTCGTAGTCTTCGTAAAAATGGTACAGTGTCATCGAACAGAATTTACAAAATGCACGAAATCACTTTTATCCACGCCATATCGACTCACTGCAGAATATAAATGGCATCATACTACACTACTATAGCCTTCCAAATTCTTTCACTAATCTGCACTTTCGAGGATATGACTTAAAATAAAAACATTTTTTCTGTTTTCCAACGTCAATGCCCTGATTAAAACTTTTTCTCCTAGGTATTAAAAAGTGTTAGTTTGTAGGACAGTCCTGCCAACCAACAAGCTAAAACTACCCTACTATGCTTCTTCCCTTCGGAAATTTTTGTTGTTATTGGTCCTGAATATTAAAATTAAGAAACTCTGTGGTTAGAAGGAACAATGACATAATCTCCCTCTTCAAGAGATTACCCAAGTCTTTCATGTCACAACAAAGTGATCACGTCCGAGTTGATTAAAAACATGCGGGCTGCAATACTTAAATAACCTTATCACTCAAGCCTTTCTAAATAAATAGTAAGTGTCTCTAAAGCCAATAACTAAAATCAAAATGCAAATTTATAAATGCAACAAAGTCATGAATCATTCAAAACTCAACTGAATGTTTTCTTTCAATTTCAATTACAACTCGGTTGCTTTGTTTCTGATTTGAGTTTTTTGTCACATACAAAACAATTTTGAGTTTGACTTCTTTTTTCTTCTTCACTTCGTCGTTTCTTCTTTTTTCGTCGTTTGGAAGTTCTAAAACTTCTAAAGTCTTCTAATTTCGTTTCTCCGTGCATCTTGTTTTTCGGCCATTCTGTCAATGTTCCTTCTCCTCCTCCTGCGACATTGACTCTGCACTTTCAGTTTCCGTGTCCTGCAAAACATCGGTAGCTATCCTGACACTGTTGGAAGCAGTCCTCCAACACTTCTGCTCTTCTACTCTTTGCTTACAACAAGGCAGGGGATCAACGTTAGATTCTCTGTTCCGGCAGAAGCTGTTGTGGAGGCACAACGTCATGTTTCTCTCCAAATCTTCCTTCAACAATTCTTCCTTCTCCCTTCCATTAAGTTCACTCGTCCTGGAAGTTCCCTTTACTGCGGTGGTCACTGCATTCCGATGAGTTACAAAAGCTCGCTTGAAAGCTCCTGCTCCAATTCCAGCTGAAACGCACTGTACACTCTGCTGTGCTTCGACATATGCTTCTTAGCATATTCGTACAACCATTAGTCTGGTAAACCCATGAAGAGCAGCTCTCCACAGTCCCAGATCAACATTTGGTTTCTACGCCCGGTTGGTTACTTTGCAACAAGCAATGGCACGGAAACTCATCATGTGTTGACATGATGCTCCTCCAATAACGCTTTCCCGAAGCTTCCAGTAGTGGTTCCACTTCCATCATCACTCGGTGGACTTCGTCATTTTCATCTACTGCATTGTATTCCGTGACGGTTGATCCTTTCTGCTTCTGTCTCTCAAAGTCACTGAAGTTCCCACTGGCGTATCTCATGAACATCCTTCCCAGTATCGAGTCTAACTCTTCTTTAGTTCTCTCCGGAACCACTGAGAACATTTGCACAATAATTCCTGAGACTTTTCCGCTTTTCTCGCTAGTCTTACACATTTTGGTACCGAGAATGCTTGATCCACGATCGTTCTCGTACTTTTCACATCCACAGCTACGAAATGAACTGGGTATCTGCTCTTACACATTAAAGCTAATGTCGATCCCACCAAATATCGCGCTTCCGACGGTCTGCGATATGTCCCACTGTGTCGTATGTTCGTTTTCGCCTCGATTGCTTCCCTCCACCTTCCTATGTGTTTTTGCTCAGTCTGCAAAACTCCTGGGAACACTTCTACACTGATGGCCGTGACCATCTCATGCTTTTGTTCTAGATTCAGTAGTAACTCTAAAGAACCAAACATGCTGTAGAATCCTAGTGCAGTCACTAGATTCACCTCAGTTCCGCCATGGCAATCCGCAATTAGTTCCGTTTCTGTCTTCGTCTTCATCACAATGTTCCCAAACAAAATCGTCAACTGCTTGTGTTTTTTCTCCAAGGTCTTCACGCAATCCAGACCTCCACAGACGTGACCTTCCAGTCCACAGACTTCTGCCAGACAGCTACCAGGTTTGACCCAGTCCTCCGGTCCCCAGTCAGGCAACTCTACTTTGTCTTCTCCGTTGCTCTTAGAGGCTGTTGTCATCACGTTATAGATGATGTTAAGATCACGCAGTTTACAGTCTGAGTTCAATTCCCTCTGTACGTATTGTGTCGCCCGTAATTTTGAATCAGCGTTGGGACTCGGACACTATGATGGTTTCATCAGTTCCCACACTACCATCAAACTCGTTCTCAGTGGTTCGTCTGAGAATCCCAATCCAAATTCTACCCGGTTGTCCGATTTTGGCACTGAAGGTGCAGTCACCTTTTCCTCCAAGACTAGTCCCACCTTGGCCTGCTGACTAGCAGCGCTTCTTATCGTTGCAATTCTCGACGTCCAGAATCTTAGCAACACTACTTCAAAGAAGCAATCGCGTATGCCCTCATTTAGGAAAGGGTTGTACGCTATCCCTATGATTCCGGACACGTAACTGTAGGACTTCTTCTGATTGGTCCACAGTATTCATTGGATTTCGGCAGTGCTCCCATGGTTTCCTTAGTGAGCCTCAGCTCTTTGTTCGTGAATCTTCTTATTCCGTCTATTTTCCTCATGGGTTCTAGTTCCACGGGTTCTTTCATGTTCAGTCGCATTGGTTTGCTTTGATGCATATCCAGCAGTGCCAGCAAGAGCAAGGCTTTCGCTCGTTCATCGCCTTACCTTAGCATCTTGACACAGGTGTTCAATGCTGGCACTGAAATTTGTTCTATCATGAACCGAATGAAACATAGAGCGTCTCTCCGCTTCGCGCACGCTATTGCCGCTTCCTCTTGGGTTATCAGATCTCTCAAGCTCGTCATTAGGAACACCTTTTCTTCCTTTGATCTTTTCTTTTCTTCTGAATCATATTCCACGCGAGTCAGTCCGATCATGCACCAGGCGAACCTCAGTTGTAACTCAGTTCTCACGTAAGGTACTGCTATCAAAGCGTGTATCTTCGGCGTGGTTCTCATTTTTTCTTCGAAAAACCGTAACACTACCGCTCTCAATGGAAGGCTCACCAACTGCTCGATCGTTTCTGCATGCCTTTCAGACGACGCTAGAGTCCCGTATGCTTTCTGTTTCATGGTGGTGCCTTGCATCATCGTCTCCAAATAACCTTCCTTGGCACTTTTGTCTTCCAGAGCCATTAAGTGTCCTCTGGCCGAATTCCTGTACTCAAACATCTCCATGTATCCACCAGCGGGTTCATCTATTGATACAGTATCTGACACTGTCAGTCGGTTATATTCCACTGGGACTAGCTGTCCTACAACACTTCCTTTTCCGTGGTTCATGGGAGACGGTTTAAAGTATCTCATAGTACTCTCTCCACATTGGCTGAGTATTTCCATTTCTAATGTTGCTCCAGTCAGAGTGCGGTCACTCCTCTTGGTTTTGTAACCAGTTGATTTTATCCCTGCCATGAGAATGGGTGGAACCATCGCTATATAAGTCAGCATCCTGTCTATGCCAGGCAATCGATCATCACCTTGTCCCAAATCCATAGCTTCTTCGACTCGTTTTCTTTTCGTTGAGTTGACAGCTTTTATCGAGATTTTGGAATCCATCTTCGTCTTTCCCGCCTTTCTCAATGTCACCTTGCTGCCCAGTTTCATCTTCATATCAAAAATCTTGTCAATCAACAATTTTGATCGCATCGTTCCTTTCCGGATTCTTGACAGACACACCACTTCTCCTTTGTCTTCTTGCGGCGTCATCTTGATAGGAAAGTTTGCCTCACTTTCGTCAGTGGCTGAGTCGAGCAATAATTCACTCAATCTCCTTTAACACTCGTCGAGTTTGTCAAGGACCTCCCGCATTAGTGGTCGGTTGAGACCTAGTTTCAAAATGGACTGGGTACCGTAGTTCTGAACTACTGCCCAGACCTCTTGCATAAAGGCTACTCTGTTCATTCTACATCCCGTCCTATCTTCATGGTACCTGTGGTGCAACTCCCATTCTTCTTTGGGCGACGTTCCCAAGAAAGGTACTCTGGCAGCGCCTTCTATTCTGCTTCTCCTTGGTGATTCCATGAGGAATCTCTATTCTGTATCTTTAGAATTGCTCTGAGAGCGGCTCTCCGGTAAATTCCGATTCGTTTCCATAAAGGCTGACGGAGGTTCCAGCGTGAAAGTGCCCTCGTCTGCTGGCTCAGTCGTCTCCAACGCATCCGCGCCATTTTCAAAATCACTGAGGAAATTGAAGTCTAGGCTTGACATTCCTCCTGTCGATGCCTTATCGTCTTCTTTCTCGGCCTGGTCGGGTTCCTGTTGCATAGATTCCTCCGATCGTCGGCTTCCTCCCTGCCCTTCATCTCCTTCTGATTTCTCTTTCGAGTTTCAGGGCCCGTGCTCTTCACTTCTGACCCGTTCCGGAAATTTCGGTATGACTAGCCTGCCAGCTGACAGATCTTCCTCTCCATAGACTATTTTGACCTCCTCATAGCCGAAGGGTGCTAGCAAGGTTCTAGTCTGGAGCGTTCCTCCCACCGTTAACTCCGGTTTCACACTCGTCAAGATCAGGGAGGCCTCTGGTAATTCAGCTCTGCCTCTCAACCTCATAGACGCTAGATCCAGTTTCAGCCATTCCTTGTCAAATCCCCCAGGCTTCGGAGTCGCTGCGTTGCTTATTCGCCTTCTCGTTGCTTGATCCGTGTGAGCAAATTGCGTATGCTGCAACACTGCAGCATTTCTGCGCACAAAACACGGATCCATCGTTTCCGAGAGTTTCACCACTCTCCTTTCAATGGTGTCAAACGCTCTCAACCAAGGAGTTTGCACTACGGAGACTGCTCCCAGCAACATTCCTCTTATCAGAGGGAATTCAGGGATTTCCTCTGGTAATTTCTTGTAATCACGCCAACATTTCGTCTCTTCTCTCACCTTGTGGTATGCTGCAGTGAGTCGAGGAATTCTCGTGATCTCGCCATTTGTCTTGTCGTAGGGCCTTAGATTCCAGAGCTTTGGGAATGCTTCAACATGCCCTCTGTCCACTTCTCCCATACAATTACGGAAGTGATTGTCGAAGTTGACGACTGTCATCTCTGGTTCCGATATCTTTGCAAACAAGAGATCTTTGCTCATGAGTTCTCGCAATACGTGCTGCTCACACCAATTCAGCGCACTTCCGTCCACTGCTGATATGAGGTTCAGGTGCAGCACCGACCTCCTGTATGCTTCCACCTTAACATCAAGGAACGCAAATGTGACTGCTGGTACGTATATGACTGTCACGAACTCCGTGGCTCCTCTGATCAACGCTAAGGGATCGGTCCTCATAGCTAAGCTCAGATCAGTTAGCACGGGCATGCCCCCAACATGACATCGCACGCCTTCCTCCCTCTGGATTGTTTCATCCTCTCCTGTTCCAAAGCGATTCTGCTGCAGGAGGTACTGGATAAGAGTATGTCTCAAATCTCTTATCTTGTTTCAGGAATCCGTAGCTCGCTTCACGTCGAATTTCCTCACATTCTCTCTCATCTGCTCTGGGTAGCGCGTCAAATTAATCAGTCCTCCCAAGTTTCCATGCGTTATTGCAATCAACGTTAGAAGTCCATCTAATCGCAATTTTGAAATTCCTTCGTTGAGCAGTACAACCGGTCCTTTCACAAAGTTTTCTGCCCCAAATGTCACGAACAAGGCTAGTTGTTCAACGATCGATACTTGCACTACTGCTTGGAGGAATTCCTTTATCAAATATCGAGAAAGTATTGGGTAAATTTTCGCCAAGAAGGACGCGGTCCATCCGACTCCTAGCCCTTCCAGCATCCTATCAGTCCGGTCAAAGCCTTCTTAGCCCCTCACTTTCTGGGTCCAGAAAGCTTCCAGGGTAACTTGCCACACTCTGTTCACAAACTCGGCTGATTTATCTTCACCATTTTCGGCCAGGTTCACCTCCTTCACTAAATAGGCATGGATTTTCTTGATCATCAATGGGCCTTGCTCGAAGGCATCCGCGCCCAACGCTGCTATGCGAGGGGTCAAGTGCAGCCACTGGTTAGCCTCGGGTTTCGTCCTCACAACCATCGCTTCCATGTGAGCTCTGCTCTCATTGGAGATCTTTCTACTCTCTCCTTCCTGTCTTACTTCCATTCCTGCGAATCATAAATCGTTTGACATCGCTACGATTACTCGATGGTCATCGCCAATTCCTGGCTTCAATTTAAGTTTTCTACTGAAGGTGGACAGTTCCAACCCCAGCACTTCGTCCAATACTAGCGTTTGTTGTGAATGCTCCTTGAATCCTCTCATCGCATTCAAGATGTTCGACTACACCGCAGGTAATTCAGCTCTGAGTGGCCTCAGATTCTCCATCTCTATCTCGCGATTTGGGGCAGATATGATCACATCAAATTTCCCCTCCGATAGTAAAGCCACAATCGGATACACGAATTTCAGTCCCTCCGGGAGATGTGCATATCCCGGGGACAGTGCAAACACGGCTCTCGGTGTTATTTTAGTGAAGGCACCCTCTTTCAGGGTATCCTCCACTTCACCCATTGACTCGAGGATATCTTTTATAGCTGGCCATACAGCGGCTTCAGTCTGCTCAGGAAACCTCTGCTGTGTAGATGGTCATTGATGCAGAAGTTCTCCTGCACCTTGATGCACTGTTCTCCGGCTTTGACCAGAACGCTCAAATTAACTTACATACATGCAAAATTAGTGAGCTCAAGGCTGGGTCTCAGTAAAAACAGGGCTACTACTATTTTTTTATATTATTATTGTTTTTGTTCAGTAGATATAACTCATCATCTCCATCGAAGATGGCTCAACCCTTTCCCTCAACTCCTAGCTTCTCGTAATCAGAAACAGAATCGAGATGTTACTTAAATTCAATTCAGGGTATGACTAGGAAGCTAAAAGTTCGTATAAAATAGTTGAAATTCAAGTCTCAAGACCCCCCCCCCCCCCCCCCGGATTCCTGAATCCGGGGAAATAACACCCTTATTTCCTCTCTGGAAGGCTGAATTCACGATTACACCACCCTTCACCGTTGGCGTGAATGGCTTTGTAACGATTGTAGCGACACAATCGTAACAATTCGGAGCGGTCTCTGCTAACACTATCGTTGTTGTTGTGCTTCTTATTTTGTTTACTTCTAAAAAATGGCTGTTTCGTCATTTCTCGGAAATATGACATCATTATTCGAAATTTGAAAAACTCAAAACACCAGAATCTCCTGACCTTCACAGTTTGCCTAATCGTTCAAATAAGGTCGCTAATCTACTAAAACTGCCAATTCTCAAGGTCAGCGGCCATCAATTTGAATTTGCACTTTTGTCCTTTCTGGTCGAATTTCACATACTCCCCGGACAGCCCGGTCAATATTCCCATTGAATCTCGTAGTCTTCGTAAAAATGGTACAGTGTCATCGAACAGAATTTACAAAATGCACAAAATTACTTTTATCCACGCCATATCGACTCACTGCAGAATATAAATGGCATCACACTACTATAGCCTTCCAAATTCTTTCACTAATCTGCACTTTCGAGGATATGACTTAAAATAAAACATTTTTTCTGACTTCCAACGTCAATGCCCTGATTAAAACTTTTTCTCCTAGGTATTAAAAAGTGTTAGTTTGTAGGACAGTCCTGCCAACCAACAAGCTAAAACTACCCTACTATGCTTCTTCCCTTCGGAAATTTTTGTTGTTATTGTTCCTGAATATTAAAATTAAGAAACTCTGTGGTTAGAAGCAACAATGACATAATCTCCCTCTTCAAGAGATTGCCCAAGTCTTTCAAGTCACAACAAAGTGATCACGTCCGAGTTGATTAAAAACATGCGGGCTGGAATACTTAAATAACCTTATCACTCAAGCCTTTCTAAATAAAGAGTAAGTGTCTCTAAAGCCAATAACTAAAATTAAAATGCAAATTTATAAATGCAACAAAGTCATGAATCATTTAAAACTCAACTGAATGTTTTCTTTCAGTTTCAATTACAACTTGGTTGCTTTGTTTCTCATTTGAGTTTTTTGTCACATACAAAACAATTTTGAGTTTGAACTTCTTTTTTCTTCTTCAATTCGTCGTTTCTTCTTTTTTCTTCTTCACTTCGTCGTTTCTTCTTTTTTCGTCGTTTGGAAGTTCTAAAACTTCTAAAGTCTTCTAATTTCGTTTCTCCTTGCATCTTGTTTTTCGGCCATTCTGTCAATGTTCCTTCTCCTCCTCCTGCGACATTGACTCTGCACTTTCAGTTTCCGTGTCCTGCAAAACATCGGTAGCTATCCTGACACTGTTGGAAGCAGTCCTCCAACACTTCTGCTCTTCTACTCTTTGCTTACAACAAGGCAGGGGATCAACGTTAGATTCTCTGTTCCGGCAGAAGCTGTTGTGGAGGCACAACGTCATGTTTCTCTCCAAATCTTCCTTCAACAATTCTTCCTTCTCCCTTCCATTAAGTTCACTCGTCCTGGAAGTTCCCTTTACTGCGGTGGTCACTGCATTCCGATGAGTCACAAAAGCTCGCTTGAAAGCTCCTGCTCCAATGTCCAGCTGAAACGCACAAAATCGTCAACTGCTTGTGTTTTTTCTCCAAGGTCTTCACGCAATCCAGACCTCCACAGACGTGACCTTCCAGTCCACAGACTTCTGCCAGACAGCTACCAGGTTTGAGCCAGTCCTCTGGTCCCCAGCCAGGCAACTCTACTTTGTCTTCTCCGTTGCTCTTAGAGGCTGTTGTCATCACGTTATAGATGATGTTAAGATCACGCAGTTTACAGTCTGAGTTCAGTTCCCTCTGTACGTATTGTGTCGCCCGTAATTTTGAATCAGCGTTGGGACTCGGACACTATGATGGTTTCATCAGTTCCCACACTACCATCAAACTCGTTCTCAGTGGTTCGTCTGAGAATCCCAATCCAAATTCTACCTGGTTGTCCGATTTTGGCACTGAAGGTGCAGTCACCTTTTCCTCCAAGACTAGTCCCAGCTTGGCCTGTTGACTAGCAGCGCTTCTTATCGTTGCAATTCTCGACGTCCAGAATCTTAGCAACACTACTTGCTCGTAGTCAAAGAAGCAATCGCGTATGCCCTCATTTAGGAAAGGGTTGTACGATATCCCTATGATTACGGACACGTAACTGTAGGACTTCTTCTGATTGGTCCACAGTATTCATTGGATTTCGGCAGTGCTCCCATGGTTTCCTTAGTGAGCCTCAGCTCTTTGTTCGTGAATCTTCTTATTCCGTCTATTTTCCTCATGGGTTCTAGTTCCACGGGTTCTTTCATGTTCAGTCGCATTGGTTTGCTTTGATGCATATCCAGCAGTGCCAGCAAGAGCAAGGCTTTCGCTCGTTCATCGCCTTACCTTAGCATCTTGACACAGGTGTTCAATGCTGGCACTGAAATTTGTTCTATCATGAACCGAATGAAACATAGAGCGTCTCTCCGCTTCGCGCACGCTATTGCCGCTTCCTCTTGGGTTATCAGATCTCTCATGCTCGTCATTAGGAACACCTTTTCTTCCTTTGATCTTTTTTTTTCTTCTGAATCATATTCCACGCGAGTCAGTCCGATCATGCACCAGGCGAACCTCAGTTGTAACTCAGTTCTCACGTAAGGTACTGCTATCAAAGCGTGTATCTTCGGCGTGGTTCTCATTTTTTCTTCGAAAAACCGTAACACTACCGCTCTCCATGGAAGGCTCACCAACTGCTCGATCGTTTCTGCATGCATTTCAGACGACGCTAGAGTCCCGTATGCTTTCTGTTTCATGGTGGTGCCTTGCATCATCGTCTCCAAATAACCTTCCTTGGCACTTTTGTCTTCCAGAGCCATTAAGTGTCCTCTGGCCGAATTCCTGTGCTCAAACATCTCCATTTATCCACCAGCGGGTTCATCTATTGATACAGTATCTGACACTGTCAGTCTGTTATATTCCACTGGGACTAGCTGTCCTACAACACTTTCTTTTCCGTGATTCATGGGAGACGGTTTAAAGTCTCTCATAGTACTCTCTACACATTGGCTGAGTATTTCCATTTCTAATGTTGCTCCAGTCAGAGTGCGGTCACTCCTCTTGGTTTTGTAACCAGTTGATTTTATCCCTGCCATGAGAATGGGTGGCACCATCGGTACATCAGTCAGCATCCTGTCTGTGCCAGGCAATCGATCATCACCTTGTCCCAAATCCATAGCTTCTTCGACTCGTTTTCTTTTCGTTGAGTTGACAGCTTTTATCGAGATTTTGGAATCCATCTTCGTCTTTCCCGCCTTTCTCAATGTCACCTTGCTGCCCAGTTTCATCTTCATATCAAAAATCTTGTCAATCAACAATTTTGATCGCATCGTTCCTTTCCGGATTCTTGACAGACACACCACTTCTCCTTTGTCTTCTTGCGGCGTCATCTTGATAGGAAAGTTTGCCTCACTTTCGTCAGTGGCTGAGTCGAGCAATAATTCACTCAATCTCCTTTAACACTCGTCGAGTTTTTGTCAAGGACCTCCCGCATTAGTGGTCGGTTGAGACCTAGTTTCAAAATGGACTGGGTACCGTAGCTCTGAACTACTGCCCAGACCTCTTCCATAAAGGCTACTCTGTTCATTCTACACCCTGTCCTATCTTCATGGTCCCTGTGGTGCAACTCCCATTCTTCTTTGGGCGACGTTCCCAAGAAAGGTACTCTGGCAGCGCCTTCTATTCTGCTTCTCCTTGGTGATTCCATGTGGAATCTCTGTTCTGTATCTTTAGAATTGCTCGGAGAGCGGCTCTCCGGTAAATTCCGATTCGTTTCCATAAAAGCTGACGGGGGTTCCAGCGTGAAAGTGCCCTCGTCTGCTGGCTCAGTCGTCTCCAACGCATCCGCGCCACTTTCAAAATCACTGAGGAAATTGAAATCTAGGCTTGACACTCCTCCTGTCGATGCCTTATTGTCTTCTTTCTTGGCCTGGTCGGGTTCCTGTTGCATAGATTCCTCCGATCGTCGGCTTCCTCCCTGCCCTTCATCTCCTTCTGATTTCTCTTTCGAGTTTCAGGGCCCGTGCTCTTCACTTCTGACCCGTTCCGGAAATTTCGGTATGACTAGCCTGCCAGCTGACAGATCTTCCTCTCCATAGACTATTTTGACCTCCTCATAGCCGAAGGGTGCTAGCCAGGTTCTAGTCTGGAGCGTTCCTCCCACCGTTAACTCCGTTTTCACACTCGTCAAGATCAGGGAGGCCTCTGGTAATTCAGCTCTGCCTCTCAACCTCATAGACGCTAGATCCAGTTTCAGCCATTCCTTGTCAAATCCCCCAGGCTTCGGAGTCGCCGCTTGCTTATTCGCCTTCTCGTTGCTTGATCCGTGTGAGCAAATCGCGTATGCTGCAACACTGCGGCATTTCTGAGCACAAAACACGGATCCATCGTTTCCGAGAGTTTCACCACTCTCCTTTCATTGGTGTCAAACGCTCTCAACCTAGGAGTTTGCACTACGGAGACTGCTCCGAGCAACATCCTTCTTATCAGAGGGAATTCGGGGATTTCCTCTGGTAATTTCTTGTAATCACCCCAACATTTCGTCTCTTCTCTCACCTTGTGGTCTGCTGCAGTGAGTCGAGGAATTCTCGTAACCTCGCCATTTGTCTTGTCGTAGGGCCTTAGATTCCAGAGCTTTGGGAATGCTTCTACATGCCCTCTGTCCACTTCTCCCATACAATTACGGAAGTGATTGTCGAAGTTGACGACTGGCATCTCTGGCTCCGATATCTTTGCAAACAAGAGATCTTTGCTCTTGAGTTCTCGCAATACGTGCTGCTCACACCAATTCAGCGCACTTCCGTCCACTGCTGATATGAGGTTCAGGTGCAGCACCGACCTCCTGTATGCTTCCACCTTAACATCAGGGAACGCAAACGTGACTGCTGGTCCGTATATGACTGTCACGAACTCCGTGGCTCCTCTGATCATTGCTAAGGGATCGGTCCTCATAGCTATGCTCAGATCAGTTAGCACGGGCATGCCCCCAACATGTCGTCGCACGTCTTCCTCCCTCTGGATTGTTTGATCCTCTCCTGTTCCAAACCGATTCTGCTGCAGGAGATACTGGATAAGAGTATGTCTCAAATCTCTTATCTTGTTCCAGGAATCCGTAGCTTGCTTCACGTCGAACTTCCTCACATTCTCTCTCATCTGCTCTGGGTAGCGCGTCAAATTAATCAGCCCTCCCAAGTTTCCATGCGTTATTGCAATCAACGTTAGAAGTCCATCTAATCGCAATTTTGAAATTCCTTCGTTGAGCAGTACAACCGGTCCTTTCACAAAGTTTTCTGCCCCAAATGTCACGAACAAGGCTAGTTGTTCAACGATCGATACTTCCACTACTGCTTGGAGGAATTCCTTTATCAAATATCGAGAAAGTATTGGGTAAATTTTTGCCAAGAAGGACGCGGTCCATCCGACTCCTAGCCCTTCCAGCATCCTATCAGTGCGGTCAAAGCCTTCTTAGCCCCTCACTTTCTGGGTCCAGAAAGCTTCCAGGGTAACTTGCCACACTCTTTTCACAAACTCGGCTGATTTCTCTTCAGCATTTTTGGCCAGGTTCACCTCCTTCACTAAATAGGCATGGATTTTCTTGATCATCACTGGGCCTTGCTCGAAGGCATCCACGCCCAACGCTGCTATCCGAGGGGTCAAGTGCAGCCACTGGTTAGCCTCGGGTTTCGTCCTCACAACCATCGCTTCCACATGAGCTCTGGTCTCCTTGGAGTTCTTTCTCCTCTCTCCTTCCTCTCTTACTTCCATTCCTGCGAATCATAAATCGTTTGACATCGCTACGATTACTCGATGGTCATCGCCAATTCCTGGCTTCAATTTAAGTTGTCTACTGAAGTTGGACAGTTCCAACCCCAGCACTTCGTCCAATACTAGCGTTTGTAGTGAATGCTCCTTGAATCCTCTCATCGCATTCAAGATGTTCGACTACACCGCAGGTAATTCAGCTCTGAGTGGCCTCAGATTCTCCATCTCTATCTCGCGATTTGGGGCAGATATGATCACATCATATTTCCCTTCCGATAGTAAAGCCACAATCGCATACACGAATTTCAGTCCCTCCGGGAGATGTGCATATCCCGGGGACAGTGCAAACACGGCTCTCGGTGTTATTTTAGTGAAGGCACCCTCTTTCAGGGTATCCTCCACTACACCCATTGACTCGAGGATATCTTTTATAGCTGGCCATACATCGGCTTCAGTCTGCTTAGGAAACCTCTGCTGTGTAGATGGTCATTAATGCCAGCGAACACAATTGTTATTGGGTTCATATCTGTCTGCCTTTGCACTCCGATTGCCATTGACACTGATTGTGTTAGATCCAGGTCGACCGCTGTCGGCATTATCACATCAGGCTAAAGCAGAGACTTGGAGGTATAAACGAAGTCTGAGCTCGCGACTATCATAATCTTGGCCTTTCTCATTTCTGCCTTGCCATATAGAGCAAAGATGGTCTCATCTTTCTTTATCGCCTTCAACCCACCGTATCTCTGAACATCACCTTCCTGATTCACTTGTTTTGGGTACGCTCTCTCTTTCACATGGCCTGGGGGTGCTTTCAACTGCCTGAACATCTTCACATGTTGTCCAATTGGCGCCCTCGTCGTCAGGAATCTTCCAGGTCTCTCTTCTCAATTTCCTTCGCCATGATTCAGTTTCACGTCTTGTAACGGTCTTGCATTCACTGGATCCATTGTATTGTTCGAGGGCAGTCCCTCTAGATCGGCAAAACTCAAGGTAGTTGTAGAGCTGAAGTTTATGCCAGCAGCTATCAACCAGTCCACGCCTGTTATTGACAGACAATTATTACTACTACCTGTTATTATTACAATCCGTTGACAGACAATCTCGCTCCCTTCAACATCGTCATGGCATCTGCTGCAAAGTTCACCGTCTGAAGATTCAGTTTCATAAGATCATCCTTGTATATGTGCCAGGGAGAAGGTATGGGCTCTGATCTCGTATCCAATCTAGAGGTGCTGGTCGTTTCCGCTGTCGGGTTGACAGGCCCTAATCTTCGTCTAAGATTGATGGTTCTCCTCAACGGCGGTTCCCCTAATCGATCTTGTACGTCCGTTCTTTGCCCTGGCTCGCTAGAGCTTTGCGGCCTGTAGGTCGTCACGGCTGGGACCGTTCCCAAACGTGTTTCTAGATTAGGAGGCACGAAGTTTGAAATTGCCGGTTTATTCGATGTTTCTTCCTTCTTCAGCACTCCCGTGTCAAAAAGTTCTACTTCCATTTCATCTAATCGCTCTTGGAAGACTCTGTTCAACCCGGCTTGTCCCTCGATGCTATCAAAGTGGATGCCGTCAGTAGTCAGTCTGGCCTGATCCATAGCTCTCAGCTATTGCTCAATATCCATAAGGATCATCCGTCCAGCATTCCGACTCGCAAGATTCCTTAGGATGTTGTTCAACCTGATTGCACCCTCATTATGTCTCCTCCCTGTTGCTGTGAACATCTTCGTGCTCATTGCTACAGTGCAGACGGTCAGTACCGCGCAGTTGAATCTCTGCCAGAGAGTAGTAAATAGGCACACCATCATAGACTCCCATAGCGCCTCTTCCTCATCTGAGCTTCTCGATATGGTATTCGTCCCTACTAGGATCATTACGTTAGGGATTCTCCCTGGGTTCATCAGCTCCACCATCCAAAATAACTGGGCTTTCGTTGCGCCTCTAAACGCCATCACCGTAGTGATCCAGGAAGAGCTCAAATTTTGGAGCACTCTGACCAAGCTGTCCCCCAGTATCAGATGTGATGTCCCAAGTGGCGGTTGCTGCATGTTTACTGCTGGGCTCCAAGTCGATCGATTGAATCAGGCTCTCGGATCCGTATCTGAAACTCCTTTGAAGCTATACTTCAACTTGTTGTTCTTTTGCACGTCAATCACTCGTGACACTTTCTTTGCCGGCATCTCTCGTATCTTTCTGTCTGGGACTCTAGAGCTCCTTGTCGATGATGTTGCATTACTAACTCCCTCTCTGGTCATCACGTCTTGGTATAGTTGTACTCTGCCCGTGTCATCAATTGTTCCATAGGGTGCAGTCACCCCGGAACCTGGCGCATTCGTGTTGGCAACCAATCGTCCAGCTGTCTCTATCAGCTTCCTCACCGTTTGCTCCACGACTGGGTCACCTAAGGTGTCACTCGGATCCGGGATTGTCACTCGACCAGTTGTAGCCGGGAGTCGCGTTTCTAAAGTCTGACTCATTTCTCGAGGCGTTAAGAGTTCCATCGGGGACTGCCCACGAGGTATATCCCTTGCAGGTATCACTTTTTCTACGGCTGTCGTTAACGACAGACGATCCGATCGCTGCTTGTATTCTCGCCTCAAGCGCTCTATTTCCACACCCTGCTTCTTGTTGCAGCCTTCAAACAATTTCTTCTACGTGTCCCTATCTTCTTCTATACTGAGCATGGTCTGGGTCATCTCGTACAGCTCCCTTCTAGTCTTCTCTAGTTCTTCTGTCGTTCCATTGAGATCTTGCATAGTCTCGTTCGTTTGAACCTCCTCTTCTACTCTCACCTCTTTGGTGGCACAGCTACTCTCAATTGTAATTTAGTCGAGGCAGCCTCGCTGTTCATCTCCTGATGCATCCTCCTCAGTCCAGGCTTAGGCTTGGTGGGCAAAGACATCTCACCTGGCTGGTAGGTCCTTGAACTTCCCAATCCAGGCTCATTCGCCAAGTCAATCCTTGAGAGAGCCCCGTTTCTCCACCTCATCACTCTCATGTTCGGACGGTCTAGTACTCCCCTTTCTCCATATGCTGCCATCAATAAGACTTCCGTTGTGCGGTCCTCACAGTTATCATGCCCCAAGATGTTTATCAAGGCGGTAAGCAACATGACTACCTATGGGTCCTCCAGAGCGAAGTCTCGATCCATTAGCCTCCGATAGATCGCATCTACCATCGGTCCCACATATGCCTCTGCCAGTTCCATCAGTTCTTCCAAGTTGAAATTATCCATTCTCTTTCAGGTTTGATTCTGTTATTGATTCAATGATTTGAACTCAAGTGAGTAATTCAACGATCAATCAGGATCTAGAAACGAATATTACACTTGTCAATTTTACACTAATTTCTTGTTAAAGTTTATTTAAAACAGTCATAAAAAAAGGTTTTGATCCTAAAATTTATTAAAATCAATCAGTTTCTAAAATTTTGGAATTGGACCTAAGATTGGACAGTCCAAACTTTGGATCTATTCCTAAGATCGTCATTCAGTTGTTCATGGTCACTGACTCCTTCTTACCCAGAGTCCTAATAACATAACAAATAGCATAACATATCACACGTCTCACACACAACACACATTTAGTATGACGCTCCTCTGTATGCCACCTAAACTCAACCTATACTTAAGTAAAACTTTTTATATAGATATACTTTTATATTGGTATCATATGATTACGTGTATCAATGCGTACAGTTCCCGTGGATGCAGTCGTCCTCTGTTCGGATCGTGCACTGGAAGCGAAAGCTCCTTCACTCCCCTTTCCACGAGGAAGTCTCTCAATCTCGTCAAGGACAAGACTAGGTTTTCCGGGTCCACGTGCCGCTTCTCCGTCGCCCTCGTCACCAAGAAGCATGAGTACTTTCCCGGTATCTGTGACGCCCTCGGAGGCAAGGCTGCTACGCCCTCTATTCCTGGCCTTTGCTTCCAAAGGAATTCTCTGTTTTTATATTCTCTCTTAAAATCTGCTGCTAACGCTGTCTTAAAACTCATGTCTGCTGTGATTGCTATCGCACATGTTCTAATTCTGAGTATGAAATCGCTATCTGGTAGTATTATGCTACCTGAATATTCATTTGGTAAGTTAAAATATGTCTCAACTACTCTCCCTGTGTCCGGTGTCTTAGGGTCCTCGCCTGTTTCCGCTTCTAAATCTCCTGTCTCTCTTGCTATTCTTAATTTTTTCCTTATTAAATTTTCAGTGTGGGTAAGTCCTACCCCCACTCCCGGACAAAAATATCCATCGTCGTCCCTGTAGATCGCATACCGGATATCAAGTCGAGATTGGAAGCCGGAATGAGTAGTCGCCCTTCCTGGGCAGCCCAGGAAGGATCTTCTCGTTCGGTTTTCCTGTATTTCATGCTTTCACGATCTACATCTGGAATTGTGACACTGGTCTCTTTTGGGTCCGACGTCATTTCGTTCAGCCACTCCAAGACACGCAGATTCGTCAACTCTTGTTCGAAGGATTGCTGTTGCTCGCCGTCGAATTCTACCTCGGGTTTCGACCGGTCCTCGATCTACTCCTCGTCGTGATCATCGACTATATCAATGTCCTGTGACACAGTTATATCTTCTAGACCTACTACTTCTTCCACTATCTTCTTTAGATCTATCCTGTCCACTACAAACTCGTCGCCGTAAGGGTTATATTTCTTCTTGGATATTGTCCTGTCAATCTGTCGAGTGTGTATCGTGAACGGAAGGTCTGGTTCCAAGTTCTTGGGAACCTACCTTTGTTCAGGGTCTTGCCAGTCCTCCTCTGCGTAAGGTAAGTTTTCTTGATCCGCTTCAATCACCTCGTCTGGATCCAGGTCCAGTGGTGGACTTGTTCCTTCCTCTACGACTTCATTCCTATCGTTCTTTTCCCTGGTGCCCTTCTCGTTGGCCTAACAGGCAGGGTCCGTCATCAGATAATCCCCCTCTTCCATGTCTGCAGGTATACACCAGTCGTCTGTCGATGGGTTGTGTGGCTTAATGTTTTCGTAATGAGCGGCTCGGCCAGTACTCAGTCTATAAAAGCGTCCCTCCTGGTGCACCTCTGTAATCATGAACGGTCCCCTCCCCTTTTTTAGGAGCTTTTTCGTTCCATTCGATGGTATGATGTTCTGAAGTACCCATACGTAGTCACCTACCGAATAAGCTTTTGCACCAGCTGCTTTCTTGTCAAATCTTTTCCTCTACCTTGCCTGTGCCTCCTGAGTGTTTCGTCTACATAATTCGTTTAACTCATGTTGACGTCTAATCACATCCCTTACATAGAACTGTGGTGACGTTTTCTTACCTTCATACTCTGGGTAGAAGAAAGTCAGGGGCAAAGACTTCTCGCGTCTGGTTAGCATCATGTGTGGACTAACTCCGGTGGTGGAATGTTGCGTGCTATTATAAGCTCCCATCACTTGTGGAAGGTATCTGTCCCAATCGGTCATGTACCTGGAACAATATACCCTTAGCATCGATACTAACGTTTGATTCTGCCTTTCGACTAAACCTTTCGTCTGGGGATGGTATGTCGTGGAGTGAGCTTGAGCAACTTCCGAGCGTCTCATAAGCTCTTTCGTGAGTTCCCCCACAAAAGCTGTTTCATTATCCGATTGAAATGTCATAGGACAACCATGTCTTGCTATCCACGTATTGATCAAGTGATCGCACGTCTCTTCCGCTGAGGCAGTTATGCTGGGCAGGGCCTCTGCATACTTCGTGAAGTAATCTATCATGACCAAGACTTGATTATAACCACTGTTTGTCATGCATATCTTTTGTTGATCAATCTGCACCACCTCGTTGAATTCAGACGACTCGATCGACTGCAAAGGAAATCGTAACTTCCTTGGATCCTTCACCTATTGGCATAACAGACATGCTGTTACCCATTTCTCGCATGCCTTTTTCATTCCAGGCCACTCAAATCGCTTCAAGATCCTCTGATATACTTTGTCGATTCCCTGATTGCCCATCTGATCATGCGACCTGAGTAAAAGTTCTGTCTGATAGAGTTGCAGCAACACTATCGCGTTACACTTGTACCGGACTTTGTCTTCTTCTCTCCTCTTGCAAGCAACGATCCCGTCCTTGTTCAGATATAAGCTTCCCTCTTTCTGCATAAAGTACTGTCTCAGAATACGGTAACTGTCTTCCTCCAGGTCTCCTTTGTCCGGAGCACCATTTTTGATCCATTTTTTCAGGTTGCTTGTCATGCGGTCCTTTCTCTGTGCTCTTAGTAGGTCCGAGAGTCTGTATCTTGCCTTCAAGTACGACTTCATGACCCTCATCAGACTATTCAGCTCATTGGGTTGATGCGTGTCTTCTTGCATCTTAACACACCAAATCTTTGCCAACGGCTGTGTTTCCTGTTCGAACGGCTGAAGATCAGTCCTGACTACCTCTTTTTGTGGCAAAAGATTTATTGGACGTTTCAATACCGCTATTGTTTCCAGATCATTCGCTGTGTTATCAAAGACTCTTTCACCTGGTATGAGGTAGCGATCACTATCAGGGTCTTGATGTACATCCCTGTCCAGATCCCTTGCTCGAGTCTCCACTAGCAGTGTGTGGATCGCTAGCTCTGACAGTTTCGATCCTGAGCTCGAATTCTTGTCTGAGTAGGTGTCGAATCCTGAGTTCTGGGAGTTGTCATCCATTGAAGAGCTTGCGATAGAGCACGTCCCCTCGTCCGGATCAGTTCTGTGCCTTCTTCGCATCCATCTGAACTACCCGGACAAAAATTTTTTCTCTAGGTCCTGTTTCTCATCAGGACTTTTTTCATCTACATCAGACTCCCCGGACAAACTTCCTTGTCCCGGGTGTTGATCTTGATCTCGCCGACTCTTCTCACTGTTCATCTCCCCGGACAAACAATCTTGCTTCAGGTTTCGTTAAACCTTCTCACCTTCTTTATCCTGGTCCTCAAATGTAACGGTTTCCTTTTGCGTATCGTTCCCCTATTGTTTCCGACTGTATGAAGTACTGGTTAAAACCTCGTGGGGTATTGAGGATACTAGTTGCTGAATTATTGTCCTACAATCCCTCTCGTTTTCTTTGTGTTGTCGTCTGGACGGCATGATTTTTACCTTCTCACTGACTGTCAGTGATGCCACTGCTGCTGCCCACTTGGGGTCATCTCTGGTCACTTCTCTCACTAACAATCCACCCAGCATCCGCATCACTTGCGGTGTGACCTGCACCGTTTTATCCAATAATGAGAGGCTGTTAAAGTTCATGCGAGAGAGTTCCTGCTGGACCAGGTTCGAGCGCAGCAACAATTCCAAGGGCACCGGATCCTTCTGGGATAGAATCTTTATCTCGGCTGCTTTCTCTACAGGTAACTCAGCATGTCCTGGGATTGGATGTCCAGACTTATCCAACCATCTCGTCAAGGGAAGCGCTTCATAAGTTTCTTTATTCAGAAACAAGAATCCTTCCTTGATTTCTGCCTGATTGGCTTGCTTTTGTTCCAATCTCTCATAGAACTCGGTTTTCTTGCTGAGGCTGTCATTATTCTGGTTTTTGTCCCGCATCCTGTGCTCGAGTATCGTGTGGTAGCCATCTAATCTCACTATCCATCTTCCAATATAACTCTGTTCCATCGATCGAGTCTTCAACCAGGATAACGCTCTGTTGTCCACGCATAACTTAAAGGGAGCGCTCCCCAAGTATGCGCGGTACTTTTCCACAAATTTGACTACTGCAAACATTTCTGCTTTTGGTGCACCATATTTCAACTCAGTGTCACTTAACACCTTACTGCCATATGCAATGGGACGGAGAACGGTTCTTCCATTCCATTCCCGCTACTGATGCAGTATTCCCGAGATGGCTACTACTGATGCGTCTGTGTCAAGAACATACATGCCCTTTTCAGTAGGCATGCCGAGCACTGGCGCTTCGCACAGTTCCCGCTTTATGTTCTCAAAGGCCGTTTGAGCTTCATCGCTCCATTCGAATTTCTTTCCTTTGTTGCGCATCAGCTTCTGCATCGGATACACCTTGTCTGCATATCCTTTTTATAAACTCACGGTAATAATTGGCAAACACTAGGAAACTCATGAGCTGTGTGTCCGTTCTGGGAGCCTTCCATGTCAACCCAGCTTCTACTACTTTCGGTTCCGGCCTCAAACCATGCCTGTCCACCATTCTTCCTAGATACTTGATTGAATCCCTCAGGATCTCGCATTTCGATGGTTTACATTTTGAGCCTGCTCTCTTCATGCAAACAAAGACCTCATCGAGCCAATCAATGTTGTCTTCCAGGGTTGGTGTTGATATGACACCGTCATCCACGTAACACATCACAAGATTCCCGTACTTCTTCGTCACTCTGGTCAAAGCCAGAGCCATCAGTCTTTGAAAAGTGGCAGTTGCGTTGCGCAAGCCAAAGGGCATCCTCTTCGACTGGTACAACCCCAACTCGCATGAAAATCCGGTCTTTTCTCTATCCTTCATACGCAGAGGAACCTGCCAGAAGGCAGAACACAATCCAATGTGGTAAAGAACTTGGCATCGCCAAATTTAGAGAGGCTCTCGTCTATCCGCGGTATCGGGTACGCATCTTTTTTTGTCACTGCGTTCAAGTAACAAAAGTCGCCACAGATCCTAAGCTGCCCCCTTATTTTTTGCAATGACTACCCCGTAAGCCCAGGGCGACTTCGAGGGTTCTATCATGTCGTATTCGAGCAACATTTTTGTTTCCGCTCTGCACGCTTCCGATTCATGTGGCATCATTCGTCTTGCGCCTTACCTATGGGGAACGGCGCCTTCCTCTAGTTCGATTTCGTGTTCGACGAAGTTACAGCAACCGATATCCGCCTCATGTTTTGAAAATACATCCGCGTTCCGGTTTAAAACCGCCCGCAAGGATTCAAAATCTCCCTCGCCTATTTTCCCTTTCAAGTGTTCTATTTCTGGCAAAATCGGTTTGTCAGATTCTAGTTCATATGATGAGGGGCGTTCCGCAAAATTCGAGCAGCTCGACAAACCATTAGCCTCCGATAGATCGCATCTACCATCGGTCCCACATATTCCTCTGCCAGTTCCATCAGTTCTTCCAAGTTGAAATTATCCATTCTCTTTCAGGTTCGATTCTGTTATTGATTCAATGATTTGAACTCAAGTGAGTAATTAAACGATCAATCAGGATCTAGAAACGAATATTACACTTGTCATTTTTACACTAATTTCTTGTTAAAGTTTATTTAAAACAGTCATATAAAAAGGTTTTGATCCTAAAATTTATTAAAATCAATCATTTTCTAAAATTTTGGAATTCCACCTAAGATTGGACAGTCCAAACTTTGGATCTATTCCTAAGATCGTCATTCAGTTGTTCATGGTCACTGACTCGTTCTTACCCAGAGTCCTAATAACATAACAAATAACATAACATAACACACGTCTCACACACAACACACATTTAGTATGACGCCCCCCCCCCCTGTATGCCACCTAAACTCAACCTATACTTAAGTAAAATTTCTTATATAGGTATTTTTTTATATTGGTATCATATGATTTGGTATGAGATGATTACGTGTATCAGTGCGTACAGTTCCCGTGGATGCAGTCGTCCTCTGTTCGGATCGTGCACTGGAAGCGAAAGCTCCTTCACTCCCCTTTCCACGAGGAAGTCTCTCAATCTCGTCAAGGACAGGACTAGGTTTTCCGGGTCCACGTGCCGCTTCTCCGTCGCCCTCGTCACCAAGAAGCATAAGTACTTTCCCGGTATCTGTGACGCCGCCGGAGACAAGGCTGCTACGCCCTCTATTCCTGGCCTTTGCTTCCAAAGGAATTCTCTGTTTTTACATTCTCTCTTAAAATCTGCTGCTAACGCTGTCATAAAACTCATGTGTGCTGAGATTGCTATTGCACATGTTCTAATTGTGAGTATGAAATCGCTATCTGGTAGTATTATGCTACCTGAATATTCATTTGGTAAGTTAAAATATGTCTCAACTACTCTCCTTATGTCCGGTGTCTTAGGGTCCTCGCCTGTTTCCGCTTCTAAATCTCCTGTCTCTCTTGCTATTCCTAATTTTTTTCTTAGTAATATTTCAGTGTGGGTAAGTCCTACCCCCACTCCCCGGACAAAAATATCCATCGTCGTCCCCGTCGATCGCATACCGGATATCAAGTCGAGATTGGAAGCGGGAATGAGCAGTCGCCCTTCCTGGGCAGCCCAGGAAGGATCTTCTCGTTCGGTTTTCCTGTATTTCATGCTTTCACGATCTACATCTGGAATTGTGACACTGGTCTCTTTTGGGTCCGACGTCATTTCGTTCAGCCACTTCAAGACACGCAGATTCGTCAACTCTTGTTCGAAGGATTGCTGTTGCTCGCTGTCGAATTCTACCTCGGGTTTCGACCGGTCCTCGATCTACTCCTCGTTGTGATCATCGACTATGTCAATGCCCTGTGACACAATTATATCTTCTAGACCTACTACTTCTTCCACTATCTTCTTTAGATCTATCCTGTCCACTACAAACTCGTCGCCGTAAGGGTTATATTTCTTCTTGGATCTTGTCCTGTCAATCTGTCGTGTGTGTATCGTGAACGGAAGGTCTGGTTCCAAGTTCTAGGGAACCTCCCTTTCTGCAGGGTCTTGCCAGTCCTCCTCTGCGTAAGGTAAGTTTTCTTGATCCGCTTCAATCACCTCGTCTGGATCCAGGTCCAGTGGTGGACTTGTTCCTTCCTCTACGACTTCATTCCTATCGTTCTTTTCCCTGGTGCCCTTCTCGTTGACCTAACAGGCAGGGTCCGTCATCGGATAATCCCCCTCTTCCATGTCTGCAGGTATACACCAGTCGTCTGTCGATGGGTTGTGTGGCTTAATGTTTTTGTAATGAGCGGCTCGGCCAGTACTCAGTCTATAAAAGCGTCCCTCCTGGTGCACCTCCGTAATCATGAACGTCCCCTCCCCTTGTTTAGGAGCTTTTTCGATCCTTTCGGTGGTATGATATTCTGAAATACCCTTAAGTAGCCACCTACCGAATAAGCTTTTGCACCAGCTGCTTTCTTGTCAAATCTTTTCCTCTGCCTTGCTTGTGATTCCTGAGTGTTTCGTCTACATAATTCGTTTAACTCATGTTGACGTCTAATCACATCCCTTACAAAGACCTGTGGTGACGTTTTCTTACCCTCATACTCTGGGTAGAAGAAAGTCAGGGGCAAAGACTTCTCGCGTCTGGTTAGCATCATGTGTGGACTAACTCCGGTGGTGGAATGTTGCGTGCTATTATAAGCTCCCATCTCTTGTGGAAGGTATCTGTCCCAATCGGTCATGTACCTGGAACAATATAACCTTAGCATCGATACTAACGTTCGATTCTGCCTTTCGACTAAGCCTTTCGTCTGGGGATGGTATGTCGTGGAGTGAGCTTGAGCAACTTCCGAGCGTCTCATAAGCTCTTTCGTGAGTTCCCCCGCAAAAGCTGTTTCATTATCCGATTGAAATGTCATCGGACAACCATGTCTTGCTATCCACGTATTGATCAAGTGATCGCACGTCTCTTGCGCTGAGGCAGTTATGCTGGGCAGGGCCTCTGCATACTTCGTGAAGTAATCTATCATGACCAAGACTTGATTATAACCACTGTCTGTCATGCATATCTTTTGGTGATCAATCTGCACCACCTCGTTGAATTCAGACGACTCGATCGACTGCAAAGGAAATCGTAACTTCCTTGGATCCTTCACTTGTTGGCATGACAGACATGCTGTTACCCACTTCTCGCATGCCTTTTTCATTCCAGGCCACTCAAATCGCTTCAGGATCCTCTGATATATTTTGTCGTTACCCTGATTGCCCATCTGATCATGCGACCTGAGTAAAAGTTCTGTCTGATAGAGTTGCGGCAACACTATCGCGTTATACTTGTACCGGACTTTGACTTCATCTCTCCTCTTGCAAGCCACGATCCCGTCCTTGTTCAGATATAACCTTCCCTCTTTCTGCATAAAGTACTGTCTCAGAATACGGTAACTGTCTTCCTCCAGGTCTCCTTTGTCCGGAGCACCATTTTTGATCCATTTTTTCAGGTTGCTTGTCATGCGGTCATTTCTCTGTGCTCATAGTAGGTCCGAGAGTCTGTATCTTGCCTTCAAGTACGTCTTCATGAACCTCATCAGAATATTCAGCTCATTGGGTTGATGCGTGTCTTCTTCCATCTTAACACACCAAATCTTTGCCAACGGCTGTGTTTCCTGTTCGAACGGCTGAAGATCAGTCCTGACTACCTCTTTTTGACACAAAAGACTTTTTGGACGTTTCGATACCGCTATTGTTTCCAGATCATTCGCTGCTTTATCAAAGACTCTTTCACCTGGTATGAGGTAGCGATCACTATCAGGGTCTTGATGTACCTCCCTGTCCAGATCCCTTGCTCGAGTCTCCACTAGCAGTGTGTGGATCGCTAGCTCTGACAGTTTCGATCCTGAGCTCGAGTTCTTGTCTGAGTAGGTGTCGATTCCTGAGTTCTGGGAGTTGTCATCCATTGAAGAGTCTGCGATAGAGCACGTCCCCTCGTCCGGATCAGTTCTGTGCCTTCTTCGCATCCATCTGAACTACCCGGACAAAATTTTTTTCTCTAGGTCCTGTTTCTCATCAGGACTTTTTTCATCTACATCAGACTCCCCGGACAAACTTCCTTGACCCGGGTGTTGATCTTGATCTCGTCGACTCTTCTCACTGTTCATCTCCCCGGACAAACAATCTTGCTTCAGGTTTCGTTCAACCTTCTCACCTTCTTTATCCTGGTCCTCAAAGGTAACGGTTTCCTTTTGCGTATCGTTCCCCTGTTGTTTCCGACTGTATGAAGTACTGGTTAAAACCTCGTGGGGTATTGAGGATACTAGTTGCTGAACTATTGTCCTACAATCCCTCTCGTTTTCTTTGTGTTGTCGTCTGGACGGCATGATTTTTACCTTCTCACTGACTGTCAGTGATGCCACTGCTGCTGCCCACTTGGGGTCATCTCTGGTCACTTCTCTCACTAACAATCCACCCAGCATCCGCATCACTTGCGGTGTGACCTGCACCGTTTTATCCAATAATGAGAGGCTGTTAAAGTTCATGCGAGAGAGTTCCTGCTGGACCAGGTTCGAGCGCAGCAACAATTCCAAGGGCACCGGGTCCTTCTGGGATAGAATCTTTATCTCGGCTGCTTTCTCTACAGGTAACTCAGGATGTCCTGGGATTGGATGTCCAGACTTATCCAACCATCTCGTCAAGGGAAGCGCTTCATAAGTTTCTTTATCCAGAAACGAGAATCCTTCCTTGATTTCTGCCTGATTGGCTTGCTTGTGTTCCAATCTTTCATAGAACTCGATTTTCTTGCTGAGGCTGTCATTATTCTGGTTTTTGTCTCGCATCCTGTGCTTGATTATCGTGTGGTAGCCATCTAATCTCACTATCCATCTTCCAATATAACTCTGATCCATCGATCGTGTCTTCAACCAGGATAACGCTCTATTGTCCACGCATAACTTAAAGATAGCGCTCCCCAAGTATGCGCGGTTTTTTTCCACAAATGTGACTACTGCAAACAATTCTGCTTTTGGTGCACCATATTTCATCTCAGTGTCACTTAACACCTTACTGCCATATGCAATGGGACGGAGAACGGTTCTTCCATTCCATTCCTGCTCCTGATGCAGTATTCCCTAGATGGCTACTACTGATGCGTCTGTGTCAAGAACATACATGCCCTTTTCAGTAGGCATGCCGAGCACTGGCGCTTCGCACAATTCCCGCTTTATGTTCTCAAAGGCCGTTTGAGCTTCATCGCTCCATTCGAATTTCTTTCCTTTGTTGCGCATCAGCTTCTGCATCGGATACACCTTGTCTGCATATCCTTTTTATAAACTCACGGTAATAATTGGCAAACACTAGGAAACTCATGAGCTGTGTGTCCGTTCTGGGAGCCTTCCATGTCAACACAGCTTCTACTGCTTCCGGTTCCGGCCTCAAACCATGCCTGTCCACCATTCTTCCTAGATACTTGATTGAATCCCTCAGGATCTCGCATTTCGATGGTTTACATTTTGACTCTGCTCTCTTCATGCAGTCAAAGACCTCATCGAGCCGATCAATGTGGTCTTCCAGGGTTGGTGTTGATATGACCACGTAATCCACGTAACACATCACAAGATTCCCGTATTTCTTCGTCACTCTGGTCAAAGCCTGAGCCATCAGTCTTTGAAAAGTGGCCGTTGCGTTGCACAAGCCGAAGGGCATCCTCTTCCACTGGTACAACCCCAACTCGCATGCGAATCCGGTCTTTTCTCTATCCTCCATACGCAGAGGGACCTACCAGAAGGCAGAACCCAAGTCCAATGTGGTGAAGAACTTGGCATCGCCAAATTTAGAGAGGCTCTCGTCTATCCGCGGTATCGGGTACGCATCTTTTTTTGTCACTGCGTTCAAGTAACGAAAGTCGCAACAGATCCTAAGCTACCCTTATTTTTTGCAATGACTACTCCGCAAGCCCAGGGCGAGTTCGAGGGTTCTATCATGTCATATTCGAGCAACTTTTTTGTTTCCGCTCTGCACGCTTCCGATTCATGTGGCGTCATTCGTCTTGAGCCTTCCCTATGGGGAACGGCTCCTTCCTCTAGTTCGATTTCGTGTTCGACAAAGTTACAGCAAACGATATCCGCCTCATGTTTTGAAAATACATCCGCGTTCCGATTTAAAACCGCCCGCAAGGATTCAAAATCTCCCTCGCCTATTTCCCCTTTCAAGTGTTCTATTTCTGGCAAAACCGGTTTGTCAGATTGTAGTTCATATGATGAGGGGCGTTCCGCAAAATTCGAGCAGCTCGACAAACCGTCGTCCGTTTCGGACTTCAGTGAAAACATTTTATGAATAGATTTTAATTCATTAATCTTTTTTAAAATTTTGTCTTTATTGGCATGGTAAGGACAGTCCTTCACACTATATCTCTTCAAGTAGTTTGTGTCTCTTCATAGTCGGTCCTCATCGGCAAAGCGTAACCAAGTTTTTTTCCACGCTGGACAGTCCGTTTCGAGTTACCGAGAAGCTCCGGCCTAAAATCACTGAACTTTGACTATTTGGGTTCGGTACTAGACAAACCTGTTTGCTATCACTTAACGAGTTCAAATTTCTCATCATAAATATAGCTACCACAGCTTGGCCCGGCTGTAGTCTTAACTTTCTATCTAAAAAGATTGGTACCTTGTTTTCATCTGTTATTATTCTATTAATTGGTTTCTTAATATACTTCCGGTCCGGGTTTTTAATCCCTATTAGACCGTTGTTCAAGTCAATCATCACATCGAAGTTCCTGACAAAATCACGGCCCAGGATGAATTGGTCTGAGTCGTCTAAATTCTCAACCACCAAGAAGCTCATCCAAAGATTGCGTCCTCCCATGTGATGGACCGTTATTGGTGTCCTTCCGGCCACGCAGATTGCTCCAGGGTTGGCGGCCGCCAATCTGATTTCGTTGAAATTAGATCTTCCCTCGTGAAGCCCATTCTTTCCCAAGACAAAGTCTGAAGCCCTATCTGCTCCTGATGCATAACTACTGTCTGTCATGCATATCTTTTGGTGATCAATCTGCACCACCTCGTTGAATTCAGACGACTCGATCGACTGCAAAGGAAATCGTAACTTCCTTGGATCCTTCACCTGTTGGCATGAAAGACATGCTGTTACCCACTTCTCGCATGCCTTTTTCATTCCAGGCCACTCAAATCGCTTCAGGATCCTCTGATATACTTTGTCGATTCCCTGATTGCCCATCTGATCATGCGACCTGAGTAAAAGTTCTGTCTGGTAGAGTTGCGGCAACACTATCCCGTTATACTTGTAACGGACTTTGTCTTCTTCTCTCCTCTTGCAAGCCACGATCCCGTCCTTGTTCAGATATAACCTTCCCTCTTTCTGCATAAAGTACTGTCTCAGAATACGGTAACTGTCTTCCTCCAGGTCTCCTTTATCCGGAGCACCATTTTTGATCCATTTTTTCAGGTTGCTTGTCATGCGGTCATTTCTCTGTGCTCTTAGCAGGTCCGAGAGTCTGTATCTCGCCTTCAAGTACGTCTTCATGACCCTCATCTGACTATTCAGCTCATTGGGCTGATGCGTGTCTTCTTCCATCTTAACAGACCAATTTTTTGCCAACGGCTGTGTTTACTGTTCGAACGGCTGAAGATCAGATCATCACATCGAAGTTCCTGACAAAATTACGGCCCAGGATGAATTGGTCTGAATCGTCTAAATTCTCAACCACCAAGAAGTTCATCCAAAGATTGTGTCCTCCCATGTGATGGACCGTTATTGGTGTCCTTCCGGCCACGCAGATTGCTCCAGGGTTGGCGGCCGCCAATCTGATGTTCGTTGAAATTAGATCTTCCCTCGTGAAGCCCATTCTTTCCCAAGTCTTTATTGGCATCACGCTTACCACTGCTCCTGTATCCAGTAGTCCTGTTACTCCAATTTTCTTCCCATTGGTATCTAGCATATGTGCAGTCACATCTGCCGCATAACCTATGTGTACTGCATCTTGCTCCATCATGGCATCATGGCCAATTCTGCGGACCTTGAGTTCTTCCTGTTCCAAATAGATCTGCCCCATTTGGTCGCTATTTGTTGTGACGTAGGTCCTAGTTTAGATACTTATGCCGTCAACGTTCAACATCACTTGATAAGGTCCATAGACTTCCACGTGACGCCCGTGGAGTTTCTTCGTTCGAGGGCCACCCGTCGTCAACAACGCTCGTACAGCCCTCGACTCAATGCGTGGCTCTACCTGTCTCAGATAATCTGCATATGTGTCTAAATGCATTATAGTGATTTCTAAGGGTTCACTTAGGTTCCTGATCACTTGATGCCCCACAACTGAATTTATTGACTGTATTATGCTTCCTTGTGGCACCATTCCGAACGTCTGCCCAGATATCACATTTAGTTTTATGCTCAAACTACTTGGTTCTTTCGTTTCTTTGACTTCTGATGCCTCGAAGGCGTTTAGCTTTTCCTGAATTTTCTAATTCTTTAGTTCGAGCTTCACCTTTTGTTCGATCTGCTTCGTCACCAATTCCTGCTGGACTTTACTTAGAGCATCCCTCGCGGCTGCCCTATACTCGATCTTGAAGTCATCCGCTGCAGTCACCGGTTCCGGTTCACTTGTCTCTTCCGTTACCGCCTGCATCTTCTTCGTTGCCAGCTCTTGCGGTTTTTCTTTTCTGCGCGCCTTCGCTTCATCCTTCTGTTTGACTCATCTGGTTGGCTACGCCTTCTCAGCATCTCCAAATTGTTTAGAAACTTCTCATCTTCCCATCTTCTCGTTGCCTCCGTTTCTCGAAGCGCATCATTGCTTGGTGTCCCAGAACCCCTGAGCCAAAAACGATTTAACAAGACTTCAAAGAATTTCTCAGCAGTGTCCCGTTGGTACTGCTTTCTGGCCATCACGCAGTTCAGGGCTGTCCCTTCCAAGTTACTGGTAAGCGCACTGCATTCTTGCCTTTCTGACAAGTCCTATTCCTCGAAATGCAGTTTCATCACTTCTATCCAGGTATCAATACAGCCATCAGATTCGTCTTTGTAGCATCTTGGTTTCTTAAAAACCCTTCTGGACTTTTCGCTACGTTCATTGGTTCTAGATAACCTCGTAAGGAATGTCTCTAAAGACCTGTTCAGAGGTTCAAAGGCTTTGGCCATTGATGTAGCCTCTCTTGAATGCCCCGCCTGAGTATCATTGCCGTCTGATAAGGGTTCTGCACTTGAAATTTCCCTTCCGTCCGATTAACTTGGATTGTTTCTTCATTGGCTGGCATGACTCATCCCTGGGCTCGCATGACTCCTGTTCCTGGAATCACCTCTCCCAGTCGCATGTGTGCCTTGCGTCGGTCGGTCGTTCGTTTGAGGTCTGTCTGTTGCCAGTTGAACTTCCTCTGATGTTTGGGCCCCATGTTCTATTATCCCCTGTGGCATAGCCTGCTGAACTGTCCCTACCTCTAGTGGATCCATATGTCCTTCTCCTATTTTGTTGGTCATTGAAGTTCACCCTCGGCTCCCTGTTGGGTCCTCCTGAGCTCGGTTCCCCATCTTTTGTCCACTCCGGTTGCCTAGTAGCCCGTCCAACCTATCCATGATAGCCTGAGTTCGCCTCTCCATCATCGCATCTATCTTTGTGTCAAGAGTCCCAAGAGTCTGCTCTTGTTGAATTCTCAACTTCTCTTTGTCGTCTCTCAATTGTAACTCTCTCTGTTCCGCTTCTCTTGTCATTCGCGACAAGTTCTTCGCCATGTGCTCATCCGTTCTTTCCTTCAAGATTTTTTTGCTTCTACTAACTTCTTGTCTGTTGCGGTTTATTTCTTCCCGCAGACTTTCTCTCTCGACGTGGACTGCCCTTTCTAGTTCACTCATCCTTATAGACATCTGTTCATTCTTTTCTCCTATGCTGCCCAGTATGTTGGTCAAGGCTTCTTCAATTGATACTCCGTTGTCCACTAGTGGCGTGAAAAGTGGCGGTGTCACCCTGTCGATCCCAGGTATCTTGGTGCTGGTCGAGATTCGGGCTTTGATTCTCTGCCTCGACGTCTTTTCATTATCCACCTCTTTATCCGCCGGTGCGTTGCTTAACCCTGTGTTTCTACTCTCCCCAGTTCGCATTTCCGAATTCGTCATAGTCGCAAAGTCTCCTGACTGAGCTGATGTGTTTGTGGTTTTGCTTACTGTCCTCACTACCCAAATCGGTCCATGGTGCCAGTCCCTCTGTCGGTGTATGCTTCATTCTCCTGAGTCGAACTATTGAGGCTGACTCGAGAGCAAAAGTCAACTTGCTCGTCATCGTCCTCTTCTTCCTCCTGGGACTCTCCTTTATCGCCTGTACCCGCTCCCAATGTTAATGGAAAGATGTTTCCGAAGGTGTTCTTCACTCTCTGAAAACGACGAGGACATTGCCTGTTTCTACGTCACGCCTGCCATCATGGTGTTGTCTGTGGGAGATCTTCTAGTTGCAACAATTTCAGTAGAGATGTCGGACAGTTCCGACATCTCTTCTCGGTCCAGTGTCCCGCTGGAAGTGGCAAAATCTTGGCCTCGTTCTACCGGAGTAGATTCACTCGCCAGCCTTCTGGTTCCTCTCCCCTCCGGTCCATGTATTTCCTGGTTCTCATCCATGGCCTGGTCCGGATGGATCTCAGCTTCTAGCATTGCTTTTCGCTCTTCTGAGGACTTTTGACTCCTGGTCTCAACCATTCTGCCTGAAACCATCTCTCCATTGTCGGTCCGGGTTCGTGTGATCCTTTCCACAAAAGGGTCGGTCATTGCTTTTCTCTGCTTCTCAGGTAAGAATTTCCTGGAGCTATCAACTAGTTTAGGTATCCTTAACTTGTCTAGACTCATTTTTTATTTATCAATTCTTACTGCCTATACACTCAATTCGATTGCTAGTGCCCTGTTAGTCTAACTACTTTTAAGAATTACACAACACAATAATTTTCAAACTTCTCTATTAAATAGTGACCACGAATCCTTGTTTGTTATCACCGTACAGCGTGTATACAATTTATTCACTATGGTCGATAATTAGTTATAAAATGTGAAGCTAGCACAGTATGATGATATCAGTCTATTTAAAAGATAGTGTTCTTGTTACCCAATCAAGCACAAATATTATTGATTTAAAACCAAAAAATGACAAAAGTAAGAATTTTTTCTATGAAAAACGTATGTGTTTTGTATTTTTAGTCAGTCGCAATACAATAGTCGAAATTGTTTCTAAAGAAAGAGCTTTCCCTGCTTGAATCCTCAGGGCAATCACGTTTCTCAAAAACGTTTTGGATTTCGAAGCACACCAATGAGTTACACTTTCTTGTTCAATTTAGACTTAGTGTCGCGAAGATCCGAGCTTAGACCTGTTTTGTTTTGGCTTGGTATTTTATAAAAGGCAATTTACCAGTGCAGTCACTGGTTCCCAGCCTATCTCTTACTAACTTAATACCTTTAACTACTTTCTTTTCTGTTGTCTTCTTAGGTCTTGACAAAACAATACCCCTCCGATTTGACAAAAATAGGACCCCTCCAGATTGATAAAAACAGGATCCCTCCGGGATGGCAAAAACAGGACCCCTCCGGATTGGCAAAATTGGGACCCCTCCGGATTGGCAAAAATAAGACCCCTCCGGATTGGGAAAAAAAGGACCCCTCCGGATTGGGACCCCTCCGGGTTTGTAAAATTGGGACCCCTCCGGATTGGCAAAATAGGACCCTTCCGGATTGGCAAAATTCTGGAACACCTCCGGATTGGGACCCCTCCAGCTTTGTAATAATAGCTTCTCGGCGACTTTCTAAATTTTCACCCGATACCCTTCCGGATACGTTCTCCGATGCTTTGATGCTGTTTGAACTAACTAGGAAGGGTGTATCTTCTTTCCCGAGACCCTTCCGGATTGAAGTTAAGCCTCTTATTTGACACTTCGCCCTAACGGTGAAGATTTTTATCGCTAGCCTAGTTTCGACTTGACTAAGGTTTTATGGTGCCCTTAGCCTTCCCTTTTCGTCTAGAACAGCGTAAAATTGCCTGATTCAACCGTTACTACCCTTTGGTAGGGGTGTAGGGGCTTTCCAATTTTTTTTTATAAAACGTGAAGAGTCTACCTTACCGAAGTGGTGAATTTGCTAAAAACAACCCTAAAAAAATATCACGCTTACTTTTTCGAATAATTGATGTTTTTATTAGTAAGGTCAGCTAATTTCTGTTCTAATGGTAACAAGATTTCCAAAGTTATTAACCAAAACGTCTTTTTTCTAAAGTCAAAAAATTTTTCTCTTATAGGTTCCGCCTAAACTTTTTCGCAGTTCTGTTCTTTCTGATCTAAAAATTAATGATCCGAGCTGCAAAAAACCCGATCTAAAACGCTCTAGCTGAAAAAATTTGCCAAAAACTATGCTATTTGGAACCCTCCGGATCGATGAATCCACTAAATTAAACACGTTAAGTTCGATTTCTCTGTAACCCGGAAGGTTATCGGCAAATGGGTTTTAAAACCAGTCGATTCACTAGTGGATGTTGTCCGAACAACAATTTTTACTGTCCTAACTCAAAAATTTCAAAATTGTTTTTTATTTTATAGCGTTTCGTTTATTCAAAAATCACGAATATTCTATTTCTGGTACCCAAATAGTTCCAACCACTTCTTAACTAAACTAAACCGGTTCTACTTATTATACTAGAATAGTTGCGATTTAACTCAGTAATTCAGTGCGTTTTTTTCTTTCAAAAAACATCGATTTCTCAAAAATCGCGATTTGTGGGAGGATCAAAATATCGCTATTTTGACCCTAAAAACCGTGCCGCTCATTGAAAACGATATAGGAGTACTAATATAGGCTGTTTAAGTAATAATATAGTAATACTATGCCCCTCCGGGTTTGTTCGATATCCAATTTAAGGTGCTCGGAAATTCGCAGTTCGATGAAGGGTCACTACAGTGCAGCAGTGTCTGAAATCGAATCCGAATGCAGAACTTGCGGGCTAGCCGAAGAGACGATGGAACACATAATGGAAGATTGCCCTGCCATGAGGAACCACTACCCAGAAGATTGGAACCTACACAAGATGACCACCAACCCAAGAAAAGCCCCGGAAATATGGCAACGCTTCCTGGACAAGATAAACCCACCGATTTCGGACAGAAACGACGACGACTAGACATCCATCACGCTCAACACACACACACACACACACACGCACACACACACGCAGCACTGTCGAGCCCCCCACAGATGACTATTTTACTTTTTGTACCAAAAGGGATACAAAAAATGTTAACGATACCCAACAGTCGATTGTTGTTGTTGTTGAGCCCCTTCTTGTCGCTCATTGAACTGCTTGCCGGATCAGTCTTCTTCACTAATCCCAAGATCCTTCCGGATTGAGCGCAAATTAGCATTAACATGCTTAAATACTCAAATAACCCTACAGTAAAAGCCTCACAAACGGGACACAAAATTTATCGTAACAATCCTGACTGATATAAATGCCTGAAACAACAATATATCTAACAACAACAAACGGAAGGGTCGGATCACATCTCGTCTGGGGGGATGATTTCTACTGATTTTGGGTTTTTTGTTTGGTTTTTTCGGTTATTTTTTATGTTTTTTTGTTTTTATTGGGTACTATACTACTTTTTGTTTGGTTTCTTGTATATCTTTAGAAACCAACCTCTCAGGGAACGAGGGGACGGCCGATCCCCCAACCCTTCCTGGAACGCGACTTTTCGGTGTTAACTAGGTTAAAAAGCCATTCACGGGAATCTGGAAGGCTTCCGCGTTCCGAACTACCCTTCTGCCTCAGCTGTTAGGGCCTATTAGGGGGGTTATTATGAGCATCCGCTCGGCGCGGAGTGATCGTTAACGGTTCTGCCGGTCATGATGTTAAAAAAGATTAACAACCAGGAGCGCCATAAAAAGATCTATGTAACATTCTCCCGGAAGTACATATCGACGGAAAATAAAGCTGAGCTATAAAACGACTGGCCGGCGTCTAAACAAATCTCTACATGCTTTTCACCATCTCTACCAAAGCCAGTTCTTTTGGTGGTCTTTCTAATATCGGGTCGACAAAAACGTTACTGTTCTCCGGCTTCGACCAGAACGCTCAAATTAACTTACTTACATGCAAAATTAGTGAGCTCATGGCTGGGTCTCAGTATCCCCAGACCACGAGGTCACTCTTAAATTTAGGGCTACTACTATTGTTTTTGTTCAGTAGATAAAAATCATCATCTCCAACGAAGATGGATGAACACTTTCCCTCAACTCCTAGCTTCAGAAAATGAATCGGGATGTTATTTAAATTCAATTCAGGGCATGAATAGAAAGCTAAAAGTTCGTATAAAATAGTTTAAATTCAAGTCTCAAGACCCCCCGGATTCCTGAATCCGGGAAAATAACACCCTTATTTCCTCTCCAGAAGGCTGATTTCACAATTCCACCACCCTTCACCGTTGGCGTGAATGGCTTTGTAACGATTGTAGCGACACAATCGTTACAATTCGGAGCGGTCTCTGCTAACACTCTGTCGTATTGTTCTATTTCCAGTCGTTGTTTCTCTCGCAACTATTGTTGTTATTGTGTTTCTTTTTTTGTTTACTTCTAAAAAATGGCCGTTTCGTCGTTTCTCGGAAATATGGCGTCGTTATTCGAAATTTTAAAAATTCAAAACACCAGAATAACCTGACCTTCACAGTTTGCCTAATAGTTCAAATAACGTCGCTAATCTACTAAAACTGCCAATTCTCAAGGTCAGCGGCCATCAAGTTGAATTTGCTTTTTTGTCCATTCTGGTCGAAAGTCACACCCGACTTGACATCAAGGCAAACAGACTCTGGGGTTCACAATTTAGCCGCGCTTTCTCTGATGTGAAATTTTTCAACCCCCATGCCAAAACATCGCAAAAACTGCATAAGCAGCCATATATAAACATCACGAAACATTGAAGAACTCCAAATATCAGCAAAGAATTTTAATTGTAGAGCAGAGTATCTTCTGCCCGCTGATTATCGGATGCACCGGTAGGGCTTCTCCGACACGCTGACGATGCAACGTTTAGCCGAAAAACGAAGTGTAAAAAAGACAAGAAAGCTACCCGGAATCGATAGACTACATAAGAACTAAATTTTGCTTCGCGCTCCTCAGGAGCTCCTTACTATGTATAAGGTGGTGCAGATCGCCGCGCAAATTTCAGTTAATCGATAACTCCATTAGCGCTTTTGTAGAGGAAGAAAGGCGAAGATAAATTATCATTACGATGATGCAATGCTGATTTATGACTTCATTGATAAAATGATACAGTTCAGACCAGAATTTTTATTTCTGGTTTGGCCCTATCCAGATTGTGCACTTACCGTAACTAAACGGAAGGGCCTCTTTTGTAGTTTAGTTTTTCTTTTGAAAATTGAATTTGTTTTTTTTTCGAAAAAAAAATTAGGAGATACTTTGAGAAGGAGGTTTCGAAGAGATGATATCTGCTTCGTGAGAAAGGCATGCAAAATCTTGTCACTTAATTCTTTGAAGAACTCCAAATATCATATGCGCGCTGGGCTTTCCTCTTCTGGTTATCTTACCAAATCTCACCGTCCCAGCCGTAGGCGAGTGAAGTTTCCCTGGCGTAACTAAACGCAAGAAGGAGTGAGCTGGTGAATCAACCTCCAAATCGACGTCAAGTTGTATCACTCCTTTTTTTCATCGCCTTTGCCTCAGCAATTTTAAACCCTAAGTGAAAGTATTTATAAATCACCCCAAAGAGCTTCCTTTCTCGCCCCAGTTGTCTGTGTTTCAGGTTGATGCCGCGATTCCAGGCAAGACTCATCCCTGAGTTCTCACAGAAACTAGTTATCGGGACTTCAAGGACCAAATATATCAAACCAGCTCTAGTAAAATCAACAATTCACTCCTACCGTGGCGCAACGATTCATGATCTGTTTGAAACAGTTTTAAAATACAGACCAAAGCGCGTAAATACAGTAACAAAAGTTGCTGGATACAATGACAACAGGCTGCATCCACAAGAATTAGAACAGCAGTGGAAAAACTTGATTAACCTCGTCACTAACAAGTTTCAACCCAAGACACTGATCATCCTCAAAACAATTCAGAACTGTAATAATTCCGAAGTAAACCGCAAAATTTGTATTCATAATCATGTGCTGTTAAATTTGATAAAAAGATTTGTACACCCCCATACACTTATTGTTTCAACTAACCTCAACTTAAATCTAACCCCTCAAATGTTCTGCCGTGATGGCATCCATTTCTCGTTCCACGGTAATGATATCTTTACAAATTGTCTTGCAAATTTAATCTATAAATTCTCTCGCTAACTTGACACCGCCATCCTCTCCAAAACGGCTACTCAAACTCACTACCTTATTTGTAAAAACAGCCTGCGAGGCGGAGGTGTTTGGTGCTTCACATGCCCAGGCTACATGCATGTAAAATGCAGCGGCCTAGCCCGCAGCAGTAATCACTGTGACAATTTCAGTTGTCAACGCTGCACCTCCCAGTTTCATTCAGCTAACGACAAGCATGAATGCAATCCCCAACCCTAGCTACAACCACGCTCCCCTAAATGCACCCTCGCCCTTACACTGCCCCACACTCACATCCCTGAGTTCTCACAGAAACTAGTTATCGGGACTTCAAGGACCAAATATATCAAACCAGCTCTAGTAAAATCAACAATTCACTCCTACCGTGGCGCAACGATTCATGATCTGTTTGAAACAGTTTTAAAATACAGACCAAAGCGCGTAAATACAGTAACAAAAGTTGCTGGATACAATGACAACAGGCTGCATCCACAAGAATTAGAACAGCAGTGGAAAAACTTGATTAACCTCGTCACTAACAAGTTTCAACCCAAGACACTGATCATCCTCAAAACAATTCAGAACTGTAATAATTCCGAAGTAAACCGCAAAATTTGTATTCATAATCATGTGCTGTTAAATTTGATAAAAAGATTTGTACACCCCCATACACTTATTGTTTCAACTAACCTCAACTTAAATCTAACCCCTCAAATGTTCTGCCGTGATGGCATCCATTTCTCGTTCCACGGTAATGATATCTTTACAAATTGTCTTGCAAATTTAATCTATAAATTCTCTCGCTAACTTGACACCGCCATCCTCTCCAAAACGGCTACTCAAACTCACTACCTTATTTGTAAAAACAGCCTGCGAGGCGGAGGTGTTTGGTGCTTCACATGCCCAGGCTACATGCATCTAAAATGCAGCGGCCTAGCCCGCAGCAGTAATCACTGTGACAATTTCAGTTGTCAACGCTGCACCTCCCAGTTTCATTCAGCTAACGACAAGCATGAATGCAATCCCCAACCCTAGCTACAACCACGCTCCCCCAAATGCACCCTCGCCCTTACACTGCCCCACACTCACAAAACTCAGGAGAGTCTTCCACTATAGAACCTAGAACAATACAAGACCCATGGTCAAACCCCTGTCCAGAACTCATAGAAACCACCAGGAAAATATACAACGAAGTGGTCCACTGGAAACCGGTTTTTATGATCGTGTCAAAAAATAAAGTTGGTTATAACTTCATTGAAACCCTCAATAGAATTTTGAACAGCCTAATAGAAAACAACGAAAATACCTTCGCAATGCACGCAGCAATGATTTTTCCACACTTATTACTGTGCAAAACAAAGTCCAAAAATGATGGATCTTTATCCAAAACAATAGCAAGGCGACTTAAGCAATGGCAGACGGAGACCTGGATGGACTATATAACGAAGGAAAGGCGCTGCAAATGCGCTTGTTGAAAGGAAGTTGAAGAAAAACTGAAACTGAAGCACAACAGTTCAACAAACTAATGAATACTTGAAAAATATCAAGCGCAATTGCAAAACTACAGACACATCTAAAGGTGTTCTTTCGCTCGACGAGATTGTCAAAGGTAAGACAGTAGAACAGACTCTCATAGAGAAACACGCACCATCTAAACCAATTGATGAGAACTATATTACACTAGTCTCAAACGAAACAATTCCTTTCCATCAATCGATATTTGATCAGATGAACGGTCAATATATCAAGAAGGCAGCCATGAGAACGCACGGATGGCAGGGACCACCTGGTCCCGATGCAAATGAATGGAGACGTGTTTTAACATTTCGGGCAACAATCAGTTGAAGTTTCAAAAACAAGTGGTAAAATTTCCAAAAAATTGGCCACCGAAGAACTAAATCCAGAACTAATGGAACCATATAACGCATGCAGATTAATACCTTTAGATAAGAATCCACGGGTAAGACCCATAGGCATAGGAGAAGTTTTGCGTGGGATAATAGGGCGAACAATAACCAAATGCCTAAAAAACGAACTCATGTCGCTCGGTTTGAATTACCAACTCTGCCTAGGACAAAAATGTGGCATTGAATATTCGATCCACACGCTAAGAGATCAAAACAGTAAAACTTCCGCCGATGCTGTTTTACTGATAGATGCCGAAAACGCTTTCAACTCGCTGAACCGAAAGCTGGCATTGAAAAACAACAAAAATACCTGCCCTTCTCTTTTAACAGAGATTAAGAACTCCTACTCCAATCCATCTAAACTGTTCATTAACAAAAAAAAATCTACTCTCAAGAAGGGACAACCCAGGGGGACTCACTAGCAATGGCCATGTACAGTCTAGCCATAGTACTCCTCATAAAACTTTTATCAGTAGACGATGTAACCCAGAAATGGTACGCAGACGACGGAAACGCAGTCGGTAAATTAAGCAATCTCCGAACCGTTCTCGACAAAATTATATCACTGGGTAAATTTTTCGGCTACCACGTGAAAGCATCCAAATGCCAACTCATTGTCAAGGATGAAAGACTCGGTGAAGCTCAGAAAATCTTCGCAAATACAGGAATCACTATGAAAGCAGGAGCCCGAGTGCTTGGTTCAATTATAAGAACAGAATCTGAATGTAAAATGTTCCTCGAATTTCAACAGAATGAGCAAATCAAAATTTTGAAAAAACTAACGAAAATCGCTAAAACCTCCCCTCAAAACGTTTATGCCTGCCATACTAAAGGATTTTTAGAAAAGCTTTCATTTATTGCCAGGACAACGCCTAACACTATGGAAAACTTAGAAATATGTGAAAATATTATCAAAGAACAATTATTACCTAACCTAGTCGGTAAAGACACTTTAAACGCCCAGTTCCGTGAGATATCTTCCTTACCCCTTAAAATGGGTGGACTTAACATCAAGCTGCCATCCGATCATGAAAGCTACCTAGAATGGTCTAAGGAAACATCACTTGTACTGGAATCTCAAGATCCTTTTACAGCAGTAACACAGCAAGAAAAATTATCTACGAAAATCAAAAAATTGAAAACTGATAGAATAAATCGAAAAAAAAAACAAACCTCATTAACTCCCTAATTGAAACAGACGAATACGCAATCGACCTGGCCTCTGAAAAGGGAGCCTCTAACTGGCTCAATGCTTTACCACTGAGCAGATACAACTTCAACCTGAATAAATCAGAATTCAGAGATGGTATTTACTTAAGATACGGATGGGAACCAACCAAAACCCCACTCACATGTGCATGTGGTGCTAATTATAATTTGACACATGCGCTTCACTGTGCAAAGGGTGGTTACACACACATAAGACACAATGAAATTAGAGACACAGTCGCTAACTTCATGAATGAGGTTTGCCATGACGTCGAGATTGAGCCAAAACTTCAGCCGTTGCAAGGCGAAAGCGTTGTCAACAATTCAACTACAACTGAAGATGAGGCACGACTTGACATTAAGGCAAACGGATTCTGGGGTTCACGATTTAGACGCGCTTATTTTAATATGAAAATTTCAACCCCCATGCCAAAACATCGCGAAAACTGCATAAGGTTGTAAGAAATTTAAAATATTAATTCAAACGTTTTCGCACATTCTGTGCATCATCAGGATTAAAATTCTTTACAATATTTACAAAACAATCAAAGATCTGAAAAATGAGAAACGTGTCTAAAAAGGCTCTAAAACTTTTTAACCAATCAAATTTGAACAACTGTAATTACATAATATAATTACTTAATCATGAATAACATTTTCCCGCAAATTTCTGAGGTTTTTTAGTTTTTGTTCTTTCTGGTTATAAAATTTCGATTTGGGAACATTTTTGATTCTGACATGTCAGTTTTCTAACTTTCAGCCAAGTTATACATAGACTATAATTTTAGTGTTAAATCCCGGCTCCTGAATTCATCGTGTGTGTTGATCTTCGGCCTCTCCCTCCAAATATGCAAAGCCTCTAGTGTCAGTAGCTTATGAGTGTTGGCTGTTTGGTCTTTAATCTCTGACTTCAGCTCCGCAGTACCGCCTACCTCCTTTTTACATACTAACAAGTGTTGTCCTACAAAACGATCAAAAATCTGAAAAATGAGAAACATGTCCTAAAGGCTCTAAGTTTTTTTAAGCAATCAATGTTAAATAACTGTAATAACATAATATAATTACGTAATCATGAACAACATTTTCCTGTAAATTTCTGAGATTTTTTAGTTTTTGTTCTTTCTGGTTATAAAATTTCGATTTGGGAACATTTTTGATTCTGACATGTCAGTTTTTTAAATTTTAGCCATTTTATACATAGACTATAATTTTAGTGTTAATTCCCGGCTCCTGAATTCATCGCGTGTGTTGATCTTCGGCCTCTCCCTCCAAATATGCAAAGCCTCTAGTGTCAGTAGCTTATGAGTGTTGGCTGTTTGGTCTATAATCTCTGACTTCAGCTCCGCAGTACCGCCTACCTCCTTTTTACATACTAACAAGTGTTGTCCTACTGGGGAGTCCCCTTTGCGGCGTTCATCGACCCTCGTGGCTAAATGTCGGACTTTCTGACCGACATAGGTGGAGTTACATCCACTACATGTAATCTTGTACACCACTTTGGATCTCAATTCACGAGCAAAGGAAGTTTTGAGGGATGGCAAGCATGTTTTCAATTTTCTTGTAAAAATTATTTGTGCCCCGGATATTAGCACGAAACGCTGAAGAACTCCAAATATCAGCAAAGAATTTGAAACGTACAGCAGAGTAGCTTCTACCCGCTAATTTTCGGATGCACCGGTGGCGCTGCTCGAACAGCCAAGGGACGATACAGCGATTAGCCGAAAAACTAAGCGAAAAAGACAAGAAAGCTAGCCAGAATCTATAAACTACATAAGAACTAAAATAAGCTTCGCGCTCCTGAGGAGCTCTTTACTTTGTAAAAGGGGGTGCAGATCGCTTCGCAAAGTTCAATTTATCGACAACTCCATAAGCGCTATTGTAGAGGAAGGACGGCTAAGATAAATTAACATTACGACGATTCATTTAATGCTGATTTATGACTTCATTGCTGATATATATGCATTTTTATATTGCTGGTATGGCGCTATCCAGCTTGTGCACTTACCGTAACTAAACGGAAGGGCCCCTTTTGTAATTTAGTTTTAATCCCTCCATTGAGGGACTTTGACACAAGATTTGTAGTTTCATATCATATAAAACTATTTAATAAGTTAGTCAGCAAGTTAGCCAGGCAAATTATTGAAGAATGAAAACTTATTATTGGAGTATTCTTACCCGTAAATGCTTGGGATGACAGATACTGGCTTCAAATCTGGCTTAGAGCCAATTTTTTTTTGCAATATTAGAATTTTTTTATGGCTCAACTTCCAAAGCATGGATTTTTTTTGCGGAATTTTAACTGTACTGAATGATTTTGATTTATTATCTGATAATTTTTTCCCACCAGGATTACAATTTGCTTCAGTTTTTTTTCTGTGTGAAAGTTTTTTCGGATGTAAATGATTCGGTTTATTTTATATCAGTTGCTTCATAAGGATGTTTGAAGGTCAACGTTTTTTTTCCATATTTGTTTGGTTTCAAAATTTTCTAAAGCTCCAATATTTTGGCTGGTCGGTTATCTACCCAAGTTTTGTTAGTGTCTTGTAATCGGAAAAAAAACTTTTTCCCGTAAACAACCTTCCTTACACATTTGTAATTGAAACTGAATTTGCTTGATTATCCAACGCTAGCATCTTTCCCGGACACATCGCACTTGTCATGGAGGTAATGAAGTTGCCTTTGAAACCCAAGGTCCGGGTTTCGAGTCCCGGCCGGGCCTTGTTTTTTTCAGTGTCTGAAATTGAAATTCTTTGAAAAAAGTTTATCAGTCAAACTATAGTTTGTCGACTTAGGTGTCACTCCACAATTTTTTTGCACTGTAATCAGTTTTCATTTTAGTCTCAAATGTCATTGATTAACTCCTGTAGTTTTTAAAATTACTATACCGTACCTTTTAAAATTAATATACATGGGTAAAAAACGAAACTTTTGAATCGCTCAAAAATTTTTTTGACAAAAATATCGTAAAGTATTTTTGTATTCGGATTAATTGGCGTCTAAACACGTGTTGTGCAGTAGTGGACCTTCGAAAAATACTAAAAGCTTGCTTAATGCTAGTGTTTGTGTTTCGTCCGTCTTTCTGTGACCGAATTTTTTGTATTTCCAGTTTCTCATGTTTCGCTTAGTCATTTCCATCTCACTGCTCACTGACCATTTGGTAGCTTGTAATGGTGTGGTGGTTTAGTGGATGCTCGGAAAGTACTAAAAACTTGCTTAATGCTAGTTGTTGTATTTCTCGTCTATTTTATTGATATTGAATTTTTAGTTTTTTCAAAAAAATTGTTGATTTTCTTTATCAATTTTTTTGGTGTTTTTCTTTTCGGATCGATTGGCGTCCAACTACGTGTTGTTGGTTTAGTGGACGCTCTCAATTTTATGAAAGCTTGCTTATTTGTAGTGGTTGTGTTTTTTGTCTGTTTTTCTGTGATTGAATTTTTCGTTTTTCCAGTTTTTTTTCTCTTTAGTTATTTTCATCACAACGATTTAGTTGCTTGCAATGGTACGCAATGGTGTTGTGGCTCAGTGGATGCTCAAAAAATACTGAAAGCTTGCTAAATGCTAGTTGTTGTGTTTCTCGTCTGTTTTTCGGAGATTGAGTTTTTCGTATTTTCAAAAAAAAAAATTTTTCTTTGACAATTTTTTGGCGTATTGTTTCCGGATAGATCGGCATCTTACTACGTGTTGTTGACTTAATGGCCGCTCGTTAAGTGCTAAAAGCTTGCTTCTTGGTAGTGGTTGTGTTTTTTGTCTGTTTTTCAGTGATTGAATTGTCAGTTTTTCTTGACTTTTTAGTTTTTTTGTACTTATTTATTTCGATCTCACTGACCATTTAGTCAGTTGTAGCGTGCAAATGTACGGTTTCGTTGTAGCGCAAGTGATGCGAAGCTCCGCTTCGCTTCAGTGTTAACTTCAGTTTGAAGAAAGTAACACGATGAAAGGCTTCTCCTCGCCGTTTTTTAACACTCTTTTTATAGACGCTAAAACTTTTAAGCGGTTTTCTGTTTGATTTTATTTTCAGTTCTCTTTCGGTTGCATGGTTTCTGATTATAGTTTCAAAATCAGCCATGGTTTACAGGAAACACGCCTGCCGATCGGGTTCTGTTTTTTTGCAAGTTTGGTTTTTTGTGCTTTTTCGACTATCGTCTGTCTGCCTGTTTGTCGGCTTTATTCTTGTAGCCCACTTTTTGAGTTTAAACTTGTTTCCAATATGCAATAACATCATGCTTGAGAAGACAGCGTCAAGGAGTTTAATTCCATTTGGGACCTGTTTTCCTGTAAATTGAAAATTTTCGTGTACTTAAGACTTTTGTGTCTGCTTATTTTTGCTGACTTAGTTCCCACAGAAAGGAGTGATTGTTTGAAAATTCGACTTTAATCTCGAATTATGAAAGATCTTCGTGAAGTGTTTAATGGTGCAGGTAATTTTTTCGGATATTACGGGCTTTTTTTCCTGAAAACTATTTTTTGTAGTTTTTTTTTTAAATTTAAATCAGTCGTAGTCATTCATTTTTTAGCTGTCAAGTAGTGCTAAGCTCAATTTTTCTTCTGTGTAGAATATTGAAGCGTCAAATTGAAATGCCCTCAGACGTCAATGAACATTCTTTAAAAGTTCGCTAGCCTCAAATACTCAAATTGTTTGCGGCGCTGATTTTTTTGTTTTTTTTCTGGTTCGGTTTGATATTTAAGTTTTAATTTATAGCTTGGAGATATAGCTTATTTTTTATGGTCGAAAAAAATCTTTATTTTAAAAAGAAAAAAAATATTCGCATGTGTATGTACCCTTCCACTCTGTGTTAAAGAACTATGTGATTATCTTTTATAAAGCTCGTGATGGTTTTTTCTCGTTTCTTTTCAGGAAAAAAGCTTAGAAGTTGTTTGCGCTCAAAATTGTTTTTTGAACTCCAAATAAGAATTCTCAATTCTTTTTTGTTCACAGGATGTGAAGTTTTTAAATGATTTTTTGAACAATTTTCAAAAAAAAATTTAGTTTAGGTTTCATCAGCTTTGCAAAGTTTAAAATTCTCAAGCCTATAGTTGAGTGCCTTCATGTTGCTCTCAGGGGTTATAGGTTTTGCCTTCAACTATGACTGCTGAAAATTTCATTATTTCCGAGACTTCACGTTTTTTTGATATTTCAATTTTGAAATAATACTCGGGAAATCCGGATTAAATTTTGTCATTTTGAATTTCTTGACCCTCTGGCAGTGTGATGTTTAGTAAGCACTCTCAGGGGTTGCACAACCCCAAACTTGATTCTCAGATAGCTTCAATGATCTCAGATCCAACCAGACATCCATCTATCCATTCAGACATCCATCCATTGATCTTTTCAACACACCACCCATCCATCCATCAATTTAACCATCCATGCATCCAGCCACCCATCAATCTAAACAGCTATCCATCCAATCATACATCCATCCATCACGCGATACTTTTAACCAGCCATCGAGTCAGCTATTCAAAATCTGCCAATCCATTGAGCCATTCATCAGTCCATTAGAGCCAGCCATTCATCCGTTCAGCAATGTATCCATCCATCAATCCATTCTTTCATCAAGCGATCCATGTTTCCATCTTTGCGTCTATCAATCCATCCATTCAACCAGCCATCCTTTCTTTCATCTAGCTTTTCATCAAATAATATATTCGTCTATGCGTTACTCTGTCTATCAATTTAGCCATTGATACATCAAGTCTTTCATTCATTGAGCAACCCACCGGTATCCCCATCAATCGATCTTTGCGTCTATCAATCCATCCATTCAACCAGCCATCCTTTCCTTCATCTAGCTATTCATCAAATAAGTTATTCGTCTATGCTTTACTCTATCTATCAATTCAGCCATTGAAACATCAAGTCTTCCATTAAAATCGCTATCCATACATCTACCCATCCATTCATTTATTTTTTCATCCATTCATACATCCATTAAGCTGAAGATTCAGGCAGGGAAATTAAGATGAGAGTTTGTCATTTTGAAATTCTCAACCTCATCGCGGGGTGCTTTTTAGTTAAATTTCTCAGGGATTGCCCAGCTGCAAACGTGACTTCGGAGGTAGCTTCAGTCGTCTGAGATCTATCAATTTGGTCATCCATGCATCAAGCCCCCCATCAATCCAATCAGCCATCCATCAATGATACATCCATCCATCACGCGATTCATTCAATCAGCCAACGAGCCAGCTATTCAAAAAGCTGCCGATCCATTTAGCCATCCATCAGTGCCACCATTCATCCGTTCAGCAGTCTATTCATCCATCAAGCCATTCTTTCATCAAGTGATCCATTCATCCATCTGGTCTTCCAAATTTTTGTCTTTTATTCCATCCATTCAACCATCCATCCTTTCATTTATCTACCCACTCACCAAATCAGTTTTGAATCCATGTTTTATGCTGTCTATCAATTCTGCTATTGATCTATCAAGTCTTTCATTCATCAAACAACCCACCGGTATGGCCATCCATCCATCGACCAATCCAAACATCTAGCCATCCGTCTATTCATTCATCTATCGTGCCATCCAGCCATTCGTTCATCGAATCATCTGACTAGCAAGCCAATTTTCTAATCATATCTCTAGCCACATGTGCGTTCAGTCTTCCATTAATATCGCTATCCATACATCTACCCATCCATTCATTTATTCTGTCATCCATTCATTCATCCGTTAAACTTTAGATTAAGTCAGGGAAATTTAGATGAAAGATAATAATTTTGAAATTCTTAACCCTATGGCGGGGTGCTTTTTAGGTAACTTTCTCAGTGATTGCACAACTCCAAAAGTGACTTCTCAGATCGCTTCAGTTTTTCAGATCGATCCATTCAGCCATCCATTTATTGATCTTTTCAACACACCACCCATCCATCCATCAATTCAACGATCCATGCATCCATCCATTCATCACGCGATACATTTAACCCGCCATCGAGTCAGCTATTCAAAATCTGCCAATCCATTGAGCCATTCATCAATCCATTAGAGCCACCCATTCATCCCTTCAGCAATGTATCAATCCATTCTTTCATCAAGCGATCCATGTATCCATCTTTGCGTCTATCAATCCATCCATTCAACCAGCCATCCTTTCTTTCATCTAGCTTTTCATCAAATAAATTATTCGTCTATGCGTTACTCTGTCTATCAATTCAGCCATTGATACATCAAGTCTTTCATTCATTGAGCAACCAACCGGTATCCCCATCAATCGATCGAACAGTCAATCCATCGACCAATCCGAACAGCTAGTCATCTGTCGAACCATTCATCTATCGTGCCATCCAGCCATTCGTTCATCCAATCAACTGACTAGCAAGCTATCTATGTAATCACACTTCTAGCCATCTCTGCATGCAGTCTTCCGCTCATCCCGCTATGCATACATCTACCCGTCGATTCATGTTTTCTGTCATCCATTCATCCATCCATTAAGCTGAAGATTAAGGCAGGGAAATTAAGATGAGAGTTTATCATTTTGAAATTCTCCACCTCATCGCGGGGTGCTTTTTAGTTAAATCTCTCAGGGATTGTCCAACTGCAAACGTCGCTTCTCAGATAGCTTCAGTCGTCTGAGATCCATCCATTTATTCATCCATGCATCAAGCCCCCCATCAATCCAACCAGCCATCAATCAATGATACATCTATCCATCACGCGATACATTCAAGCAGCCATCGAGCCAGCTTTTCAAAAAGCTGCCAATCCATTTAGCCATTCATCCGTGCAACGATTTATCCGTTCAGCAGTCTATCCATCCATCAAGCCATTCTTTGATCAAGCGATCCATTCATCCATCCTTCCTTTCCGTTATCTAGCCACTCATCAAATCAGCTTTGCATCCATGTATTACGCTGTCTATCAATTATCCCATAGATCTATCAAGTATTTCATTCATCAATCAACCCACCAGTATAGCCATCCATCCATCGACCAATCCGAACATCTAGCCATACGTCGATTCCTTCATCTATCGTGCCATCCAGCCATTCGTTCATCAAATCATCTGACTAGCAAGCCAATTTTCTAATCATACATCTAGCCACATATGCGTTCAGTCTTCCACTCATCTCGCTATCCATACATCTACCCATCCATTCATGTATTCTGTCATCCATTCGTCCATCCATTAAACTTTAAATAAAGTCAGGGAAATTTAGATGAAAGATAATAATTTTGAAATTCTTAACCCTATGGCGGGGTGCTTTTTAGTTAACTTTCTCAGTGATTGGACAATTCCAAAAGTGACTTCTCAGATAGCTTCAGTTTTTCAGATCGATCCATTTAGCCATCCATTTATCGATCTTTTCAACACACCACCCATCCATCCATCAATTCAAACATCCATGCATCCAGCCACCCATCAATCTAACCAGCTATCCATCCAATGATACATTCATCCATCACGCGATACATTTAACCCGCCATCGAGTCAGCTATTCAAAATCTGCCAATCCATTGAGCCATTCATCAATCCATTAGAGCCAACCAATCATCACTTCAGCAATGTATCCATCCATCAATCCCTTCTTTCATCAAGCGATTCATGTATCCATCTTTGCGTCTATCAATCCATCCATTCAACCAGCCATCCTTTCTTTCATCTAGCTTTTCATCAAATAAGTTATTCGTCTATGCGCTACTCTGTCTATCAGTTCAGCCATTGATACATCAAGTCTTTCATTCATTGAGCAACCCACCGGTATACCCATCAATCGATCGAACAGTCAATCCATCGACCAATCCGAACAGCTAGCCATCTGTCGAACCGTTCATCTATCGTGCCATCCAGCCATTCGCTCATCCAATCAACTGACTAGCAAGCTATCTATGTAACCACACTTCTAGCCATCTATGCATGCAGTCTTCCGCTCATCCCTTTATCCATACATCTAGCCGTCGATTCATGTTTTCTGTCATCCATTCATCGATCCATTAAGCTGAAGAATAAGGCAGGGAAATTAAGATGAGAGTTTATCATTTTGAAATTCTCCACCTCATCGCGGGGTGCTTTTTAGTTAAATCTCTCAGGGATTGTCCAACTGCAAACGTCGCTTCTCAGATAGCTTCAGTCGTCTGAGATCCATCCATTTATTCATCCATGCATCAAGCCCCCCATCAATCCAACCAGCCATCAATCAATGATACATCCATCCATCACGCGATACATTCAACCAGCCATCGAGCCAGCTATTCAAAAAGTTGCCAATCCATTTAGCCATTCATCAGTTCAACGATTCATCCATTTAGCCATCCATCTTTCAAGCCATTCTTTGATCAAGCGATCCATTCATCCATCTGGTCATCCATATTTTCGTCTTTTATTCCATCCATTCAACCATCCTTCCTTTCCGCTATCTAGCCACTCATCAAATCAGCTTTGCATCCATGTATTACGCTGTCTATCAATTATCCCATAGATCTATCAAGTCTTTCGTTCATCAATCAACCCACCAGTATAGCCATCCATCCATCGACCAATCCGAACATCTAGCCATACGTCGATTCCTTCATCTATCGTGCCATCCAGCCATTCGTTCATCAAATCATCTGACTAGCAAGCCAATTTTCTAATCATACATCTAGCCACATATGCGTTCAGTCTTCCACTCATCTCGCTATCCATACATCTACCCATCCATTCATGTATTCTGTCATCCATTCGTCCATCCATTAAACTTTAAATAAAGTCAGGGAAATTTAGATGAAAGATAATAATTTTGAAATTCTTAACCCTATGGCGGGGTGCTTTTTAGGTAACTTTCTCAGTGATTGCACAACTCCACAAGTGACTTCTCAGATAGCTTCAGTTTTTCAGATCGATCCATTTAGCCATCCATTTATCGATGTTTTCAACACACCACCCATCCATCCATCAATTCAACAATCCAAGCATCCAGCCGCCCATCAATGTAACCAGCTATCCATCCAATGATACATCCATCCATCAAGCGATACATTTAACCCGCCATCGAGTCAGCTATTCAAAATCTGCCAATCCATTGAGCCATTCATCAATCCATTAGAGCCAGCCATTCATCCCTTCAGCAATGTACCCATCCATCAATCCATTCTTTCATCAAGCGATCCATGTGTCCATCTTTGCGTCTATCAATCCATCCATTCAACCAGCCATCCTTTCTTTCATCTAGCTTTTCATCAAATAATATATTCTTCTATGCGTTACTCTGTCTATCAATTCAGCCATTGATACATCAAGTCTTTCATTCATTGAGCAACCCACCGGTATCCCCATCAATCGATCGGACAGTCAATCCATCGACCAATCCGAACAGCTAGTCATCTGTCGAACCATTCATCTATCGTGTCATCCAGCCAATCGTTCATCCAATCAACTGACTAGCAAGCTATCTATGTAACCACACTTCTAGCCATCTATGCATGCAGTCTTCCGCTCATCCCGCTATCCATACATCTACCCGTCGATTCATGTTTTCTGTCATCCATTCATCCATCCATTAAGCTGAAGATTAAGGCAGGGAAATTAAGATGAGAGTTTATCATTTTGAAATTCTCCACCTCATCGCGGGGTGCTTTTTAGTTAAATCTCTCAGGGATTGTCCAACTGCAAACGTCGCTTCTCAGATAGCTTCAGTCGTCTGAGATCCATCCATTTATTCATCCATGCATCAAGCCCCCCATCAATCCAACCAGCCATCAATCAATGATACATCCATCCATCACGCGATACATTCAACGAGCCATCGAGCCAGCTATTAAAAAAGCTGCCAATCCATTTAGCCATTCATCAGTGCAACGATTCATCCGTTCAGCAGTCTATCCATCCATCAAGCCATTCTTTGATCAAGCGATCCATTCATCCATCTGGTCATCCATATTTACGTCTTTTATTCCCTCCATTCAACCATCCTTCCTTTCCGTTATCTAGCCACTCATCAAATCAGCTTTGCATCCATGTATTACGCTATCTATCAATTATCCCATAGATCTATCAAGTCTTTCATTCATCAATCAACCCACCAGTATAGCCATCCATCCATCGACCAATCCGAACATCTAGCCATACGTCGATTCCTTCATCTATCGTGCCATCCAGCCATTCGTTCATCGATTCATCTGACTAGAAAGCCAATTTTCTAATCATACATTTAGCCACATAAGCGTCTTCCACTAATCTCGCTATCCATAAACCTGCCCATGCATTCATGTATTCTGTCATGCATTCATCCAACCATTAAACTTTAGATTAAGTCAGGGAAATTTAGATGAAAGATAATATTTTTGAAATTCTTAACCCTATGGCGGGGTGCTTTTTAGTTAACTCTCTTAAAGGTTGCACAACTCCAAACGTGACTTCTCAGATAGCTTCAGTCGTTTCAGATCGATCCATTTAGCCATCCATTTATCGATCTTTTCAACACGCCACCCATCCATCTAGGCATCCGTCCCTCTTGCTATTGTTCTATTTAGCGGTCCATCCATCCATACATCAATTCAACCATCCATGATTCAGCCACCCATCAATCCAACCGGCCATCCATCCATCCGTCCACTTATCAATCATGCGATACAATCAACCAGCCATCGAGCCAGCTATTCAAAAGCTGCCAATCCATTTAGCCATCCATCAGTGCCATCATTCATCCGTTCAGCAGTCTATCCATCCATCAAGCCATTCTTTCAACAAGCGATCCATTCCTCCATCTGGTCATCCTTATTTTCGTCTATTATTCCATCCATTCAACCATCCATCCTTTCATTTATCTAGCCACTCATCAAATCAGTTTTGCATCCATGTATTACGCTGTCTATCAATTATGCCATTGATCTATCAAGTCCTTCATTCACCAAGCAACCCACCGGTATAGCCATCTATCAATCGACCAATCAAAACATCTAGCCATCCGTCGATTCTTTCATCTATCGTGCCATCCAGCCATTCGTTCGAATCATTTGACTAGCAAGCCAATTTCTAATCAAACATTTAGCCACATAAGCGTCTTCCACTCATCTCGCTATCCATAAACCTGCTCATGCATTCATGTATTCTGTCATGCATTCATCCAACCATTAAACTTTAGATTAAGTCAGCGAAATTTAGATGAAAGATAATATTTTTGAAATTCTCAACCCTATGGCGGGGTGCTTTTTAGTTAACTCTCTTAAAGGTTGCACAACTCCAAACGTGACTTCTCAGATAGCTTCAGTCGTTTCAGATCGATCCATTTAGCCATCCATTTATCGATCTTTTCAACACGCCACCCATCCATCTAGGCATCCGTCCCTCTTGCTATTGTTCTATTTAGCGGTGCATCCATCCATACATCAATTCAACCATCCATGATTCAGCCACCCATTAATCCAACCGGCCATCCATCCATCCGTCCACTTATCAATCATGCGATACATTCAACCAGCCATCGAGCCAGCTATTCAAAAAGCTGCCAATCCATTTAGCCATCCATCAGTGCCATCATTCATCCGTTCAGCAGTCTATCCATCCATCAAGCCATTCTTTCAACAAGCGATCCATTCCTCCATCTGGTCATCCATATTTTCGTCTATTATTCCATCCATTCAACCATCCATCCTTTCCTTTATCTAGCCACTCATCAAATCAGTTTTGCATCCATGTATTACGCTGTCCATCAATTATGCCATTGATCTATCAAGTCCTTCATTCACCAAGCAACCCACAGGTATAGCCATCTATCCATCGACCAATCCAAACATCTAGCCATCCGTCGATTCTTTCATCTATCGTGCCATCCAGCCATTCTTTCATCGAATCATTTGACTAGCAAGTCAATTTCTAATCATACATCTAGCCACATAAGCGTCTTCCACTCATCTCGCTATCCATAAACCTGCCCATGCATTCATGTATTCTGTCATGCATTCATCCATCCATTAAACTTTAGGTTAAGTCAGGGAAATTTAGATGGAAGATAATAATTTTGAAATTCCTAACCCTATGGCGGGGTGCTTTTTAGGTAACTCCCCAGTGATTTCACAACTCCAAAAGTGACTTCTCAGATAGCTGCAGTCGTTTCAGATCGATCCATTTAGCCATCATTTATCGATCCTTTCAACACGCCACCCATCCATCTAGGCATCCGTCCCTCTTGCTATTGTTCTTTTTAGCGGTCCATTCATCCATACATCAATTCAACCATCCATGCATCAGCCACCTATCAATCCAACCGGCCATCCATCCATCCATCCACTTATCCATCATGCGATCCATTCAACCAGCCATCAAGCCTTTTAACCATAAATCGGCGAATCCAATAAGCCATCCATCAATCCATATAAGAAGCCACGCATTCTTCTATTCAGCAATCTATCCATTCATCAAGCCATTATTTCGTCAAGCGATCCATTCATCTATCAGGCCATCCATCTAATCAGCCGTCCATTCATTCATCTAGCCATCCATTAAGATTTTCTTTCATCAAGCGATCTAACCGTATAGCCATCCAACCATCTAGCCAGCCGTCCATCTAACAGTCTATCTATCGACCAATCCAATCATATAGCCATCCGTCCAACCATTCATCTATCGTGCCTTCCAATTATTCGTTCAACCAATCAACTGACTATCAATCCATCTATCTAACCATACATCTAGCCATCTTTGCATTCAGCCTTGTATTCGTCCCGCTATCCATACATCCACTCGCTAATTCATGTATGCCCACCCATTAAGCCATTCATCTAGCCATCTATATATTCATCTAGCCATCTGTCCTGTCAACTGTCTATCGAACTATCCAACCAAGCAATCTATCCATTCCATCAACCATTCAAGCAGCCATCCATCCAATTAGCCATAACTGAGGCCATCCATTACTCCAGCGAGCAATCAATCCAACCAGACATTTAGCCATCTATGCGTTCATTTATTCGTTCATCGTTGCATCCATTGGTTCCTCCACCCGTCCAGCTCATCTCCGTTCTCCCAGGCATCCACCCAACCGCCCATCAATCTAGCCATCGATTGATCCATCCAACCATCCATCCATGCATAAAGCCACCAATTCTCCTAGCCATCTGTCGATCTAGCCATCCATCCTGCATTCCAGCCATCCATCATTCATTCAAGTCCGCAAACCAGCATGTCATTTAATCATCCATCCAACGCTCCACCCATCCTATAACACAAAGGACCTAGCAAGCGTAATGTTATGGCGGATAATGTTGGCCTACTGCCAGCGACGATGGTGCAGATGCGAGGACGTGATAATATGAATCAATATCTGCACAATTTTTTTTCAAGGCTCAATTTCAGTTTTTTTAACCTGATTTCTCGTTTTTGCCGTTTTCTCGCTTTCGTGTTTGCTAAGTGCTACTTTGCATATGTTTGCAAAGTGTTTCTTCGCCTCTGACTAAATAACTGTTGTTTTTCTTTAAATAAATCACCTTTCTGAGTAGCCAAGAATCTCAAACCATTTGCTTGATACTGATTTTATTTGAAATTTTGCTTGAAGTTTCAAATCACAACTAAAAGGCTTAAAATACAATGTTGCACTTGATTCCAAAGAGCTTTTTGCTTTTTTGGAGTACGTAAATTCACTTAGGTTTCACCTAAAGAGGTTTTTTCTTGGGGTAAATTATTATTGATTACCTTCCAGATATTAGATTGCAGGATTCTGATAAATCTTCCAGATTTTTGAAAATAAGCAAAGAGCAATTTTTTTCATGATCTGATTTTTGTTAGAGATTGTTTAACCAGCATGGAATGATTTTTCAAATTCTTTTTTAATCTAAGATAATTCAGAGAAATTAGAAAATATATATGCGATATTTGTTTCGTCTATTATTCCATCCATTCAACCATCCATCCTTTCCTTTATCTAGCCACTCATCAAAACAGTTTTGCATCCATGTATTACGCTGTCCATCAATTATGCCATTGATCTATCAAGTCCTTCATTCACCAAGCAACCCACAGGTATAGCCATCTATCCATCGACCAATCCAAACATCTAGCCATCCGTCGATTCTTTCATCTATCGTGCCATCCAGCCATTCTTTCATCGAATCATTTGACTAGCAAGTCAATTTCTAATCATACATCTAGCCACATAAGCGTCTTCCACTCATCTCGCTATCCATAAACCTGCCCATGCATTCATGTATTCTGTCATGCATTCATCCATCCATTAAACTTTAGGTTAAGTCAGGGAAATTTAGATGGAAGATAATAATTTTGAAATTCCTAACCCTATGGCGGGGTGCTTTTTAGGTAACTCCCCAGTGATTTCACAACTCCAAAAGTGACTTCTCAGATAGCTGCAGTCGTTTCAGATCGATCCATTTAGCCATCATTTATCGATCCTTTCAACACGCCACCCATCCATCTAGGCATCCGTCCCTCTTGCTATTGTTCTTTTTAGCGGTCCATTCATCCATACATCAATTCAACCATCCATGCATCAGCCACCTATCAATCCAACCGGCCATCCATCCATCCATCCACTTATCCATCATGCGATCCATTCAACCAGCCATCAAGCCTTTTAACCATAAATCGGCGAATCCAATTAGCCATCCATCAATCCATATAAGAAGCCACGCATTCTTCTATTCAGCAATCTATCCATTCATCAAGCCATTATTTCGTCAAGCGATCCATTCATCTATCAGGCCATCCATCTAATCAGCCGTCCATTCATTCATCTAGCCATCCATTAAATTTTTCTTTCATCAAGCGATCTAACCTTATAGCCATCCAACCATCTAGCCAGCCGTCCATCTAACAGTCCATCTATCGACCAATCCAATCATATAGCCATCCGTCGAACCATTCATCTATCGTGCCTTCCAATTATTCGTTCAACCAATCAACTGACTATCAATCCATCTATCTAACCATACATCTAGCCATCTTTGCATTCAGCCTTGTATTCGTCCCGCTATCCATACATCCACTCGCTAATTCATGTATGCCCACCCATTAAGCCATTCATCTAGCCATCTATATATTCATCTAGCCATCTGTCCTGTCAACTGTCTATCGAACTATCCAACCAAGCAATCTATCCATTCCATCAACCATTCAAGCAGCCATCCATCCAATTAGCCATAACTGAGGCCATCCATTACTCCAGCGAGCAATCAATCCAACCAGACATTTAGCCATCTATGCGTTCATTTATTCGTTCATCGTTGCATCCATTGGTTCCTCCACCCGTCCAGCTCATCTCCGTTCTCCCAGGCATCCACCCAACCGCCCATCAATCTAGCCATCGATTGATCCATCCAACCATCCATCCATGCATAAAGCCACCAATTCTCCTAGCCATCTGTCGATCTAGCCATCCATCCTGCATTCCAGCCATCCATCATTCATTCAAGTCCGCAAACCAGCATGTCATTTAATCATCCATCCAACGCTCCACCCATCCTATAACACAAAGGACCTAGCAAGCGTAATGTTAGGGCGGATAATGTTGGCCTACTGCCAGCGACGATGGTGCAGATGCGAGGACGTGATAATATGAATCAATATCTGCACAATTTTTTTTCAAGGCTCAATTTCAGTTTTTTTAACCTGATTTCTCGTTTTTGCCGTTTTCTCGCTTTCGTGTTTGCTAAGTGCTACTTTGCATATGTTTGCAAAGTGTTTCTTCGCCTCTGACTAAATAACTGTTGTTTTTCTTTAAATAAATCACCTTTCTGAGTAGCCAAGAATCTCAAACAATTTGCTTGATACTGATTTTATTTGAAATTTTGCTTGAAGTTTCAAATCACAACTAAAAGGCTTAAAATACAATGTTGCACTTGATTCCAAAGAGCTTTTTGCTTTTTTGGAGTACGTAAATTCACTTAGGTTTCACCTAAAGAGGTTTTTTCTTGGGGTAAATTATTATTGATTACCTTCCAGATATTAGATTGCAGGATTCTGATAAATCTTCCAGATTTTTGAAAAATAGCAAAGAGCAATTTTTTTCATGATCTGATTTTTGTTAGAGATTGTTTAACCAGCATGGTAAAAATCTATTTTGTAGACCCAGGAATGATTTTTCAAATTCTTTTTTAATCTAAGATAATTCAGAGAAATTAGAAAATATATATGCGATATTTGTTTCTTCTTGCTTTAAGGTGTTGGCAAAATGTGTTTTGATTAGCTTTTCATAAGCAAAACTGTTCTTTGTTTCTCTATTTTCAAGCACCATCAGCAGGCTTATCAGCAAAGGCCAGACTTTTTTGTTTTTTTTTGCGCTAGTTATTAAGCGTTATCAAACCAAAACAGTTTTTGGTGAACAATCTGTTTAATATGATTTCCATATTTGCTCGGTTTCAAAATTTACTAAAGCTCCATTATTTTGGCTGGTCGGTTATCCACCCAAGTTTTGTGTGCTAAGTTACCGCTTGATAAGTTTTGTTTCAATACTATTTGAACTCTGGGATTTGTGTTCTCGTTATAGAAGCAGTTCAAGTTGCCCGCTATAATGATAATATTATAACGCTTTACTAATTTAGAACATTTTATATGGCATACCTTTAAATTGTAGATGTAATTTCCAGTCATTTTCATTCTGTTTCGGTATAACTCTCCGGATATTTGCGAAATTTTAATCCAATGAGTTCGGTAAATATAGATTTAAAATGTTTCCGAATGGTCTGAGCGCTAAGTTGCTCGTCCACATCTTTGACAGCTCAATTTTGATCAACAGGTTCGCGCGAGTTAAAGCAGCCAGGAAAGCGAGAAACAGACGGAGACATACCCCAGGCAAATACCGAACTATTCAAGTGGATGACGGCGACTGGGTAGAAGAAGGACAGATTTTGGCGCTGCAAAACACTTATGCTTTCTATCCTGGAGTTAATGTTAACACCGGGTAAGAATTTACAAGAAAAAATTCGCAATCAACGATTAGCAAGTCGTTCATGATAAGATTTTTTGTAGCTATGAAAAGTACAGTAGACGAGCACTTACAGCGGCGTGTCCAGGCTATGTCCGGTTCACAGTTGATGAGTTTGTTCCTCCTTCGGAGTCTCAGCTGAATACGGTGATAAAATCCCGCAAGACAACTTCGCTTATTGGGCGTTTTCTTCACATCATTACACCAAAGTTACCCAACAGGTTCCGGTTGATCAGCTTGACTTAACAAATAACTGTTGAAAACTGTGTTGGTTTGTTGAATCGTTATTGCAAAGTTTATAGATTGGTGGGATTTCTTTCTGCTTAAATTTAAATTGCTTCAAAATTGATTTTGATAAAAAGAAATGGAAGAAAACCTCGCAATAGGGCTTCATTTACTACATTTTGAATGATTTTTTGTTTTCCATTGTTTAATTGGCAGCAAAATTATTCGACTGCGTTTTAAAACTTGAAATAAATCTGACCTCGAAACTGGAATTAATTACCCTTGCGATAAGCAAGGGTATTGCAATCAAGTAGTAGTTTTTGTTTCCCCGTGAAGAATTTTGTTCACAGGATGATCTTCAATTTGAGATCTCCTTTTTTTCACCACGTTGCACGTTTACCACCTCGTATTATTGTGTCTAGAGTTGATGCGTTACTAGATCTAAAGGTAAAAAAGTTTCAGATGTAAAAAATGGTTATTTTTTGTAGGCGTTATTGATTTCGGCCCAATTTTTTTGGCTGATTTGCCGGGTGATTTTGTTTAGAACATTCTATTCAATTGATTATGACGCTTGCGATTAGCAAGCGTTATCAAATCCGAAAATATACTTTTTTCGGGTTAACAACTAGTATAACAAAATCATGCTCACCTTCTTGAAAAATAATTTAAACTGCTGAGTAAGAAAACTAGTAAAAGGCTAAGGGACCGGTCAGCACCTGTTTTTTAAACCTAATCTATTAAGTATCAAAAATGTTCGGCCTATGGGTTGTCTGCTTGTGGTTTGTCTGCCTCGTTGCCACATTTTATAAACTTTTTTATGTTGTATGATATTTTTTTTGTAATTGAAAGTGTTTTTTGATTATTTATGTAATTTGTTAATCTTACACTTGCGAGAGCTAGTGTCATGTAATCGGAAACAAAACGTTTTCCCGTAAACAACCTTCCTTACACATTTGTAATTGAAACTGAATTTGCTTGATTATCCAACGCTAGCATCTTTCCCGGACACATCGCACTTGTCATGGAGGTAATGAAGTTGCCTTTGAAACCCAAGGTCCGGGTTTCGAGTCCCGGCCGGGCCTTGTTTTTTTCAGTGTCTGAAATTGAAATTCTTTGAAAAAAGTTTATCAGTCAAACTATAGTTTGTCGACTTAGGTGTCACTCCACAATTTTTTTGCACTGTAATCAGTTTTCATTTTAGTCTCAAATGTCATTGATTAACTCCTGTAGTTTTTAAAATTACTATACCGTACCTTTTAAAATTAATATACATGGGTAAAAAAGGAAATTTTGAATCGCTCAAATTTTTTTTTTTTGACAACAATTTTGTGAAGTATTTTTGTATTCGGATTAATTGGCGTCTAATCACGTGTTGTGCAGTAGTGGACGTTCGGAAAATACTAAAAGCTTGCTTAATGCTAGTGTTTGTGTTTCGTCCGTTTTTCTGTGACTGAATTTTTTGTATTTCCAGTTTCTCATCTTTCGCTTAGTCATTTCCATCTCACTGCTCACTGACCATTTGGTAGCCTGTAATGGTGTGGTGGCTTAGTGGATGCTCGGAAAGTACTAAAAACTTGCTTAATGCTAGTTGTTGTATTTCTCGTCTATTTTATTGATATTGAATTTTTCGTTTTTTCAAAAAAATTGTTGATTTTCTATATCAATTTTTTTGGTGTTTTTCTTTTCGGATCGATTGGCGTCCAACTACGTGTTGTTGGCTTAGTGGACGCTCTCAATTTTATGAAAGCTTGCTTATTTGTAGTGGTTGTGTTTTTCGTCTGTTTTTCTGTGATTGAATTTTTCGTTTTTCCAGTTTTTTTTCTCTTTAGTTCTTTTCATCACAACGATTTAGTTGCTTGCAATGGTACGCAATGGTGTTGTGGCTCAGTGGATGCTCAAAAAATACTGAAAGCTTGCTAAATGCTAGTTGTTGTGTTTCTCGTCTGTTTTTCTGAGATTGAGTTTTTCGTATTTTCAAAAAAAAATTTTTTTTCTTTGACAATTTTTTTGGCGTATTGTTTCCGGATAGATCGGCATCTTACTACGTGTTGGTAGTGGTTGTGTTTTTTGTCTGTTTTTCAGTGATTTAATTGTCAGTTTTTCTTGACTTTTTAGTTTTTTTTGTACTTATTTCTTTCCATCTCACTGACCATTTAGTAGCGTGCAAATGTACGGTTTCGTTGTAGCGCAAGTGATGCGAAGCTCCGCTTCGCTTCTGTGTTAACTTCAGTTTGAAGAAAGTAACACGATGAAAAGCTTCTCCTCGCCGTTTTGTAACACTCTTTTTATAGACGCTAAAACTTTCAAGCGGTTTTCTGTTTGATTTTATTTTTAGTTTTCTTTCGAATGCATGGTTTCTGATTATAGCTTCGAAATCAGCCATGGTTTACAGGAAACACGCCTGCCGATCGGGTTCTGTTTTTTTTGCAAATTTGGTTTGTGCTTTTTCGACTATCGTCCGTCTGCCTGTTTGTCGGCTTTATTCTTGTAGCCCATTTTTTGAGTTTAAACTTGTTTCCAGTTTGCAATAACATCATGCTTGAGAAGACAGCGTCAAGGAGTTTAATTCCATTTGGGACCTGTTTTCCTGTAAATTGAAAATTTTCGTGTACTTAAGACTTTTGTGTCTGCTTATTTTTGCTGACTTAGTTCCCACAGGAAGGAGTTTTTTTTGAAAATTCGACTTTAATCTAGCATTATGAAAGATCTTTGTGAAGTTTTTAATGGTGCAGGTAATTTTTTTGGATATTATGGGCTTTTTTTTTCTGAAAAACTATTTTTTGTAGTTTTTTTTTTATTTTATATCAGTCGTAGTCATTCATTTATGGCTGTCAAGTAGTGCTAAGCTCAGGTTTTCTTCTGTGTAGAATATTGAAGCGTCGAATTAAGACAATACGCGTAATTGAAATGCCCTCAGACGTCAATGAACATTCTTTAAAAGTTCGCGAGCCTCAAATACTCAAATTGTTTGCGGCGCTGATTTTTTTGTTTTTTTTTTTGGTTCGGTTTGATATTTAAGTTTTAATTTATAGCTTGGAGATATAGCTTATTTTTTATGGTCGAAAAAAGTCTTTTTAAAAAAAAAGTTCGCATGTATATGTACCCTTCCATTCTGTGTTAAAGAACTATGTGATTATCTTTTATAAAGGTCGTGATGGTTTTTTCTCGTTTCTTTTCAGGAAAAAAGCTTAGAAGTTGTTTGCGCTCAAATTTGTTTTTTGAACTCCAAATAAGAATTCTCAATTTTTTTTTGTTCACAGGATGTGAAGTTTTTAAATGATTTTTTGAACAATTTTCAAAAAAAATTTAGTTTAAGTTTCATCAGCTTTGCAAAGTTTAAAATTCTCAACCCTATAGTTGAGTGCCTTCATGTTGCTCTCAGGGGTTATAGGTTTTGCCTTCAACTATGACTGCTGAAAATTTCATTATTTCAGAGACTTCGTTTTTTTGATATTTCAATTTTAAAATAATACTCGGGAAATCCGGATTAAATTTTGTCATTTTGAATTTCTTGACCCTCTGGCAGTGTGATGTTTAGTAAGCACTCTCAGGGGTTGCACAACCCCAAACTCGATTCTGAGATAGCTTCAGTGATCTCAGATCCAACCAGACATCCATCTATCCATTCAGCCATCCATCCATCGATCTTTTCAACACACCACCCATCCATCCATCAATTCAACCATCCATGCATCCAGCCACCCATCAGTCTAAACAGCTATCCATCCAATCATACATCCATCCATCACGCGATATATTTATACATTTAACCAGCCATCGAGTCAGCTATTCAAAATCTGCCAATCCATTGAGCCATTCATCAGTCCATTAGAGCCACCCATTCATCCGTTCAGCAATGTATCCATCCATCAATCCATTCTTTCATCAAGCGATCCATCTTTGCGTCTATCAATCCATCCATTCAACCAACCATCCTTTCCTTCATCTAGCTATTCATCAAATAAGTTATTCGTCTATGCATTACTCTATCTATCAATTCAGCCATTGCTCCATCAAGTCTTTCATTCATTAAGCAACCCGCCGGTATACCCATCAATCGGTCGAACAATCAATCCATCGACCAATCCGAACAGCTAGCCATCTGTCGTGCATCCAGCCATTTGTTCATCCAATCAACTGACTAGCAAGCCATCTATGTAATCACACTTCTAGCCATCTATGCATTCAGTCTTCCACTCATACCGCTATCCATACATCTACCCGTCCATTCATGTTTTCTTTCATCCATTCATACATCCATTAAGCTGAAGTTTAAGGCAGGGAAATTAAGATGAGAGTTTATCATTTTGAAATTCTCAACCTCATCGCGGGGTGCTTTTTAGTTAAATCTCTCAGGGATTGCCCAGCTGCAAACGTGACTTCGGAGGTAGCTTCAGTCGTCTGGGATCTATCAATTTAGTCATCCATGCATCAAGCCCCCCATCAATCCAATCAGCCATCCATCAATGATACATCCATCCATCACGCGATTCATTCAACCAGCCATCGAGCCAGCTATTCAAAAAGCTGCCAACCCATTTAGCCATCCATCAGTGCCACCATTCATCCGTTCAGCAGTCTATTCATCCATCAAGCCATTCTTTCATCTAGTGATCCATTCATCCATCTGGTCTTCCATATTTTCGTCTATTATTCCATCCATTCAACCATCCATCCTTTCATTTATCTACCCACTCACCAAATCAGTTTTGAATCCATGTATTATGCTGTCTATCATTTATGCCATTGATCTATCAAGTCTTTCATTCATCAAGCAACCCACCGGTATGGCCATCCATCCATCGACCAATCCAAACATCTAGCCATCCGTCTATTCATTCATCTATCGTGCCATCCAGCCATTCGTTCATCGAATCATCTGACTAGCAAGCCAATTTTCTAATCATATATCTAGCCACATGTGCGTTCAGTCTTCCATTATTATCGCTATCCATACATCTACCCATCCATTCATTTATTCTGTCATCCATTCATTCATCCGTTAAACTTTAGATTAAGTCAGGGAAATTTAGATGAAAGATAATAATTTTGAAATTCTTAACCCTATGGTGGGGTGCTTTTTAGGTAACTTTCTCAGTGATTGCACAACTCCAAAAGTGACTTCTCAGATAGCTTCAGTTTTTCAGATCGATCCATTTAGCCATCCATTTATCGATCTTTTCAACACACCACCCATCCATCCATCAGTTGAACCATCCATGCATCCAGCCACCCATCAATCTAACCAGCTATCCATCCAATGATACATCCATCCATCACGCGATACATTTAACCCGCCATCGAGTCAGATATTCAAAATCTGCCAATCCATTGAGCCATTCATCAATCCATTAAAGCCACCCATTCATCCCTTCAGCAATGTATCCATCCATCAATCCGTTCTTTCATCAAGCGATCCATGTATCCATCTTTGCGTCTATCAATCCATCCATTCAACCAGCCATCCTTTCTTTCATCTAGCTTTTCATCAAATAAGTTATTCGTCTATGCGTTACTCTGTCTATCAATTCAGCCATTGATACATCAAGTCTTTTATTCATTGAGCAACCCAGCGGTATACCCATCAATCGATCGAACAGTCAATCCATCGACCAATCCGAACAGCTAGCCATCTGTCGAGCCGTTCATCTATCATGCCATCCAGCCATTCGTTCATCCAATCAACTGACTAGCAAGCTGTCTATGTAACCACACTTCTAGCCATCTATGCATGCAGTCTTCCGCTCATCCCGCTATTCATACATCTACCCGTCGATTCATGTTTTCTGTCATCCATTCATCCATCCATTAAGCTGAAGATTAAGGCAGGGAAATTAAGATGAGAGTTTATCATTTTGAAATTCTCCACCTCATCGCGGGGTGCTTTTTAGTTAAATCTCTCAGGGATTGTCCAACTGCAAACGTCGCTTCTCAGATAGCTTCAGTCGTTTGAGATCCATCCATTTATTCATCCATGCATCAAGCCCCCCATCAATCCAACCAGCCATCAATCAATGATACATCCATCCATCACGCGATACATTCAACCAGCCATCGAGCCAGCTATTCAAAAAGCTGCCAACCCATTTAGCCATCCATCAGTGCCACCATTCATCCGTTCAGCAGTCTATTCATCCATCAAGCCATTCTTTCATCTAGTGATCCATTCATCCATCTGGTCTTCCATATTTTCGTCTATTATTCCATCCATTCAACCATCCATCCTTTCATTTATCTACCCACTCACCAAATCAGTTTTGAATCCATGTATTATGCTGTCTATCATTTATGCCATTGATCTATCAAGTCTTTCATTCATCAAGCAACCCACCGGTATGGCCATCCATCCATCGACCAATCCGAACATCCAGCCATCCATCATTCATTCAAGTCCGCAAACCAGCATGTCATTTAATCATCCATCCAACGCTCCACCCATCCTATAACACAAAGGACCTAGCAAGCGTAATGTTATGGCGGATAATATTGGCCTACTGCCAGCGACGATGGTGCAGATGCGAGGACGTGATAATATGAATCAATATCTGCACAATTTTTTTTCAAGGCTCAATTTCAGTTTTTTTAACCTGATTTCTCGTTTTTGCCGTTTTCTCGCTTTCGTGTTTGCTAAGTGCTACTTTGCATATGTTTGCAAAGTGTTTCTTCGCCTCTGACTAAATAACTGTTGTTTTTCTTTAAATAAATCACCTTTCTGAGTAGCCAAGAATCTCAAACCATTTGCTTGATACTGATTTTATTTGAAATTTTGCTTGAAGTTTCAAATCACAACTAAAAGGCTTAAAATACAATGTTGCACTTGATTCCAAAGAGCTTTTTGCTTTTTTGGAGTACGTAAATTCACTTAGGTTTCACCTAAAGAGGTTTTTTCTTGGGGTAAATTATTATTGATTACCTTCCAGATATTAGATTGCAGGATTCTGATAAATCTTCCAGATTTTTGAAAAATAGCAAAGAGCAATTTTTTTCATGATCTGATTTTTGTTAGAGATTGTTTAACCAGCATGGTAAAAATCTATTTTGTAGACCCAGGAATGATTTTTCAATTTTTCTTTTTTAATCTAAGATAATTCAGAGAAATTAGAAAATATATATGCGATATTTGTTTCTTCTTGCTTTAAGGTGTTGGCAAAATGTGTTTTGATTAGCTTTTCATAAGCAAAACTGTTCTTTGTTTCTCTATTTTCAAGCACCATCAGCAGGCTTATCAGCAAAGGCCAGACTTTTTTTTGCGCTAGTTATTAAGCGTTATCAAACCAAAACAGTTTTTGGTGAACAATCTGTTTAACAAAATCAGTGAATCATATTATTTTCTTTCTAATCAAAACAAGTTTGAGCATTTGATTCTGAGCATAGGGAGAAATTTTGAACGTCCTACTTGGGACGACTCGTGTCAAGAAATTGTCCCCGGGCAGGACATGTGCTTTTTAATAAATGAAAAATTCCATTTTTAAGTTTTAAAGAGCGAAGTGATGTATCACTACAAAAAATAGTAGGGTTTTTCCGCGAATTGTAAGTGGTTCAAATTTTCGCGGTTGATTATGGTTTTTTTCTCAAGTGCATTTCAAATGCACTTGCCAAATGGAAAGTACAATACTCTCCAATAAAAAATTGAGTATTGCGTAAAAAATTTAAACGACTTCTAGTATCAAAAATGGACGTTAGTTTTCAGATTTCCCAGGGGAATAAAAATTTTAGCAAAGAGCAATTATTTTCATGATCTGATTTTTGTTAGAGATTGTTTAACCAGCATGGTAAAAATCTGTTTTGTAGACCCAGGAATGAGTTTTCAAATTCTTTTTTAATCTAAGATAATTCGGAGAAATTAGAAAATATATATGCGATTTTTGTTTCTTCTTGCTTTAAGGTGTTGGCAAAATGTGTTTTGATGAGCTCTTCATAAGCAAAACTGTTCTTTGTTTCTCTATTTTCAAGCACCATCAGCAGGCTTATCAGCAAAGGCCAGACTTTTTTGTTTTTTTTTGCGCTAGTTATTAAGCGTTATCAAACCAAAACAGTTTTTGGTGAACAATCTGTTTAATATGATTTCCATATTTGCTCGGTTTCAAAATTTACTAAAGCTCCATTATTTTGGCTGGTCGGTTATCCACCCAAGTTTTGTGTGCTAAGTTACCGCTTGATAAGTTTTGTTTCAATACTATTTGAACTCTGGGATTTGTGTTCTCGTTATAGAAGCAGTTCAAGTTGCTCGCTATAATGATAATATTATAACGCTTACTAATTTAGAACATTTTATATGGCATACCTTTAAATTGTAGATGTAATTTCCAGTCATTTTCATTCTGTTTCGGTATAACTCTCCGGATATTTGCGAAATTTTAATCCAATGAGTTCGGTAAATATAGATTTAAAATGTTTCCGAATGGTCTGAGCGCTAAGTTGCTCGTCCACATCTTTGACAGCTCAATTTTGATCAACAGGTTCGCGCGAGTTAAAGCAGCCAGGAAAGCGAGAAACAGACGGAGACATACCCCAGGCAAATACCGAACTATTCAAGTGGATGACGGCGACTGGGTAGAAGAAGGACAGATTTTGGCGCTGCAAAACACTTATGCTTTCTATCCTGGAGTTAATGTTAACACCGGGTAAGAATTTACAAGAAAAAATTCGCAATCAACGATTAGCAAGTCGTTCATGATAAGATTTTTTGTAGCTATGAAAAGTACAGTAGACGAGCACTTACAGCGGCGTGTCCAGGCTATGTCCGGTTCACAGTTGATGAATTTGTTCCTCCTTCGGAGTCTCAGCTGAATACGGTGATAAAATCCCGCAAGACAACTTCGCTTATTGGGCGTTTTCTTCACATCATTACACCAAAGTTACCCAACAGGTTCCGGTTGATCAGCTTGACTTAACAAATAACTGTTGAAAACTGTGTTGGTTTGTTGAATCGTTATTGCAAAGTTTATAGATTGGTGGGATTTCTTTCTGCTTAAATTTAAATTGCTTCAAAATTGATTTTGATAAAAAGAAATGGAAGAAAACCTCGCAATAGGGCTTCATTTACTACATTTTGAATGATTTTTTGTTTTCCATTGTTTAATTGGCAGCAAAATTATTCGACTGCGTTTTAAAACTTGAAATAAATCTGACCTCGAAACTGGAATTAATTACCCTTGCGATAAGCAAGGGTATTGCAATCAAGTAGTAGTTTTTGTTTCCCCGTGAAGAATTTTGTTCACAGGATGATCTTCAATTTGAGATCTCCTTTTTTTCACCACGTTGCACGTTTACCACCTCGTATTATTGTGTCTAGAGTTGATGCGTTACTAGATCTAAAGGTAAAAAAGTTTCAGATGTAAAAAATTGTTATTTTTTGTAGGCGTTATTGATTTCGGCCCAATTTTTTTGGCTGATTTGCCGGGTGATTTTGTTTAGAACATTCTATTCAATTGATTATGACGCTTGCGATTAGCAAGCGTTATCAAATCCGAAAATATACTTTTTTCGGGTTAACAACTAGTATAACAAAATCATGCTCACCTTCTTGAAAAATAATTTAAACTGCTGAGTAAGAAAACTAGTAAAAGGCTAAGGGACCGGTCAGCACCTGTTTTTTAAACCTAATCTATTAAGTATCAAAAATGTTCGGCCTATGGGTTGTCTGCTTGTGGTTTGTCTGCCTCGTTGCCACATTTTATAAACTTTTTTATGTTGTATGATATTTTTTTTGTAATTGAAAGTGTTTTTTGATTATTTATGTAATTTGTTAATCTTACACTTGCATCTTACATTTGTTAATCTTAACTAATTTTTTTTGGAGAAATCCTTTTTTAAAGCCTAAATGACCAATTTAACAAGTTATCATCTTTTTATTCGATCGCTTTCTTCGCTCGAAATTAGACAAAAAAAAAAAATTACAAATCGGTTTTTCTCGACACTGGAAACATTTTTTAGAAATTTTTAATGTTCGAAATTTTTTTATTGGTCCTCAATATGATATATCAATCAACCCTGTCCGATGATTATTTGTGGTACCTGATTTGCGTGGAAAAATAACTAAAACACACCCGAATACAAAGCGAATACAAAGTTCCTCCCCATTTTCAGTGTTCGGAACAAAAAGATAATCATTTCCATGTTTTTTGATCAAAGCAAAAAATTTTTCAGCTAAAAGGGGCAGTTAGAAAATTTAGTGCTTTGTCCTAATATACGAGTAGTTTTCTTTTCATTTAGTTTTTGGCTGCTTTGTAATTAGGTTAAAAAAATTCTTTTTTTATTTGCTTTGCTGATTATTGCCCTGAAAATGTGTTTGGATAATGCAAGTTCTGAAAAAACAGTTCAGATCAGATAATTTCATGTCAGTCTTATAAATCCTGCGCTCAACGATTATTGTAAATTGGACGATATTTGTTAGTTCGCACAACTAAAACTAGAAGCAGCGAATAGAAAAACACGTTGAGTTTATAACTTGTTAATCTTTAAAAATTAGCCATGCTTCAACAGATCGAGAAGATTGTGTTCGATAATTGATTTTCTTGGTGGCTTGGCTATGTTTTTGATAGTTTTGATTTTCGAATTTGCTGGTGGCATAAAAGTAAGAGCCATTTACAAATCGTACTGAATATTGTACAAAACGTGTTGGCTCATTCTTTTGAAGTTTTCATGTGTTGTCAAAAATTTACGTTTTGCTTAACTTAATTGATCGACCACCTTGCTAGCTCAAATCGTTCACAATTTAATAAACACAAATAGTATATGGTAACCACAAGTCATTTTGAATTTCTTTGACTTGATTGTGTGGAATGTCTCGAGAGCACGGATACAAGTACTTATCTGATGGTATACGGAAGGTAGACTATGTGCTGATTCACACGGATGTTGACGAAAACCCGGAAGATGAAAACGTCGAGGAGTCGACACGTGAACTCTTTGAATCTGATGAGATCCAAAAGGCACGGCAGTATCGAGAGACGTTCGTGGACGCCCTGACTAAGAACGGGGACCTTGACATGGAGCAAGTGAGGTTGCCAAATGCGGAATACATCTGCACTTTGTTCCACCTTCCGCCCCAAACTGCGTTCAGAATGGCAGAGAAAACGAAGTTGTTATGTCCACTTGCAGTTGATATGGGTACTTCGGTGGATACTGATTCCTTCGAGGTCTCACAAAAGGTGGCGGACTGGTGTCAAAGCAAGGTTAGTGACAATCTACCGTTTGAAATTGAGGAGACATTCCAGGCACCATTTGACATGCGAGATATGACGAAGTTTTTGAATCACGATGATCCGGACAGGTTCTTGACGCCCACTAATAGGAGTTTTCTGGTGTACAAGATAATGGAAGGTACAGCCTATGGGGATAGACACAAAGGAAAGGTAGGCATAAAACGAATGATTAATGACGGCCACTTCAGTGGTGCATTCGCACTGCACTCGGGACCCCTGCAGCCCATGGGGTCCGACAACCTGAGAAGTGTGCTTCGAACATACTGGGCGAACGGTTGGAAGTTATGGAAAAGTCAACCCCTGGACCACGTCAAACTGTACTTCGGATCCAACATCGCCTTCTACTTTCTCTGGCTGGGATTCTATACTCGTATGATGATCTGGCTAGCGCTTTTTGGATTTCTGATCTTCGCGTATTCCATCATCTCACTCCCTGCTGATCCTCAGATTGACTTCATCTGCAACAGCAATCTGACAATGTGTCCACTATGTGACCAATGCGAACCCTATCCATTATCAAACAACTGCATCTACTCCTATGTGTCGCACATCGCAGATAATAATGCAATTGTAGTATACGCCTTCATTGTGGGCATCTGGGCACTTCTGTTCTGTAAATTGTGGAAGCGAACTCAGGCAGCGTACGCGTTCAAGTGGAATGTTTATGAGCTGGACGAGGAGTATGGAAACATCCGGCCCCAGTACGCGGCTTTGGCTACCCGAACTTGGATCAACCCGATTACAAACCAGAAGGAACCTCATTTCCCGAGGTGGCTGAAAACTCTGCGAACTCTTTCTGCTTTCAGCGTCATATCTCTCATGGTGATTGTCGTGATCACTTTCATCGTCATGTGCATATTCTACCGGGTGTTCATAGCGTCCGTGTTCAAGAACATGTCTCTGATCCAGCCGACAATGATGGCTAGTTTCACAGCGGCTATTATCAATTTAATCTTCATCATGATCTGTAACCTGGTCTACGATCAGTTGGCGACTAAACTGACCGACTGGGAAATGCACAGGACGGAAGAGGAGTATGACGACTCCTTGACCTTGAAGTCTTACGTGCTGCAGTTCGTCAACTACTACAGCTCAATAGTATACATCGGATTCTTCAAAGGTACTAAGATCAAGATATAGAAATACTTATTTTGGGCCGTTTAGTACATAAGACCCGAGAATAAAGCTATAAAGTTAGTAGACAATTTTTTAAAACTGATAAATGATTGGTTGAGCAGCGGTTTTGTTTTCTTATACTTGCAAGAAACCGCCTAGCGTTTTTTTTTCCATAAATTAGTTCTAGTAAGAATGATGGAATGGCTGCTAAGTTTTTATTTATGTCGCCTGAAAACTAAATATGTCGCCTGAAATCTCCTTTGAGGTATCTCGCAATTTAAAAGCCTTAAGAAGTACTTTAGTAGTGTCTTCAGCATTGCAATGCATAAAAATTCCAGTAGAAACTAATCTTTTTCATTGGCAGAGTCATCGCATAAGCGTCAAAATGAATAATATAACTTTTTCGATTGGAAAAAGCATTATGAACGATGGACAGTACCTTTGATTTCAGGAAAGTTTGCTGGAACTCCAGGAGAGCACAAAATGGTGCTTGGAACAAGACCGGAACAGTGCACAGGGAGTTGCATGGTAGAGCTAGCTATCCAACTGACTGTGATCATGATTGGAAACCAGCTGCTCAACAATGTCATGGAGTTTGCGAAGCCCTTGATGTTGTCTATGTGGAGCAAATTCAGTGCCGGAAGGAAAAGCAAAAGTATGATATACTATGAATTTTGTGGTTACCAGAATCATTCTTCTTAGTTGTGATTCGCTGTGAAAGAACTTATTACGTTGACCTACATACCACATTTGTTAAAGCTAAAAGTTATGCAACTTTAAATGTCTTTGGCAGAACAAAAGTGCTGACAATTGTTTCGTTAAAGTGTGGACAATAATGTTAAGTTAGAATAGATATCTAGATTAGTGTCACTTGTATAACTCCACATAAGCAATTGAAGTCCACCATGTTGCAGAGTTAAATAGTCTTCCTTGTCAGATAGCAGAAGTTCATCTGTGAACACTGAAGATGGCATCAACCTGCTGGAAGAGGGAGTGTTCAAGCCAGACTTTTACGGTCTGTTCGGGGAGTACCTGGAGATGGTCATCCAGTTCGGATTCTGCACCATCTTCGTCATCGCACTCCCGCTTGCCCCTCTGTTCGCCTTGCTGAATAACATCGCCGAGATCAGAATCGATGCAAACAAACTGCTCGCGCAGGTGAGTGTAACAGCGTCGCTGAAAATTAAGCTGTGAACCGTCTCTGAAAATCTCTTAATTATATTCCTGCATGATACGAAAACTACAATTTATGAAGTTGTTCTTTTTTTTTTTTTTTTTTTGTGAGCATCGTTGTGAGCACTTGGTGTAGGTTAACGACTACGCTTGGGACGGAAAACGTTTTCTATGATAAGTTCACTGGATGTTCAATGATAAGTTGACAAACAGTTTACAAACATATTTTTGTTTTATGTATTTTTAAATTTCTTGAAAAAGTTAAGAATAATTTTGGGTAAAACTGAAAATAATCGGAGCTTTTTATTTTTTTCTTTAATCTTTTGGCGAAATCATTCTTAGTACTTGGTCATCAGAAACTATAGTGTGTTCATACTTGTACTTATTTCAGTGTGCTCCAATAAGCTACAGGGTAGCTTATATAGGAGGCAGAGACCAAACAAATTGAGACCAAAATTGATTATCTAGCATCATGAACGGATCTTAGACCAAGGGTTTAGTTCATAAAAAAAGATTTTGTGCAATGATGCAATACATCAAAACAGAACTCAAATGTGTGTATCAAGAAATTTTAAACAATTTTGTTAAATTGGTACCTATTTTGGGTTTCATCAACATTATCTAATATATGCATCTTTTTGAATAAGTTATACATTTTATCAATCTGAATGCAAGCGTATAGTTAATGCCTGTGCCTCTTAAGTATTGAAGCTTAGCTTCTCTAAATGATAATCGAAATGTTTAAATATAAACTAAAAGACAATTGAATTTTACTTATTTGCAACAGTAAAAGTACCTGTAGGGGTTGAATTGATGTTGTGCCTTTTATTTTTTCTGGAGTTTTATTTCGTCAATTCGGTTTAACCTTCACGATTTTTATTCGTCACTTGGCGCTTTTAATCGTTTTAGGAATGATTTGTATTTATCATTTGTCACTGGTTTGAATCATCTTTCTGTCTCTGTGTTTTTGATTTCTGTCAGTTCGTTTTGTTGCACAGTCTTTCGGATCGTTTAGGGATCTTTCATTGTTTACTGGGAATGATATTGGCTAGTTTTTGCCACTTCATCAGGATTTTTTTTCTTGACAGTTGTTAATTGTAGTAATAAAGCCCATATTGTGTACTTTGCTCTGATTATCGGCATCCCGCTTCGATAAACTTTAACGGATAAAGATGGGTTTTCGTTTCTTAGCATTCAGGTTTTCGGTACATCCAAGAAGTTGCTTCTAGTGATATATGGCTTTTTTCTAGGCTATTAGTGGGTGGATAGAAATATTTGCCTTTATTGAAAGGATGACATGACCTGTTATCACAGGGTGTAACCTTCCTTGATTTGAAGACTTTTGTCGAGGAATTCGTAGATGCTGTAGCAAAGTTTTTTCAAATCAAAAGTTGCATTTCAAATATAAAACAATTTTCCGAGCTGTAGCGCTTCATTTCCGATAAATTTTCTTCTAAGCTCTTCACTTCGTTTTTCAAATCACAGTAGCCTCAGTTTGGTTGCTGGTAGTTTCAGTCTTATGCCTCAACTGATCAAGTATAATTCAGGATTGGTTTAACTAAGACGTCACAGTTTGCAGAATCCAATTTCGTCATGATCTCTTGGACAAGATCAATACGGATTTCTGACATCTTAAACTATAAGTTAATTTTATCACAACATTTAGGCAACAGATAAACAAAAATGGTCGTTCTATCGTTTATCGGATTATGTTTTTTCGGTTTATTTACTGCATCATGTGATTTTCTTGTGCTGTAAGTTTTTAATTTAGTTGCAAGTGTTTTTGATTTACTCAAGTGTTTTTTTGTTTTTAATTTGTTGATGCACTAGTCCAGATTTTGGGAGTTAACCCGAGATTTTTGTAATTGTAGTTTTTTTGACTTTTTTTGAATTGCTTGGACCTCATGGGTTCCGTTTCATTTTTTGGCTTCTAGCTGCAGTGCTATGTTTGTGTGATATAGCAAGTGATACCAAGCTCAGCTTCGCCTCTGTGTGAAAATGTGTATGAAATTAATTTAAAAGCTGAGCCTTGTTAAACAATGATTATTCCGAGTCTCAGATGAGTGTTTGGATATCATAGGAAAATTTTATGTTCCATGCGAGTTATAATGTTCAGATATATCTATGTTCTGTTGGTTTTCAGATGATTTGTAATAGATTAGGTTTAAATGTTAGTAAAGGAGTTTTTTTCAGACGCGTCGTCCTGTGACGAAAGTCGTCAAGGACATTGGAGCTTGGCAATACATTCTGGAGACAGTGAGCATTATCGCCGTGGTGGCCAACGGCTGTCTCATCGCATTTACATCAGATTTCATCCCCCGAGTCATCTACGAACACCAGAACCATGGATCTATGGACGGGTTCTACAGCAAGAACCTCGTGGCCTACAACATGACCGGAGACTAGTAAGTTCTGGTTTAAATGAGAAATTTTAATCCAATTTGGCTATTTATCACCTTACGATTATCTTAAATAATTACGCTAAGAAGTAACAAAAGTACCGGAATCAAGTGGAAATCCAGCACTTGAGGTCCCTATGTGACAGAAGATCCTTCTTAAAGCCTAAAAATGAAGGTTGTTAACAGTCATATGAATCATTCCAGATATTCCATGTAAGTCATTTAACCTCGAAGTCTAAGCATTTTGGTGACAGACATAGACATTGAAATTTGAATGATGATTATTCGTTTTAATATTATTTGTGAGAACAAGTATCTTGTAATCGATATATATTTTTTCGTAGACAGTTTCTTATATTTTCAAGAAAGTGGTAACTGATGGAAATTTACGGGCTCTTAATTTGCTACTGGCTCATAATAAGGTGTCTATTGAACCAGGGTATATGAGCATCCGACTTGAGTTGTAGATGAAAATTTCCCGGAAATTGAATTTCGGCCTGAAGGGTGTCTACTTAATTTTATTCGGCATAACTGCCGCAGTTTTTCTGGCGAAGGTTACAGAATTTCCACTTGTTGTACGAGGGCCAATTTTTTTACGGTTTGCTTGATGCCTCTTTTTCTTGAAGTTTCTCCCGTTGATAGCCCGGAAATAATAACACGTCTGATTAGTGAGCGTTATAATATTAGCAGTTTTTTTTCAGGTGAGAAACTTGTTCAACAGAGTTATTGAATCATTTGATGGCTTGATTTATTATAAGTTCAAATTGAGCGTCTTATTCTACACCTTTGCCCTGGAAGTAAACTCCATGATTGGAACTACAGAGGTTCAAGGTTTCAACCCAGTCAGTTTTTTTTTTCTACTTCTTGTGCATATATTTGTGTATCGCAAGTGATGCGAATCTCTGCTTCGCCTCTGTGTGAAATTTATATCCGCCTGTTTTCGTTATCCGCTTGTGAGATTGTTGAAGAATGAAGAGCGGAAAAAGTTACCGGTTGATCCAGTTTTCTCGAATTGGTAAAATTTTTATCAAAAAAGTGTCCATCATGAAAGATTAATGAAACTAAGGGAGCTCTGAGATGATGTTTTTATTCTAAAATCGATTTTTTTAAAATAAACAGATGTCTGCCATTTACGCGAGCGATGGGCGTAATTGGCAGACAACTGTTTCTTGATTCGGTAATTAACAGTTCTTGATCTGCGATGCTTTTATTTCATCGATGAAGTAATTGGCTTGCCTTTTTTCTCGAGAAATACATGAAAAAATATTGACCGAGGTTCACTTTCGAACTACAAGTCTCAAGAAACATCAAAGAAGTCTGAAGATTCCGGAAATTATTCTGACTAGAGGAATTTTGCTCTCTGGTTATGCCTAATGGTTGGAAATATCTGGTTGCATTGGTCTTTTTTAATTTTCTGTCTTCATGTTGTATTCCGTTGGTTCTGTCTTCCTGCCTTCTGTTAGTATGAAAATTAGCGAGATATTCGGTTGTAAGGACCCTTATTACCAATTTTTAGCAGCATTTTCACCATAATTCAGCTGCATAATTGATTATTTTGAAGGGCTCTTTTCCAAATATAGATAATGTTAAGTTATCGCCTACGTGAATTTTAAGGCTTCAGCTGAATATTGCTTCAGTATCTTCGATCTGAGTTCGACTACTCTTTTTATCATTACACGGTGATCTTGATTCCAATTAAAGTTATCTTTCTCTGCCTAAGGGGACTTAATGACTTCATTAGGTGATTATTAGTCTCACAACATCAACCCCTGGGGCCCAGCTTCTACACGCTTTGTGAAAAGCGAAGACAATTATGCCTTGCGTAATTGGTAGCTTTGACCCCGCAGTCTTAATTCGCTACCGATTTAATATAGAAACCCATTGAAGCGAAACGACTATTTTGAGCTTCAAACAGATTATGGCAACCTTGACTTCAAGTTTTTGATTGCATTGTCTTTGGCCTGAGTTTAATGGTCAATTAAATGCTAAATTGCTTCGGGAAGTTGTTTTTAAATGTCACTTTGTTTCTTTAAGGAAATTCAAAGAATTTGCAGAAAATGCCAAACTGCAATCAAAGTTACTTTGATAATACAAATGACCGTAAGATTGGATATATGCGACGGTTTTGATTCAGATATGCTAAACTAAGCCAAAAATATTTGTCTGATTTATCTCTGAAACCACGCACGTGCTATAGGAATGAGCAGAAAAAAGGGTAACTTCCCAAATGGCATAATTCCCAAATGGCATAAAAATGGAAACTTTTCCCAAATGGCATAAATTTCACAAGTTTTCATTGTAATTTAAACGTTTTCTTTCAATTTCTAACTCTAACATTTTGTCAGGAACGAAAGCATGTGAACAAGATTTGTAATTAATTGCTTCCAAACAAATTTAAGCCACAGGTTTGCCGAAAAAATTTGACCACAAGAAGCTTATTAATAACCGCAAGCTTATGCTTCTTGCTTTTGATAAAAAGTTCTACAAGTTTTTCACGATAAAATGTCAATCAACATTTGAATTGACAATTTGACTAATTTTCTCACATTGTTCACGAAAAAATTGTTCTCGATTTTTCCAAAGCAACTGTTGCATGAAATTTATGTCATTTGGGAAATATTTCATTTTTATGCCATTTGGGAATTATGCCATTTGAGACGTAATCGAAAAAAGTATCTAGTCATAAGTTATGCAGTTAATTGCGGAATGATAGCAACTTTCACCGAAGTTTTCAAGTATTGTAATGAAATGCTTCAACAGGCCAAATATTGAAAGCGATTGATTCCTCGACTGTTAATTGTTGAGAAGGTTCATCCGATTTGTAACAAGAATACCTTCACAGAATCTTTGCTTTAATTACAGCTTGACGAGTAAATGTGGGTTCAAATTTCTACCTCAATTGACCGCTGGTGTGGGCTGAAAAGTTAAACGAATCAATCAGACGAAGTTTGTACTTGGTCATAAAAAAATTGGTTCCCGTATAAATCGTATAAATTAAGCGATAAAAAAGTTGACATTGGCATGTAAGGCACTCGGGAACTGCTGCTCTTGAATTCGGCACGAGTATTATAATTCGCGTGAATAATTTTTTGTCCTAATCCAGGAATTGAAATTAAATTTGGAAAGCCTCTGTTAAAGCTAACTCAATTCACCACTTACTTTTGATATAAGTTTTTGATATGGTTGATTTTTACCCGATTTGCTCCCCCTTTGCTTTGAAAAATGAAAAGAGGAATGTTTTTGATGTCAGTTTCAATTAGCTGATGTCCGACTTTCCTATTTTTTGCAATCTTAAACGCGATTGAAGAGGACCTAGAATCCTCCCTAGTTGACTTAATTCATTTCCATGAGCTTGCAAGAGTGGGTGATTTCTAGGTGGTGTAAAATCGACCAAAAAGTGGAGCCCAGCTATTGAAAAATATGGTGTACTCAATAGGGTGTAATATTATTTCGGTTGGGGGTATTATTTTTGGCAGGGTGTATATCTTATATATTAAATGTAACTCCGACTGCGCTATGGATGCAATGTTTAACTGAACGCAATGTTTTAGCTTTGTCGAATGCAACGTTCAAAAATTCTTAAGGCTCTAAGCCTTAAGAAAAGGCCAAGAATATTCTAGAATTTTCAAATTTTCTTAAGTCTGGAATATTCTAGAATTGTTTTTGACAAAAATTCAATTCGGTAGACAATTCTTCAAAAATTCAATTCTTCAAGGCTAGACATTGCTTGTCCATTTTTTCCGAAATTTGCGTTCTTAGGTTGATTTCATTCTGAAACGAACCAACTAAAAACATCAGCCTCCCAGCTAGAAAAACTAGCTGTTTGCTAACCGATTTGCACTATGAATTATTTTGAAATTTTCAGTTTAATCGCTTGCATAGCTTGCTTAGAAAAACGAACTTTTCGCCAATCGATTTATTATGTGAAAATTTGAGATAAATCAAAGTTTCCTTGCTTCAATAGCGTCCTTAGAAAAAGTTAAGCTTTTCGTACACCGATTTGCCCCTTTAAATAATTTAAAGAATTCAAAGTTTCATCGCATGAATCGTGTGCTCAGAAAAACGTTGAAATATTTCAAGTTATCTCATAGACCGAATCGTTTTGCGAAAAGCTTAAGTTTTTAAAGCAAAGCTTTCGCAAACATTTTGTCAGCAAGTTTTTTGCAAATTAACTTTAAAGAAACTTTAATTTGAAGTTTTCAGAGATTTAATAGCTCGCTTAGATAAATTTAAGCTTTTCGCATAACGATTCAGTCTATAAAACAACCTGAAATGATTCCAAATTTTATAGCTTTAAAAGCTTGCTTAGAAAGTTCATTTTTTCCTGAACCGATTCAGTCTATAAATTAACTTGAAATAGTTCAAAGTTTCATAGCTCTAAAAGGTTGCTAATTATTTCAAAGTTTCAGCTTGAATAGCTTGCTTAGAAAAACTTCAATATTTCGGGAACCGATTCATTCTACGAAACCTAAATTTTTTCAAACCGATTTACGATATGGCTCAACTTGAAATTGTTCAAAGTTTCATTGCTTGGATAGCTTGATCAAAACACTTTTTTGCGAGCCAATTGATTATTGCAGGCGGGCTTGCTAGTATTATTTAAACATAACGGCAAATGCTCTATGGACGCAATGTTGAAGCAATTTTTATAGGGAACAATGAATCTCGAAAGTCGTTAGGGACCACGTGCAAGTTATAAGCATGAAAATTTTAGAAGTATTTTTTCAATCTGAAGCTTAAGATTTATGTTTACGTCAAGGACAGATGTCTAGGCAGATTGTCCTTAATTTTGAGAAACCTTACATCAATTTTATTTTTGAATTATATTTTTTCATTCACAAAACTGAACTTGTAGTTGAATGCCATCGGGGTTTTCTTTTAATATTGAGATTCTACTGCCAAAACTTGGCCTTCCAGAAGCTCACATTTAATCGAGATATTGACAATTTTTAAAATCTTTCAAAAATTCTAATAAATAGAAAAATCAAAAGTATTTTCAAGTTCAAAATTTATACCCGGATTTGAATGCTAACGAAAGTGTAGTTCAGGGTTGCAATTTTCTTGCCAAAATTTGGCCTTCTAGAGCCTTGCAGTTAAAAGATGGGAAGGATTTTTGAATCTAAAATTCTTAAATTTTAAAGAAATATATGATAAAATTGTGTCTTTATTAGTACTTAATGAGTGAGATCGAAGATACATGATATTGGCTTAAGTAAGGTTGGCCTATTTTAGCCTGTGATTTTTTTTTCATCACAGCGCACCAAAAATGTGATTTGATCGATTAAAAAAAAACAATTTTGATTTTTTATTTTACTTTGCCTGATTGTAACAAATACATACTTATGGCAGGCGTTTTTGGGTCATATGGCTCCATTCCCCTTTTTATTTGAGTCTTTTTACAAACGATGAGTTGATCAATATCTGTTGGTGGTTTCACGGAGAAGTTTGTTATTTGTTTTTTTTTTCAACGCTATGAAACAATTGGAAATATTAATTCACGCTACAGTTTAACTTCAAAATTTTGGCAAATCATCGCTCAAATGGCTTGCCTAGAAAATTACCAATGTTTGCACTAAAGTTCATGCTATAAAAACATTTGAATTCGAATCAAATTTTTTGAAATAGTTAAATTCAGTGCTTGCTTGAGTAGATTCCGTCGAAATACCTAAAGTTTTGCTACGATTCACAATATGCAATAACTTGAAGTTATTCAAAGTTTTTTGCTCGAAAAGTTTTCTCAAAATAAATGATTTTTTTTTCGAGCCGGTTGGTTAAGGGAGACGGGCTTACCAGTTGTTTTATATTACACTTGCGAGAGCAAGTGTCTTGTAATCGGGAACAAGACTTTTCCCCGTAAACAACTTTTCTTACACATTTGTAATTGTAATTGATGTTGCTTTTTTATCAAACCTTTGCATCTTCCAGACCCCATCGCATTTGGTCGGGAGGTTAAGCAGTTGCTTCTTCAATTTATTGTCAGGGGTTCCATTTCCGGCCGGATTTTTTTTTTCGGTGCCCGAAATTGAATTTTTTTCCGTGAAAATTGATTAGTCAAATTATAGTTTGTCGGCTTATGTTTTTTCGGCTTAGGTGTCATTCCACACTTTTTTTGTCGCTGTAATCAGTTAGCATTTTAGTCTCAAGTTTGGTTGTTTAACTACTGTAGTTTTAACTACTGTAGTTTTTTTGTGTTTTTTTTCCCGTAGAAGTTTTGTTCGGCCTGAATGATTTCGGTTCTTGGTTTGTAGGCTAAGTAAACTTGTTTTACATCGCTTTGAAGATAGAAAATGATTATTCTTGTTGTTAATAAATCAGTTCGGTTGGTAGTATGAAAGTATTAACGTATGGTAACAAACAAATTCCTTTTGCATTGTTTGTGTTCGTTTTTCGTATTAATTGGCGTGTAACCACGTGTTGTCGGCTTAGTAAATGCTTGTAAAATATAAAAGCTTGTTTAATGATAATGGTTGTTTTTCGTCTGTTTTTTGTGAGATTTAATTTTTCGTTTTTCCAAAGCAAATTGTTGGTCTTTTATGACCATATATATATATATCCGTTGGCCTTTTTTGTTTTCGGATCGATTGGGCTCTTACCACGTGTTGTTGGCTTAGTGGGCGATCGGAAAGTACTAAAAGCATGCTTATTGACAGTGTTTGTGTTTCCCATCTGTTTTTCTCAGATTGAATTTTTGATTTTTTCAAGTTTTTGAGGACAAACTCCTTTACTATTTTTGGTTTCAGATCAATGGATATCTAGCCGCATGGTTTTGGCTTTGTTAAATCTCGGAAATTGCTGAAAGCTTGTTTAAAGCCAATGGTTGAATTTCTCGTCTGTTTTTCTGAGGTCTTATGTTTCGTATTTCCAGAAAAAAAAATGTTTTTCAAGTTTTTTCGACTCTGTTATTTCTGTCTCACTGACTATTTGGTAGCATACAACGCTATCCTTTCGTTTTTATCGCAAGTGATGCGGAGCTCCGCTTCGCCTATGTGTTTAAATTAGGTTTTTTACGCGCGATGTGTTCACCTCAGAGAAAGCTCGTAATGGTTCAAGGGTGTTATCAAATGAAGACCTATTGGTTTTGATTTCAGTGTTTGAAAAAATTACAAAAATTGACTGACTGCCAAAAAAACTGCATTGTTACGCGCGATGTGTTCACCTATGAAACTATTGATCCAGTTTTCTCAAATTGGGTTAATTTCAGTACGTACATCATAGACTTTTTCCGGATATAAATGTAATCAATAGAATCATTTGGTATCCTGGTATATAATGATTTCAAGTTATCTAGCGTCTCCGGCTTTCTTAGTCTGCTAACTTAGTCTGGAGATAACGAATACGCCTGGGACTGCAGTGGTCCTGAGTTTGAATCTGACCATGGCCTGTTTTTTTTTCAAACAGGAGTTCTTCCTGTTCAAAAACCATTGTAGGCCTATGATTTGTCAGTTCATGTTTTGTCGGCCTTGTTGCCACATCTTATATATTTTTTTCGCTGTGCAATTTTTTAAAATTGCTTTTAGTGTTTTTATTTACTCCTGCATCTGACATTTTTTGTTTTGTTTTTCTGTTCTTAAAAACTTTATTTGGCCCAAACTATTTCAGCTTAGTGACCTAATTTTGGATAGTTTTGAGGGAAAAATAATTTTTACGGTCCTTTCTGGATCGTGCAAAAGCTAAAAATCTCAGAATAGAAGTTTTTCGTGAAAACAATTTTGTTTTGGCTCAGCGGGATTGTACCCAAGGTTTTTTTGACTCAGTTGCCGCTCCATATATTTATGAATTTCATTAAACGACGTTGATTGCCATACTGTATATATTTCCTCAAATAGAAAATTATTCGACATGAATTTGTAGTTGTTCAGTTGGGGTTTTTTCAATTTTTTTTTCGGAATTAGTTTTATTTTTTCCAGTCCGCTAGCTTCCAATGCTAATTTTAAGTGATATTGAAACTTGTGCGAACCTCCGCTTCACCTCCTGTGTCAAATATGCAATCATAAATTGCAGCTTAAGTTTAAAGAATTTAAGGCCATATTTTTATTCTTTGAATTTCGAAAGCTTCTCTGAATTATTTTCTCATTAACTTTCTTGAGTATGTAATTTTGTCAGTCAACAAATTTTGAGCATAAATGTATTTTAAATACCCGTTTCATTGTAAATTAATCAGCTTCAATTTGGTAGAATTTTGGTTTTTTGAAAAATAAGGATTCGGCTTAGATTTTATCGGCTTAGTGACTATATATTGAAGCCTTTGATGAGCTAAATAAGTGTCTGATTCGTGTGTGTTTTTGTGAATTTAGTCTTTTCTTGAAAACGTATTTTCGAGTTTTCAAGTTTCTCAAAAATGTTTTTTTTTTCGTCTAAACGGGTGTCTGCTCAAGTATTGTAGGCTTTGTTACAGCTTGTAATTTTTTTTGATACAACTTAGACGATAAATTGGCTTAATTGGAATGTGTTTTGGAAGGAAATGAGTCAAATACTTTTCTAACTATAGGAGATCTAGCTTTATATCAAATCTTTATATGATTTTTTTTTGACTTTTTTACCGACTAGTTTTTTTTTTGCTGTGGTTGATTGATATCGCAAGTGGTGCGAAGTTCCGCGTCACTTCATTTTGATACATTTGATTTTCATTTTTGTTTGATTTTGAAATATTGCGTGTTAGTTTCTGTTCAGTGCGAAAAATCAGACGAATCTTTTACAAATCAATTGCATAAAAATTTGCCATAAGAAAAGAACAATCAACAATAATTTGGATTATAATTAATAGGGCTGATTCAACTACTGCAAAACAGCTATGCAAAAAACAACTGGCAAAAACGGACAATTAAAAAAACCAACTCAATATCTTCAAATTGGGAGTATATGTGATCGGATATTTTGTCCAGGGAAGCAAATTTTGCAGTCAATTTGAAGATAGTGAGCTGGTGTTGTTTAATGCGCCTTTTTTGCCAGTTTTTGTGGATAGTTGTTTTGCAGTATTCGAATCCATCCTCAAATTTATAATCCAAATTATTATTGATTTTTCGTTTTTTTTTATGACAAATTTTTTGCAATTTGTTGAAAGATTTGTCTAAATTTTGCAAGTGTTTAGAAGCACATAAAACTAATTGAAAGTTGTACGTCGAAAAGTATTTTTTTTTTTGAAATTTTTTAAAAATAGCCTTTTTTGTTTCATTCGATGGTTTTGAGAGCGAGTTATCTCAAATTGAAGTCATGCTCTGATTGCAAATGCAACCCTTGAAATGCTTTTGGAATATTAAACTCTTTATTTTTAAGACCCTCCTCGTTTTAAAAGAAATACCCCATGGGAGAAGTATTACTGAAAAAGAAAGTGGGAGGCATACAGCGCCTCCGAAATCAAACAATGAGCTCTATAATTAGAGTAATGTGATTTGCACTGTTTTCCACCACTGGGATATTAAAAAGTGGTACAAGCCAATAGGCCTTAGTGTTTTAGAGATTGTGAAATGCTTTGACTCCTTTCGCACATAAATCAGCAGTTTTTTTGCTAGATATCGAAACGGCATTGCGATTCTGTAATTGAAAATTTTCGTAAACCTAAAGAGGCAATTCTTTTGAATTTCTGCTCGCAATTTGTAGATTAATCTTTTGTCGTTTTGAAACATAGCTGTGACTAGAAAACATCGGGACATCGAATTTCTACGGCGAACACTGAAATTGATTCACATTTTTTTTGATACGGCTGTAAAAAACTAGTAGTTGGAGACGTAATTCAAACCATTTCAGCCACTTGGAATGATTATTAAATGTGACAGGATAAGACCTGAAGCTACTGCATTTTTTGAGTAATGATAATGTTACTGATTTGTATAGTGATTATTGTGCCTCTCATTTGGTATTAAAACATGGACACATCAGTGCACGAAATTAATCACATCAGTACACGCAATTTACAATTTTTTAAAATCTGAAGGAACATCAAAATCACGCTCATAGCTAAACTGAACAATAGCCTTATGGTATCCAATAACGAGCACCATCGTCAAAAGAACCCCAAACGCATTGCATGGTTGCTACGAGGTTATTAGTTAGACGCAAATACAAGTTTTCGCAACTTAATCGTCTGGAAGATCCGAAGAGGTTATTGAATCTGAAACGGGGAATATCGTGAGGCAATTTGATTCGACCGATCCAAATATACATTTGGGCTTTTGTGGTCAAAGTTCCGGTAGTTCCTTGACCATGGTCAGTTGGTTGCACTGAAAAATGCACCAAATTAACCATTCATTTTGCATTGATTTGTGCAAAATCACACTGAAGGGTAATTTTTAACTTTCCAATTTGTCGGTTAATTTGATTTTTGACTCTCCTTTTGTGGAGTTATTTTTGAGTTACCGTAGAGAATCTGGAAAAATTAAAAGCAATTTTTTAATCAGAAGTTGACAAATGGTCGTAGTTGATAATGTATACCCTTGTCATAAAGCGATAGTTCGTCGCCATCTAATTTGTCAGAAAACATTGAAAACTTATTTTAAATGGCCATTCTAGTGGTGGTAAACAGTTCAATATAGAATGTTTCATGAAAGAGTTATAATATTTTTGCGGATTAAAACGCGCAGCTGCAGTCGATGTCTGTTCTAAATGGTGTAAATTGTCGCCATGCCGGTGCTTTGAACAAAAATACATTATCTGTTTCAGTGCGAACACGACTTGCTACTACAAACACGACGTCTACGCCGACAGGTCCTCAGATTCGATGGACAAGTCTGACTGGGAGGTCCTGTTCGGAAGGATGGCATTCCTCGTCATATTCGAACACGTGCTCCTGTTCGTCGCGTTCCTCATCGAGGTCGGAATAGACGACGAGCCACAGTCGTTGACGTTGAAATTGAAGCGAAGGAAGTACATGCAGTCTAAGCATCTGAAACATCACTGAAATTTCATGGACCAGAGAAACCTCAAAACTAGAACATGTTCTCAAAAGTCATTTCAGCAAAAACATATAAAAAAGTTGCGACGAATATACAGTCAGTGTACGGCGGAGCTTAAAAAGTAAAAGCAAGATTTGATAACAGTATTTCCAACCCCATGCTCGCTGCAGATTGTGTTCTCTGTGTGCTACCATCCACCACCTGAGCTATTATTATTCTGTTCGACTATTTGAGAAAATGGTTGAGGCTAAATGTCTTCTTGTGAGATACTATCTTTTAGTGCTTTAATCTTAGACTTCCATTCTACCGCCATTTATTGCTTGCGTCAGCATAACATTTAAAAACCCTGTTGCAATCTGACAAATTGTTAAGAGCATGATTTACTAATACCATTTTGCTGTACTTAGGATGAGCGGTGTTTGAAAATCATGATGAAACGCTAGCGAAGATATTGTAGACTGCGCTGATTGAAATTTATGTAAATACTGAATACATCAAATCAGTTCTAATCTATTTTATCTTCCTTTCATCCAGTGAAAATGAATTAAACAATAATTCTCAATTTTTGAAGTTCTACATCTATGCGTTGTATAAATTAACAAAAGGAAATTTGTATATACTTTAATAAAGTTTCAATTTATGTTTCTTTTTAAAAATAAATCTTAGCAAATAGTCCCAATATTGTTAGCATTGAATGCGATCTCTACTGATATGAGGAAAACCAGGTGCCCTTTATAAGAGAAAAAGTGAATTTGACCTTTACCTATGATAGTATTGCCTCAATAAGTTCTAAAATGGGAATGATATTTGACTTGTCTCCATGACATTTGACCTTTCTCACATTTCTTGATCAAGGTACCTTAACTATCCCCATTGCGACGAGAAATTCATGAAGTGTTTCAGGTAACTTCCATGAACGTCAGGCGGATTTTTGGACCATATTACAGAAAAAGTCGCTTTTTCTATAAGCGCTTTCTTTTCACTCATTTTATGCAAATAAAAAAGTCCATCGATTTTCTCTCATTTGTCAGGAAAAATTTGATTACAATGAATTTTGATATTTGGTGATTTGATTTATTTTTAAGTTCTTTCAAAATTAATTTTCTGGAAGGCTGGCGCTAAGTACGCTCTCCAATTAAGAAAGCGTAAATGGCACGAAAAAACGTGAAATAATTTTATATTTGAGAAGTGGGTTTTAATTAAGAGTCGATAAATGTAGTTCAGACTCATATATGTCTATATAGGACTCAAATTTACTGTTTTTGCGGTTTGGTTTTTGTTGGTCCGGCTTTCGATACGAAAGTAACGGAATCTTTGTGCTCGGGGTGGTTTTTTTTTTCAGACAAATTTCGACTTTTTAACTAGCCATTTTTGACGGAATTTTTTTTACATCATTCGAAAGGTATTGTTGTCCTGAGCTCAAATTTGAAAAGATATTTCACCTGTGATCATTTTTCGTAAAGGTACGGGGGTGTAAAGATTGTCATTTCGGCCAATTTGGGACAATTAACGAGCGGTATATTTCGCGCTATTAACGCGTAAGCGGAGAGTTAATCCGTCTTAGAAATCGTTCCAAATTGGTTAAAAGAAGCTTATGTGCCATAATTGGTTTGTTACAAGGAGCGAAATCTATCCTTTTGTACTTTGTATGGCGTGTGGGGGGATGATTTTCATAAAAAAATTCAAACTTTAGAATTTTTTTTTTGATTTTTTTATATTTCATTGAATTTTTAAATGTTATTACTGCTCCATAAACCTTAAAAGGCAGTCGGAACATTCAGGGCATTAAGTTCAGTTCAATTCCTCTGTTAAAAGGAAGGCAATTGCAAACTATCGAACAGCAAAAGTGTTAAGGTCACGCAAAACGTTTCAATTTCGAAAGTGGATTTAATATTCCAGATTTCTTAGCGGAATAAAAAATTTAGGTATTGAGCCAGTTTTTCAAATATTTTTATATTTTTATTTTTCGTCTGTTTTGGTGCGAGTAAAGCAAGCAAGAAACGAAAAGTTCTGTAATAAACCCATATTTTTTTGGATTATTTTGTTTCAATCTGCGGAAAGTTTTTTCTTGGAGCTTAATTAAGCGCTTTTCCGCACAAAAACAAATCTGTTTCCTTTTTATTTACACGAGCTTAGCGTAGTTTAATACTACGAAGCAACTTTTCAGGTTGTAGTATTCTATTTTTCAGACTGGAGGTTTAATGCCAGTGTTATTTTTTTCTCTTTTTCGACCTATTTATTTTCTCGCTGAAATTTTTGAAGTGCAGCTTTGCTTCTGTGAAGTTTTTATTATTTAAAACAAATTGTACAGCAACCGGCAATTGTTGTTAGTGTTTACTTATTTTTTCCTTTCTGGATTTCGATTTTGTCTTAATTTTTTTCATATTTACAAATTTCAAAACGTTTCTTATGAAGCCATTTTTTGCCATCGCATCTTTCTACGATCTGTTTCTCCAGCCGATTTTGACTACCTCAAAAAAGTTTGTGGGCCGTCACTTGAGGTATCATTTTAAAGTTCTATTAGTCGTTATTCGGATTTAAAAAAACTCGGAATCTGAAAACAACGCTGGCCTCCAAAATATAATCTACTTGCTATTTTATTTCAGCTATCATCATCAATCATTCGAACAATTTTTTCTTCATCCGATTCATGCAATCGCACTTTCCAGAAACAGTAAAAAAAAATTGATTAGAAAAATGATTAAAACATTTAAAAAAAATTTGTTAACATTTTGGGCTTGGGCCAAAAATCAGCAAATTAATAGCTCTTTCAGTTCAACTGGAAAAGTATGAGGAAAACAATGCCGATCGATGTGTGCATTTATGTAGATGAAGTAATTGTCAGCATGATTCTGAAAACAAGCGAATGTTCAAACAGGACAACAACGCCTGATGTATCTTCAGAGGCGTTCAAATTTCACTTAGTCGAGAAAACACTCAATCTTTGTTTCGGAACTGTAACCATGCAATGTAACAGAACGAACGGAAATACGTCAAATGAAATTAGAGTGCAAAATTTTGCAGAAACTGAAACTGATACCGTTGCGGCAAATAGATGCAGTTTGATCGTCTCAAATCCTGTGTTTGACCCCAGCGTGCCAAAAGTACAGCAAAACTTTGGCCTTCCAGGCGGGCGCAGTTCGCTAAGTGTTGTGCAAAAAAAAGACACCGAAATCACAGAATGTTTGTTTAAACTGACAAAAGTGCAACTAAGTAAAGATGAAAATTTATCTGGTCTGAACTGTACTCAAAACTTTTTAATTTTGACTAAAGAATCTGAGCAAATCAAAGATCTAGATGATGAAGATGGTGAAAAGTTACACTGTCAAGGTAATGCGAGCTCCAATTTGGAAATTAATCTTGAATGTACGTCAGATTGCATTGATACTGATAATGATGATAGAGACGGAAATAAACTAACTTACGCTGAGTTGAAAACATTCGATAAAACACCGGACTTTCTGGAAAGTAAAGTGATTATAGACGAAATCTCAGGTGACTACAAAATGGACGAAGAAAACCAGAATACTTTCGAAAATTTTGCGCTCTCCGATCCTGAAAATTCAAACATTAATTCAAATTTAGGTTTCGCTAGGAGTAAGTTTCCGGTACTTCCTAGATCCTTGCCTTTGCGTTTGAAATCCATTCATGATAGTCCGATTACGTTCATCCAACAACCTGTCTCTTGGATTGAGTGGAAAAATAATTCGATGCTGAACAATAATCAGCAAAGCTTTGACGTGAACAATAATGTGAAAAATGTTGATAAAACGGTACAGCATGAGCAAATTGAGAGTCCGCCTTTCGTTCAGGCTGTCAAGGCGTCTTCTGGTCGTGGATCTTTAGAGGATGGAGTGCATATACCGTGTGATTTGTGTGATTTTGTAGCGTTTAACATGCGAGGTGCACGAACTCACGAGGCCTATCATCGAGGCAGAATCTTTGGGTTAAAATGCCGGAAATGTCATTATGAGAACAACTCGCGAGAAGTAATGAGACAACACGCGAAGATGCACTATAATTGCTGAAGAAGCTCATTTCCCTTCAACTGAAAGAACTGAAAAAAATTAAAATTAAGATAGAGAATTGAATTAATCGAGAGAACTGAAAAAATGTTACTTTGCGTATGTCTTCAAACTTGGTTGAAAAAAGTAGAATTGCTTACATGCCGCTTGATTTGGCATCCAAAACATGATGAAATGGGATTGCCTATAGTGGCTTTTTCTGTCAGTTTACGCATTCATTAGTTTAACTTTCAAAATGTGTTTTATTGAGTGAAAATGGCAGTAATCCCTATTATTATTTTTCTCTTTTATCTTTCATCAAGCCCCGGACGTCTCAAATTTCTCCGTTTATAGGATCACGCATGGCGACTCAATTAATTTTGATTATATGGGTTTCTGATTTTAGAATACTGACCAATTAATTGTTCTGACCATTGAAAATGGGGAGGAGTTTTGTATTGGTGTGCGTTTTAGTTTTTTTCCAACATTTTTTTCAACGCAAAATCAGCTACCACAAATAATTATTGGACAGGGTTGAGTGATATATCATATTAACAGCCTTTCATTCGTGATTCGAACGACATTAAAAAAATTTTAAAAAGTTATAAGTTTAAAATAGTTATAAGTCAAAAATTTTTTATTTAAAGTACAAACGTTTTCGCTATAACTAGCATCATCACGTATGTACAATTAAAAGGTCTAAGTATTTACAGTTCAAAAGGTTTTACAATCAAAACGATTAATATTAAAGTTTATGAGTATCTAAGAATTTTACCTAATTATTAAAACGAATTTTTGGAAATTTCGTTTTGGGAGATATTTCGTTCTCCAGCACGTGTCTGAATTTTTATCCGATTTTCTCACCTTTTTGAATTTATTTCTAATGTTGAATTAATTTATTTTACTCATTTGGCATGTTTTAATTTGAAAAATAAATAAAGTTTGGCATTTTTTAATTCGAAAAATAAATAAAATACGAATCAAGCTAACATGCCTAATGTCAGACTAATTTTTTAGTGTGAGCTCTCGGCTCCTGTACTCGTCGCGCGTGTTCAGTTGCGGCTTGCGTTTACTTTTATGGAGGGCCTCCAACGTTAATAACTTCTCGACGCCATTGCTTTTGTCAATTGACCGCCATTCAAATGCCTTAGATTGTCCACAGCGTTCTTTTGATGCTCGTGTTGTTAGATGTCGGCACATTTGCCCAACATAGGTGAAACTGCATTCAATATTTTTCATAAACCACATGAGACTTCAGGTTGCAATCAAAATTTGACTTAAGCGACGGCAGGCAAATTTTTGTTTTGCGCGTTGTGAAAGTGATCAATACCGGGCTTGGCCTTTGAAGTTGTTCTTTCAATTTCAAAGTTAAGTTTCCTCGATACTGTAGAAAAAACATCGTTTTGTCAATTTTCTCGCGACTTTTTTCAGCTTATATTTTCTGTGAAGTTTTTGATGTTTCGTTTTTGATTTTTTTATTGTACTATATACAATTTTTGATGTCCAGGATTATGGGTATTGATTTTTCGTCTAAATTTGCTCATTAGTTTTTAACGTTTCGTCATAATTGTTTCAGTTAGTGGCACATCGAAAGAACCTATGTATTGTTACTTTACAGTACAAACTATTTCGTCTACGTTTCTTTCGAACAGTTTTCTTTCATTACTACAAGTTGAAATGTCTGGTAACTTACAACAGAATTCAAAGTACCATACTACATTACCCATTTTTTGGTATTCGTCGGTACTGATGTTTTGACTCTTAGCATGAAATCAATTTTCTCGTTTTTCTCATTCAACACCTTTACTGTTCCAAACAAACTTTTTACTGCATTTAGGACATGTTTCAGAAGTTTTTTTTGTTATTTACTTTATGCCATCGTTTTCATCTTTAATTACTCCTTCGAACGGTTGCATCCAAATTTTAGCCAAAACTAATTGTAGGGATGCACCCATGGCTAACCTATCTTTCTGACAAGACCATTTTCCATTGCTTTTGAAATAAAGATTTGTCACGGCTAACTTAAGCAGGATTTTAAGAGTTGATCGCTCAATATCTGGTGCGTAATCAGTTGTATACAATTTGCGTCGGGCAAACTCAATTGCTTCCGATAAGACAACGTTTATGTACAAACTCTTATTGTGTAGTGAAAGAGTTTGTTCATTTCTATCAAGTATCAGTTTTTCAAGTTTTTCTCGTGCGTCTAAGGTAGATGTTTCAATGTTTGCGCCAGGAACCTTTTCAACAAGGGGATCAAAATTTTGTGCAGGTTATGATAACTACTGCTAGGAATTGATAGAACTGGACGGAGTGGTGTTTCATTCTTATGCAATTTAGCCAAACCGTGTAACCTTGCGGGCTGAGCTCCGGTAGTTTTGAGTTTTAAATAAATTTTAATCACTCATGAGTTCTTGTTTTTTCATTTCGAGTTGTGTGTTATTGATATCTTTTTCTTCTTTGAAGATCAAACTATCAGTGCCATTTTTGATTTCTGTAAACTATTGGCAATTCAAAAACTCCTGTAGTGTTCTGTCATAAGTTTGTCTTCTCATAACACAAAATCCATTGCCTTCATCTTAAGGTTCAGCGAAAAGATCATTTTCTTTCAAATATTTCATCACTCTTGAAGTGCTCGATCAATTGGTGTTTCCCTGATATTCCTTGCGTACCACTTTGCCGAGACTTCTATTTCACATAGTTTTTCACCTTCTAGTTCATTCCCAAGCAGGTTTCTTACTAATTTGTCTACATTGGCTAGGAAATTAAGTTGATTAAGCTTATGCTTAATCGGATGTGTTGGACCATACGAAAGAAACTCTTCGACAAAAATTGGCAATTTGATATCATCGAACGTTTTTTATCGAAGTGTCAGTCTTTCGTAGAGGTTTTCTTTGGAAATTTGACAATTTTGCAACTTAGCGTTCATTTTGTTTTGGTTTGTTACACTGATTGTACGCAGGTTGAAAACTCAAGATGGCAGCCAGTTTTTATCAGTTTTATTGTTAAAACGATATCTACTTTCATCAACCTTTTTCATTAGCTGAACCAAATAAGCTTTCGCCTTTCTCCCTTCATCTTTCAGTAGTTTTTTCTGAACATTTAGCACAACTTGCTCAGAGAAACCATAGTTTTTGGAACACGGAACTTGAAAAAATCGGGAATAATATCTTTATTCAAGCATTTATCAAAAAAACTCGAAAAATACCATTCTCACGTCTTCTTAAGTTTTCCACATTATCCAACATAAGTCACCAATCATCAGTTCTCTTTAGAAGTATCGTAACCATCTCCAAGGTAGAAAGGTTATCAGGTTCGAAAGATTATCAGAACTACGGAAAACTACGTCCGTAAGTAATCGATTAGCCTACCCCGCCATGCGCTTTTGGCTTGCCTCTCTCTGCTTCTTAACTTGCTTAGGTTTTCCTCTAATTTTTGTCAGCAAGTCTGACAAATTACCTATGTTTCTCCAGATGACGTCAAGGGTGTGCTACTCCTGTTCCACAGCTTGGTGCATTCACGTTGTTGCTTCACGACCTAGCTGTAATTCTGCTTCTGTCTGCAGATGACGTGTTTTCTAACTTGAATTACAAGGCAGCCTGTCCTGAGAAGTTTCTGGAAGATTTTTGAATGTTTTCGCTCTGACAGTAGACAATTGCTTTGAATCTGCACAGTTCGTCCAGTTCGCTAGCACGGTGATTCGATCGATGCTTCGTTATACTGTTGTTGATAGTGTCATGCCAAATTACTAAATCTCTTCTTTGGGTTAAATTGCTGCTCGATTCGATCAAATGTCGGACGTTTTTCAGCTGGTTTTTGACGTAGGGATTTTAGGTTTAGTCCAGGTATCGCAATAATGTTTGGTAAGTTTTCTTTCTTGGTTTCATAGATAATGGTGTTTAAGGCATGAAACAGGGAACTCGCCGCTAGAATTTTTGTTTTGTTCTAAAAATCTTGAATTTTTAAAAACCATTTACTCTGCCTCTTGATAGGCTTTTGGTATTCGTTATTGACTTCAGAGTTTGTTGAAAATATTTATAAAACACCTAAATTTTAATAAAAATACGAACGTTTTCGCTATAACTAGCATCATCAGGTATGTACAAATAAAAAGTCAAAGTATTTCCAGTTAAAAAGTTTTTTACAATCAAAATGATTAATATTAAAGTTCCGATATTTGGAAAGTTCTTTTTTGGAGATATATCGTTCTCCAACACATGTTCGAAATTTTTTCCCGATTTTCTCACCTTTTTGAAGTTATTTCTAATGTTGAATTAATATATTTTACTCATTTGGCATGTTTTAATTCGAAAATAAATAAAGTTTGGCATTTTTTAATTCGAAAAATAAATAAAATACGAATCAAGCTAACATGCCTAATGTCAGACTCATTTTTCAGTGTTAGCTCTCGGCTCCTGTACTCGTCGCGCGTGTTCAGTTGCGGCTAGCGTTTACTTTTATGGAGGGCCTCCAACGTTAATAACTTCTCGACGCCATTGCTTTTGTCAATTGACCGCCCATCAAATGCCTTAGATTGTCCACAGCGTTCTTTTGATGCTCGTGTTGTTAGATGTCGGCACATTTGCCCAACATAGGTGAAACTGCATTCAATATTTTTCATAAACCACATGAGACTTCAGGTTGCCATCAAAATTTGACTTAAGCGACGGCAGGCAAATTTTTGTTTTGCGCGTTGTGAAAGTGATCAATACCGGGCTTGGCCTTTGAAGTTGTTCTTTCAATTTCAAAGTTAAGTTTCCTCGATACTGTAGAAAAAACATCGTTTTGTCAATTTTCTCGCGACTTTTTTCAGCTTATATTTTCTGTGAAGTTTTTGATGTTTCGTTTTTGATTTTTTTAAACGAAACTGATTAAATGTACTATATACAATTTTTGATGTCCAGGATTATGCGTATTGATTTTTCGTCTAAATTTGCTCATTAGTTTTTAACGCTTCGTCATAATTGTTTCAGATAGTGATACATCGAAAGAACCTATGTATTGTTACTTTACAGTACAAACTATTTCATCTGCGTTTCTATCGAACAGTTCTCTTTCATTACTACAAGTTGAAATGTCTGGTAACTTACAACAGAATTCAAAGTACCATACTACATTACTCATTTTTTGGTATTCGTCGGTACTGATGTTTTGACTCTTAGCATGAAATCAATTTTCACGTTTTTCTCATTCAACACCTTTACTGTTCCAAACAAACTTTTTACTGCATTTAGGACATTTTTCAGAAGTTTTTTTTGTTATTTACTTTATGCCATCGTTTTCATCTTTAATTACTCCTTCGAACGGTTGCATCCAAATTTTAGCCAAAACTAATTATAGGGATGCACCCATGGCTAACCTATCTTTCTGACAAGACCATTTTCCAATGCTTTTGAAATAAAGATTTGTCACGGCTAACTTAAGCAGGATTTTAAGAGTTGATCGCGCAATATCTGGTGCGTAATCAGTTGTATACAATTTGCGTCGGGCAAACTCAATTGCTTCCGATAAAAGAACGTTTATGTACAAAGTCTTAATGTGTAGTGAACGAGTTTGTTCATTTCTATCAAGTATCAGTTTTTCAAGTTTTTATCGTGCGTCTATGTTTGCGCCAGGAACCTTTTCAACAAGGGGATCAAAATTTTGTGCAGGTTATGATAACTACTGCTAGGAATTGATAGAACTGGACGGAGTGGTGTTTCATTCTTATGCAATTTAGCCAAACCGTGTAACCTTGCGGGCTGAGCTCCGGTAGTTTTGAGTTTTAAATAAATTTTAATCACTCATGAGTTCTTGTTTTTTCATTTCGAGTTGTGTGTTATTGATATCTTTTTCTTCTTTGAAGATCAAACTATCAGTGCCATTTTTGATTTCTGTAAACTATTGGCAATTCAAAAACTCCTGTAGTGTTCTGTCATAAGTTTGTCTTCTCATAACACAAAATCCATTGCCTTCATCTTAAGGTTCTGCGAAAAGATCATTTTCTTTCAAATATTTCATCACTCTTGAAGTGCTCGATCAATTGGTGTTTCCCTGATATTCCTTGCGTACCACTTTGCCGAGACTTCTATTTCACATAGTTTTTCACCTTCTAGTTCATTCCCCAGCAGGTTTCTTACTAATTTGTCTACATTGGCTAGGAAATGAAGTTCATTAAGCTTATCCTCAATCGGATGTTTTGGACCATACGAAAGAAACTCTTCGACAAAAATTGGCAATTTGATATCATCGAACGTTTTTATCGAAGTGTGAGTCTTTCGTAGAGGTTTTCTTTGGAAATTTGACAATTTTGCAACTTAGCGTTCATTTTGTTTTGGTTTGTTACAGTGATTGTACGTAGGTTGAAAACTCAGGATGGCAGCCAGTTTTTATCAGTTTTATTGATAAAACGATATCTACTTTCATCAACCTTTTTCATTAGCTGAACCAAATAAGCTTTCGCCTTTCTCCCTTCGTCTTTCAGTAGTTTTTTCTGAACATTTAGCACAACTTGCTCAGAGAAAACATAGTTTTTGGAACACGGAACTTGAAAAAATTGGGAATATCATCTTTATTCAAGCATTTATCAAAAAAAAACTCGAAAAATACCATTCTCTCTCTTTTTTGAAATTATTTCTAGGGTTAATTTAATATATTTTACTCATTTCGTTTGTTTTAATTCGAAAAAATAAAATTCGAATCAAGCTAACATGCCTAATGTCAGACTAATATTTTAGTTTTCACTGTCTAGAAAAACTGCTTGGAAGTTTTGTATTTTTGATCTAATTTCGAGCTAATTAGTAAGGTTTTTAGTAATTGCAATAGCTTATTTAAGCCTAATTCAAGCCGTGAAAACCTAATTTTGCTCAAGTAAAGGTAGTTTTTGGAGTTTCTTAGCGCAATTTTGGGAATCAAAAACTTGAAAATTCAAAAAAGAGTTTCCGCCATTTTTTTCGTTTTTCTAGTCATTATTCTTCGAAAACTGTTTTCCAATTGACCTAGTTTACTATGACTCTCAAATATGCTCAAGTTCTTTTATTTCGTTCAGGTTTTTTATCACAACATGCAGAAAAAAAACGACACCAATTTGAGAAAACATTTATGTATTTATTTAAATGTGGTCGGAACATTCTGTGCTACTTGCACAGTAACCGGCTATCCTTGTTTTAAATATTTAAACGTTAAAAATGGTTCTAATTTATGAGCCAACAAGTTGAACAAGAAAAAACGTATTCAAAATTTTGTCCCGATCAGTCTTATAAAATGTGCCAGTGGCGTTCAGCTTGCATCATTAAACGCTTGTTGTTCCGACTTTCGATACGAAAGTAACGGAATATTTGTGCTCGGGGTGGGTTTTTTTTTCTTCAGACAAATTTCGACTTTTTAACTAGCCATTTTTGCCGGAATTTTTTTATATCATTCAAAAGCTATTGTTGTCCTGAGCTCAAATTTGAAAAGATATTTCACCTGTGATCATTTTTCGTTAAGTTATGGGGGTTTAAAGATTGCCATTTTGGCCAATTTGTGACAATTAACGCGCGATATATTTCGCGCTATTAACGCGTAAGCGGAGATTTAATCCGTCTTAAAATCGTTCCAAATTGGTTGAAAGAAGCTTATTTGCCATAATTGATTTGTTAAAAGGAGCTAAAACTATGTTTTTGTACTTTATATGGCGTGTGGGGGGATAATTTTCATAAAAAATTTCAAATTTAAAAAAAAAATTCATTTTATTTTATTACATTTAATTTTTTGATGTTATTACTGCCCCCCCCCCCATAAAACCGTAAAAGGCAGTCGGAACATTCAGGGCTTCGCCCTGATACGAGCAGTCTTGTTTTATTAATAGTTCAGTTTTTTTCTCGCATGAGTTGTGCTTTACAAAAAAGCTCAATTTTATTTTTGTATTTCACTAATACTAATTTCATTTGGCAAATGAATTGTAAGTGTTTTCGGTTTTCAGGGGTTTTTGTTTGAAAGAGGTAATTAGTATGGGGAAATTGTTGAGACATTAAACTCAATTCGTAGTCAGAGGTTCGAATACCTCGAGCTGTATGCTTTCTTTTTTAAATTAGTATTCTTCTTTTGGTAAGTTCTTGCATTTCAAAGCTCTTTTTGCTATAGATTGTGTTTGCGACTTGCATCTTCCCCTCTATTTCAACGTTTAGAGTCACGTTATTGTTGACGCTAAGTATAAATGAAGTTAAATGGAACTGCGTTTAACATTAATCATATGCATTTTGTTTTGCAAATTGTTTAAAAGGTATTAATGCTATAATTATTGTATTATGTTATAATATATCAAATGGACACTTTTTGATTTTTCTACTATTAGTTGCACCTTTTGCTAGGGTCGCTGGCGTCAAATAAACCCTTTCATTGTAAGTTCAAGCACCCTTGCAATTCAGGAGCAATCGATCACTAATGATCAATTTTAGAAATATACGCATCTAATACCCCCTTAAAGCGTGTTTTTGAAATTTGATTTCATTTATTTTGATTTTTAAAATAATGGGATACCTTAATGGTAATACGGTAAATCAATATAGTTACGTTCCACATAAAAACTGGTTTTTAAAATATAACTGGACATCAATGGCTTGGACATGATAAATTTTTCAATGGCTAGCAGGTGTTTGAATTGGTATTAATGCCTTAAAATTCGTCATTTCGTTGGCAACCAAATGTTTATCGAAGAAGTTATTTCAGCGTCAAAAAATTGTTCTGAATACTTTTTTAGACTAATTGATCGCGAAGGAATGGATGAAATAGAGGGAGTTACATTTTATTCTGATTAAGATCTAAGTAAGATTTCAAACTAATTTTTCCGACCATTGAAAATGGGGAGAAACTTTGTATTGGGGTGTTTTAGTTTTTTTTCTTAGTGTCGAGAAAAACCGGTTTGAAATTTTCGTCTATTTTTGAGCGAGTACAGCGATCGAGTAAGGTTTCTTATATATGGAAGCTATTACGGCTAAAGAAACATGATTTTACTAAAAGCAAAACTAGTTTTGGAAGCTGCATTTAGCTCTTCTCTGGCAAAAAAAAATTGTTCAGAAGTATTTAAATTTTTAGTGCAAAAAATATTGAACAATTTTTTTAAAATTTTTTTGTTTATTTTTTTTTTGAAGACCATTGGATTCGTGTATGCCTAATTCACTAAACTTTTACGCGTTCGTATACTTGTATCATCGCACGACGCACAAAACATATACCAATTTGACGAAAAAAATTTCTGAAAATGGGGTCGGAACAATCTGTGCTACTTGCACAGCAACCGGCTATCCTTGTTAATGTTTCGTTTTGATAGTTGCTAAAGCTATTGTATCTAATTTTTATTAGTAGTTTTACTGTATTTGCTATATAAAAATGTTTTTTTTTCCACTTAATGAAGTGGTATTATCAATTAGGTCACAAAATAGTTTCTTGTTCTCATTTTTGGTCAAATTGGCGGATGGTCATAGGTTTTGTTTGTTATTTCCAGACGAATTTCATTTTTCGACAGCAATGTTTGTGCAGAATTTTTGTACGACATTGCAGTTGCAAACTCTGTAAAATTGCTCATCTTCATTTGCAATCATTTTTTTTTTCTGTGTTTGATATTATAAAATTGGAAGTTTCGGACTAATTAATGTGCAATTTCCACGTTCTATATTTCTATAAAAAAGCAGCATGTCCACGGCATGCTATTAGACTGATCACCAGAAGTGATGAAAATCCGGTTTGAAAGTTTTTTTTAAATCAATTTCAATTTGATTCGTAGTGTTTTTTTTGCTCCAAATTTGTTCTGAGCTTAAGTTTCTAGGGACAAAACAAGCCATTAGTTTTATGATTTTAAACAGGTAGTCTCAAATAACGTCTTTTTACATTTTGTCTTGCTGAATAGTAAATAAGGAAGAAAAAGTTTTCTTTCAGAACCAAACACCTTTTAAATATTGAAGCCGTAACAAAGACTGGATTAAAAATAGTTCATTTTATTGTATTATCAATACCCCAGTCTACTTAGAATACCTTGGAGATTATTCCTAGTATTTATGAAAGATTTAAGAAAACAGTCACTTTGCAGCCATCCAATCAATCATTTTTAATCTTTACTTCAGATAAGCAAAGAGTATTAAGCCCCAACGTAAAAGCAGATTTTCCATGAAAAAATTTGAAAAGCAGAACTAAATCTTATTTCTTCCTTAGAAGTGCTGGAAAAAGTTTTAGGTCAAATTCGAAGATCAGATCACGTTTGATTAAAGTGTGCAACTGAGTTTCATGATAACTGAAGGAGTATTAAGGTATAATTTGCTGATAATATTTATTTATCGCCCAACTTTTTGCAAGCACCTTTTTATTAAAGATTCCAATGTGGGGAGAGATAGCTATTTGACAAGATTAGTTTGCTTAGTTTGAAGAATGATACGCCTATCCAATCCCCGAACATTTAAATAAGCTCTAGTTTAATTAGTTTGCGAAGTTTTTAGCGCCATTTTGTGATTCAAAAAATCAAAAAAAATTTTGCTAAATTTTTTTGAATAATTTTAGAACATTTTAAAACTTTTTACAATTTTTGTTGTTTTTCTAGTCATTTTTCACTAAAACTTTAGGCAATTTTTGTAAAGTACAGGTAGTTTACAATTATCTGATTTAGATCAGTTTAAAGATCGCTTTTATTTGAATAACTCGGCGTCCGGAAACACTTCTTCTCCACATGCAAGAGAGCTCCGAAGGATTCCAATCTAACATTATTTAAAATAAATATCCGGTTGAAGTTGCTGCTTTTAAATTTCACCTAGGTAAATTAAAATATAATTGCCGCAGTTTGAAGTATAAGTTATCTTTTGTGTTCTCGCCAGAATTCAAAGCGAGAAAAAACCTTTGATAGTAACTATCGAGTTTTCTGGTGAACGATGCGCCGTGTGTGAGAAAAGACGAAAAACTAAAAGATCGGAAAAAAGTTCACAAATTGCTCAGGCGCTGTTTTAAAGTTAATTTTTTAATGTTTTCATTTTGCGTATTTTATGACATTGAATTCTGCTTTTAAATACCGAAATTTATATCAGTTCGATATTCTTTGTTGACTTGTAACTTCCGATAATTACGGTTAATTTACGTATGAAATGTTGTCAATTAACCAGCTACCCGAAACCGATCTACCTCAGAAACGAAACGAGGCAGAAATATTTTGAAACTTAAAAATGAAGAGTTGTTTGAACTGAAAATGAGTTCGATGTCACTCAAATGCTTAATTAGCATTCAATTGTTTCGGCGTGTTTTCTTTTTCAAATGAGTTTCCTTCAGTACAAATCGAGGCAAACATGAAAGTTTTGACAGATTCAATTTTTTTTCCTCGTTTTTTCTACTTAGCAGTTTTCGTCTCACTTTTTTGTCGTCTAGTTTGTCATTATATAGAGGCACTTAGCATAGTGGTAAGGCGTTCACTTTGAAATCGTCAGATCGTGTATTCTGATAGTGGCAATGGCAATGATAGTGTGTGAGGACAAGCTCTCACTTGACCTCCAGCTTCAGGTCTACCACAACCTGACCAAATTTGGCTGCAATAGTGGTGCCACGTAAAAGTTCTAGACGCAAAAAAAAACGGCCTTGAGTCGCAAAAAACAGCTTCGCTCAGCAAAATAACACTGTCTGGAATGTGGGGAGATAATACAAATGGACTGTCCTAGTACTGTTAAGGCCTACTGATAGCTCCTCTGCGATTCGCAGGAACTACATTATTATTATTATTATTATTATACGTTTGTGCTGTATCTCAAGTGATGCTAGGCTTTGATTTACCTCTATATTAACTGTGTTTAATTTTTATCTAAAAAATTACTCGCTAATCCAAAAGCTAATTGAAACCATTGAAAAATGTTCAAATTGCTTATCTAAAAACTGAAAATTCAACCTTTCAATTGTAGTTGCATGTTTGCGTCAATTTTATTGATCGGTTGTTCGTCCAAGTTTTTCTGGTGTAAAACGGCAAAAAAGGCTGGAAGAAAACTTTTAAGCAAGTGCCAGTCGCCATGGACTTTTTGTCCAAAAATGATTTTGAAAAAATGCTGAATTATAAAAGCATTTCACATTTATCATTTATCTCAGAAGGTATTTTTCAGCAGTCAGAAATGTCACTAAATCAATTAATGTAAACGTACTGTCATGTTCAATTGATTGACTGAGCTGCCCTGATAAAAGAACATTTTCCAGTCTTGTTTTTTTCCTGTTGGTAATTCATTAAAATTGTTCCCACCAATGATTGATTGACATATAACCCGAATGGTACCACCAGTTCATCTTCTAAAACGAAATAAAAAAGGCTTTTCAGAGAAATTGCAATTATCTTAAGTGTCGTGTTCCTTCACATGATTCCCGTTAACCTTCAGAGGTAAAAATTGCTGACCAATAATGAAATCCCAATTATAACCGATCTCCACAATTTATAATAACGTCGAAAGTCGCCAAGTACGGACTAATTTCTCAATAGAACATGCCTGATTTTTAATTGGAAACTATCTCCTCTCATGAAGATCTTCCGAGATTCTATTTTTGATGCTTTGAGGGGTTTTGAATTTAAATTCCCCTGAAATTACGGATCACGGCGTCCAATTAGTGCCAAAAACTTCCTCAAGGTACTTGCACTCCCCGTCTGAACAGACAAAATACCTCTGAGAAGTCGCGCTCTGATTGGCTCTTTGAGAAATGTCTCCTTTACTGGGGGTGTGTGGTTTGTGCCTCTCACGCTTTTACTGATCATTGTTCCTAATTGGTAGATCTTGGCGTTTATTTTTCCATTTGATATCCTTCGGGGCGCTAAATCCTTGGCATGTACCCGAAATATATTTTTTAACAACCTCTTACATCTTTTCAAGCTATTAAAAGCTTTTAGTCAACTGTTGGTTTATTAACCAATCACAAGCTACTTAAAATGTGAAAATGGAAAAAAGGCCTTTAAATTCTGCCTCAAGCTTGTATTTTAATTTTTATTCTTCTCAAATTGGATTGAAAGTCTAATTGTTTACTTCTGAGCAAACATCTTCATCTTTGAAAATCAAATCAAGTTTTTTATGTTCTTAGAATCAAAAATTTCAACTCACATGCTATGGGCAAATTAAATGCTACAGATTTCCTAGCTTCGACAGTGGTAAATTTTTCCCACGACTTTTCAGATTCCAAAACAAATTCCGAACTGTGGAAGCATTCCGAGTTTGAAGTCTACTTTCGTGGCTTTTGCATCATTAATGTCATTTCATTCTTCGTTATTGTCTCCTTTCTGTCCAAGCAGGCTGGGAACTTGAAGAACTTCACTTCCTACCGCATTTACTGCATAGCACTAGCCTGCAGTGACCTTCTGCTGTCGGTGGATGGATTCGTGGCCGTCTCTGAACTGGACTTCGCTTTTCATCAGGAATGGGCGTTGCAGCTGTGAGTAAACACATACAAATAAAAAAAAAGATATCCGGCTGCTGCGCATGTAGCACAGAAAGTTGCGTCATTATAAAAAGGTTCTTTTTGTCCGTATTGCCGTTCGTCCGTATGGTATGATGAAACAAAATATTTGATAATAATAGTAAATTAGGCATCTTTGACAACAGATTTTTTCAAAAAACTAATTCAAAACAAATTTTTAAAGATTTCTGAAATTTTCTAATTTTTTTGCGAACTTTTAAATTTTTTTTGAACACTTCATTCACTAGTGTTCTGAAACATGTTTTGAAACATATTTTGCTCGAATTTGAATAATTTTTTGTACTCAATCTATATGGTTTTTGTTTCGTTATCTTTGCTCGTTTTTAAATTGTCCGTGAAGTGAAGCTTAAGCTTCAAGAAATAGCAAAATATACGTTAAGCTCAATGTCCCAGCAGCTACGAAACCTCAAATATGGTCTAAAATGAAAATGATTGGCATCCGCATTTGCGATTTCAGATATGACCCTTCAAACTTATCAATGATCTACAAAAAGCACTCTATTCCACATCGACATCGCGTTTTTAGATGCCCAAGCAAAAAGAAATAAAACTGGTCGTATGAGCGCGTAATGAATATTCCTACAGCTCGAATGTGTCTGTAGTAGTTTTTGACAAAAACAATTGATAAAAATTTTTCAAATGAAAACGTGTTTGAACTTTTTGAAAATGTTTATCCACAAGAATTTCAAGTATAATTTGTGCCTTAGCAAAAGCTTATTTGGAACAAGTAACTTGCCTCAACTAAATTCGCGTTAGTATAAAACTCCAAATTGACATTTTTAAGTCACCCTATTTTCATGAAACTGACTGTGGTCCATTTCAAAAAAATTTGCCGGCTTATTATTGTCTGCTTATGTTTAGTCGGCTAAGTTGCCTTATTATAGAATTGTTTTTTTTTCTAGTTTTTTGACATTATAGTTGCTTTTTGTGTTCTGTTTTGGCTCTCCTGTTTGTCTTGTTACTAACCTTGACTTCGTTTATTTCCTTTTTTTTGTTTTGCTTAAAAACTGCATTCTGCCCAAATGGTTTCGGCCTATTTTATCGGATTAGTGGCCTAATTTCGATTCCTTTCAACGGAAACATTTTTATGCTCATCTCTGGATCGCACAAAATACTAAAAATCTTAAAAGAAATCATAGTGATCATAGAGATCTTAAAAGAAATGACACCAGTTTTTTAAGCTTTTTTTTCAGTTTCTTTCGGCTTGATGGGTTTCGGCCTATGTTATAGCCTGTGTTTTGAGGGTGAGGGGACTTATTAAATTTTCATAAGTCTTAAGTCTTCTTGATTTTTTTTCGGCTTAAAGGGTGTCTTGTCTGTTAAGGCATTTTCGGCTTTGTTACCGCCGCTGGGTACCTTATCGTCCGATGCTACTTTCACTTTATATTGTCTTGGCATGTTATTGTTTCAGAACTAGCCTTATTCATTCTGATAGATCTAGTTTTTTTTCGACATTTTCGGTTTTTTGTTTCATTTTTTTCTTGTTTTGTATCGTAAGTGGTGCGAAGCTCAGCTTCGCCTCTGTGTTAAAAACTTCTGTAGAAAACACCAAACACAAAATTCTTTTGAAAGTCGAAACGCCATGACTGCTCGTATCAACCTGAAACCTTTTTTTGCGACTGCCCATTAAACAGGCTTGAGTAGTTTTTGTTAAAAACAATTTGAATAGAAATTTTTGATTTTTTTTTCTGATTTTCATGTGTCAAAATTGTTAAAATGACAAATTTCAAATCCGCAAACTTACGAACAATAGCAGCTTTTTATTTTTAATATTTGAATCTAAAGTATCAATAACTTCAAATGTTATTAGAAATCATTAAAAAAAGCTGCTTTGCAGATATAGTCAAATTTAATTCGAGAAAATTAAGCTGTTAGCTAGTTTTTGGTTTACGCCACAACAGCCTCATAAATTATCGTTTCGATTGCCTGGGGGAGCAGCCTACTTTCATGCGTGCCGCTTAGCATGCGACTGCTAGCGCGGTTGCCTATATAATCGCTTTTTCAGCCTAATTCTAAAGCGGGTTTGCAAAGAAGTTCGATCCAATTTTTCTTGAGATTATTGAACCAAATTAACGAGAATTTCTTGAGAGTGGGTTGAGGGCTGAATGAAATGCAAGATTTGTAACTTTTTTGTTTCCTCCCTGATGACTGAAAATTGAAACGATAATTGAAGTGTCATAGAGATTGGATTGAATACTTTGCTGTGCAAATTGTTTGCTTTGGGGTTTTATTACCACTGTTACTCATTAGAGAGAGTTGTGTCTGTGAGGAGATGCGTCTGTTTCCTTTTTCCCTTTTTCATTTCCTTGCCTATTTCGAAAAGCTCTCCAGAATCCTCCCACGCCGAATAACTACCCTGCCTTTTTCAGTGATAAACTTGTGAAGACTGATGATATACGGTTTCTGTGCATTCCCATCAGTCCCGGTTTTTGTTAAAATCATTGCATAGTTTAGTTTTTATACTTGCACTTGTCTATTGAATTGAGTATGGATTTTGTTAACTATATGCTCCTTTATAATACCTTGTAGCGAATTGCCCCCCTTCAAGATGCCTGAGCATTTTAGATTTCAAAGCTGATTTTTGCTCTCATTTGATCGATAGTTTATTTTTTTTTGCGTTTTGAATTTTTTTAGGAAGTGCGTTGGTGTTTGCAATGTTTGAAAAGAAAACCGATTAAGTTATTTCGAAAAGTCTCGTGCAGATTCGCCAACTCTCTCAATATAGGATGCAGTTTTTCCGAATGATTTTCTTACTAATTTGGGTGACTTCAATGCCAATTTTTATCTTGGTTCCGATAACCAACCCCCTGAGTTTACCGTCTTCTATTTTTGGCTCTGAAACACTAGAAATTGTCAAATAATCTTTCGCAATAGTCGCTGATACCTTACACCACAGAAATTTTGAAAAATATAGCTTTCAATTTTTTAGCTTCTGCTGTTGAAATTTTTTTCGGCCAAAAAGTCACGTTTTTTTTGTCGCGTGCTCGCAGTCAAGTTTCGTGTATTTTGGCGTCGCCATAAATTGGTTCTGATGAAGTCTTACCAAAAGAAGGATCTTTTGTGTGGCCAGGAGATCGAATCCCTGAAAAAAAGCGTCCCTCCAATTCTGCTACTGGCTTGTAAAACGCTCATTGAAAAAATTTTCTTCTTCAATTGAAACTTTGCTGCGGGTTATACAGTGCCGTTCGCAGGAATTTGTGATGTGTGAGGGTGACGGGAGGTTTTCTGAACAATTTAATCGACTTTTTCTTAGGTAATTCATTTTCTATTTTTGGAGGGGTTTCCTCTAAAACGTTGCATATGAAAAGCACCTTTAGAACGTTTCTAGGGTTAGTCAGCCAGAAATGACTGTCGTAAAAAGTGCGAAGAGCGGATCTTTGGAGAATTTGGCGACCAGAAGGAGAACTACTTGTGTCAACTACTTATGAACTACTTAGGTCAAAGGAGAACTACTTGTGTCATAACAGAGAATATAGTTCAACTGCTCTAGTCAATGTGAAATTTAAATACCGAAATACATTTTGTAGTCTCAATTTATGTTTCATTCAAATATCATAAAATGGGTTTGAATTTTTCTGTGTTCAAATATGCGTTGATAAGTGTTTTCCGCAATGGTGGTATTCAGCTAAATGCAATTTATCTTTGAAGTTTTGTTTTTTCTTTTTAAACCTTTCCTACGTTTCTTTTTGAAGTTAATGGAACCATTGCACCCGCCAACCAGAAAATAAAAGGCGTTTTAGAGAAATTAACCCGTTGGCAACCAACGACAGGATAGGTCCTGCTATCCGCTGAGTTAAACGTTGTGTAGTGTTGCTGCACTCTCTTCTGATGGCTGAAAATTTTTGAAGCATATATTACTTGCCTCAATTCCGAATGCTTAATTGAATGCAGATTAATTCGCTGCGCGATGTTAACTTCTGTCACGAGATTTAAATCGGGTTAAGAATTCTCTAGGAATGTGGTAAAACTATGTCTCGCAGGATTTCACCGCTTTTCTTAAATCTCGGCTGTAAAGTAAAAAGTTTTTTCTTTCATATTTTCACTAAAGCAAATGAGCAGAGCAAAAAAAAACGAGTAAATAGTTCTGAAGTCAAAAATGAATTTTCTTGGAAAAACAAAAAGTTTTTGAAGCTTTAGTCAGCCCTTTATTGTTGTTTTATCATGCACTTGCAACGATAAACGTAGTCAATTAAAGCAATGATCAATGTTTACAAGCTTAAGTTCTTTCTCCTTTTTTCATACACGCAGAAACGGGCACAATTTTCAAAAAAGACTTTTTTCCCTTTTTTTTAATTACAGTGATTGGAACTTTGTGTGCTAATTGCACAGAGGCAAAATTTTTACCGTTCAAACATAACAATTAATTTACTTTGGAATCCATATTTTTGGAATGTCGAAAAAATGCACTTTTTTGTCAATATGCGTTAGTTTGATGTTGAATAAAGCATGAATCCATCATAAAGTTTCTCAGGATAGTTTTGATCTTCATCATTTTGTCATCAAGGTCGTAATTTGCGATATTCGTGCTCCTAATTTTTTCTTCCACAAGATCCACGTCAAATATTCAGTCTCAATGAAAATGCGAAAAATCATGCTTCGCCTTGACCTTGTCTTAACAGGAATTCTCGTCTTTTATATCGACTCCAACTTCATCTTTCAACAATTAAACACCATATTAACAATTTCATCTACATTGGTTTATGCAGATTGTCGGACCTGTAGCGTCAATTTATCAAAGTTTACATGCTGAAAATAGCGGTTATAGTGGCATACCGGAAGGCTGTAGGGTTTTTTGTGAGTTTCGCGGCTTGCGAATGTTTTTCGATCTTTTCTTTTGTAGGATCAGTTTAATTAAATTTTGGAGCTTCCCGAACAGTAAATAGGCCTCGATATGCCAAGAATTTTGCTCTGCCTGTCCGAAATGAATTTTTTTAGCGGATATTTGAAATATTTGAAAAGTCCGACAAAAAAGGTTTGAGTATGTTCGAGTGTGTTCAAAAAATAAATGCTTGTGTTCGATAAAAAAACCGTTTGTTTTTGATGGGCGCTCCTGAAAATCAGTTTATGTAATAAGCGTTCTCAAAAAAATTCCGGCTACCACGACGAAAATTGATGCTATAATCTATTACCAGGGCTGGACGGGTTTAGCTTGCAAAAACGGATGCAGAATTTTTTTTTACCAAATAGGGACAGGTTAGCTTGCCAATAGTGGATGCCATAAGCTATTATCAAATTAAGGTTCCTTTGGGCGGTGAGTGAATTGAATTCCCGACGAAAAGTACGAAGAACGTACTCCTTAACTGCGCTGGTGGTAGTGCGCTGGTACTGCGCTGCTTTATTATTTTTATGCTCAAAAATATTTGATCAAGCTTAGATATGATGTTTTTACTTTTTAAAGTCCTTTTTTAAAAGAATTTTTGTGCCTTATGGCTGGAAAACAAGTTTTAATTAAGCGCCGAGCTATAAAATTTTACGACCAAGGCGAATATTTCTGATGAAATTCTCTTGATGTGAAAAGATAAAAAAAATCTAGAAAGCATGTTCAAAATGTTTATGATTATGTTCAATTTAGTTTTCCAGGAAAACCTCTCGCTAAATTTCAAAATGTTGCTGGCTTAGACCGCTCCTGAACTTGATTTAAAAATTATTTCAGAAAAAATCGAAGTTAAGCAATTTTAAGGAATAGTTTTCTTATGATTTTTATTGATCTCAGAAGTTCAGGATTGGACTAGGTGTTAATAAATTAATGATGCGATTGGTAGCTTTGTTTATTTTTCAGAAAACAATTTTGGTCTAACTGTAGCTCATTTTTCGGAACACGTTATGCATAGAAAACTGCGTGTCTAATTTAAATTTGTTTTTGTTAAGCTGACACATGCGAAAGGGTTAAATATTTTAGTGGCTAGAAAGAAATTCTTCAAAATTTCAAAAATTGTTTTAGAGGTGAACAATCAATTCATTAGATAAAACGACGAGGCACAATTGCTTAATTGCGCTTTTCAGAATTCACTTGACGGCAAGGGAGATCAGTCCGTTTTTTGATAAATGTTCATGAATTTTTCATCAGTTTCTTTTTCGAGATTTGACAAAACCCTAGAATGACCATAATTTTGCGGTAACGCAGGATAACTGTTGGTTAAACATTTTGTGTATGGTCGTTTTGTGTATGGTCGTTTTTGCCTACACCCTGAATTTTAGCATATATCGGCGACGAAGCCACCTTTAGGAAAAAGTACTTTGGCAGAAACGTAAAGAGTTCTTGCATATGAAACTCTTGCATATGAATTGAGTTGATTTAATCATCTGTTTTTCAATTTTTTTTTTGTACAAAAAACCCCGGTCTTCTTCTAAAAGTACTAGTTAAAAATTGAATTTTCAATTGAGCACGATTTAAAAAAATCCTATAAGTCATTAAATGTCCTCATTCCATACGTCAAAATGCCATCTATCAAAAACTCCTTTTTCGTTTGACCAAAATGCCCGTTAAAAACCGCTTAGTTTTGATGAGAAAACCACCTGAGTGAGTCTCGGAAATTTAATCACCCTTGCGATGAGCAAAGTTTGCCATCGGTTATTAGCCTAATTTTCCCGTAAATAGTTTTTTTCTCAGAATATTCAAAATATGAAATGGTAAACGTAGGTTCAACTCATAATGAATTCACTTTTATTTGCGTCTCCTGTAGACTTGGTCCAGAGGTAACGACTACGTCTCTAAACTGGCATGATCTGTTTTTTTTTAAACGAGAATTATTCAGCATAAAAAAACAAATTGTCGGCTTGTTATTTCGTAATTTTTGTTTTTTTTTGCTTAAAAACTTTATTCTGCGCAATTGATTTTGGTTTCTTTCATTGGCTTAGTGATCTAACTTTGAGTCGTTTCAATTGAAACCTAATATTTATGCTCACATCTGGATCGCTCAAATTGTTAAAACCGATTAATTCAAGATAGAAATTATAGTTCAAGTTTTTCATGGCATTTTTTTTCTTTTTTCTTGGCTTGATAAGTTTCGGCCTATTTTATATCAGCTTAATGGCCGCATTCTGTGTCTCAATGTGCGTGTATAAGTTTTGAGGGCAAAGGGGACTTAATAATTTTCTATTAGTTTTACACTTTTTCTTTTCGATTTTTTCGGCTATTTTTTTTTCAAATATTCCTTCTGAATATGATGCACAAACTGAGTTTTCAGTTATTCACTGAATAGTTTGTTTCTGGCCATTGGGTAAAAAAATGTTGTGTTAGATGGTGAGGCATTATGAACATACCATTGAGGGCCTGAACGAATATTTAATCACAATCAAATTGAAGTTTTTAAAAGGAGCAAATTGTAGTTAAGGATTCGGAGCTACGTTTGAGCGCAACTCGGCAGGAAATCTAATACGATAAAAGCGGTTCTATTTTAAAATATCATCCTTGATGTCATATGATTAATTTTTTTTTTTCACGCTCGAAATGTTTAAAAAATGATCAAAATCAAAATGAGCGATTTATTTTTGTACGCTCATTTATATATGCAGTGTAATTATTGAAAAAAAGTTGCAGCGAACAATAACATACCCCCAATTTTTTTAAAATCCTTTCTGAAATTGCATTGCTTCAATCTGAAAAAAAAATTTTGCTTAGACAATGCCAGCGGAGTCAAAAAAGATGTTTGTATCTATTTTAGTTTTTATGTCCACGCTGTTTTATTTTAATTTGGGAGAACTTTTAAATCGATTAAAAATTTCCAACGAATTAACATCCTCTCCCCTGATATGTCTAAAGAGATGTTAACTTAGTTTTAAGTTTGAATTTCAACCAAACAGATTCGAGTATTTTACCAGCTGTGCGTGTCAGTTTTGGTCCCAACTAAGTAGTGGATTCTAAAAAAATAGTTTGCGTTTTCTAAGAGGCTAGTTCCAGTTTTTTTTCGTGTATCGCTTTCAAAAAAGAAGGAAGTTTTCACAAAAAAAAATTTCAAACCATTTTCATTTTTATATTATGTCACTTTAAAAATATACAAAGGCAGTCAGGTCAGTTGGAAATTTCCCTTGATACTAGCAGCTCCGCTTATTTTTTAGATTTAAACATGAAAAATTAACTTTTTTGTTTTTTTTAACAAGAAATTTATTGGAAACATTTTAATTTACATCAAAATGAGCTCTAATTATTCTCAATATTCAGAATTACATCTATAGTTATCCTAGTTCATGTTTGTTGTTCTCATTTTCAATAGCTTCAAAAAAAACTGAGAACAATAACACTAATTATCAAAAGACAGTTTTTTTGGTGTTTAAGTATTGAGTCTGAAATTATTGCAAGTAACAAAGGATTATTAACTCACTTAAAAAATAAAGCATTTGTTTCTCAAAAAAAAGTTTCTTAGAGCAACTAATGTTGGTAGGTACTATTTACTATTTACTATTTATTAGATTGCCCGGCTGTTATAGGCTGAAACACATTGCACCACTTTGTCACTACAAGTGTTTAATTGTTTTTATTCTCGTTTTTTAAGGCTGATTTAATTAATAGGACAAAACTTATGAAACATGATACTTGAAGCCTGTTTCTCTTTAACAATGAGATATCAAAAAATTCCGTAGATACTTTATACAGAAATATTTTAGCAAGATTTTCAGAGTTTCGGTTCACTTCAAAAGTGCCGAAGCACAAGATTGCCGAACAAATAAAAGGTATTCAAGAGTACCCAAAATTTACAAAAAGGACTCTTACAAGGGCCAAGGCAATTTTTGAAAAAAAAGAAATTCCCAGTATCTGACAAGACAAAGCTGCAAAAATAGATATAATTGTGGGTGCGTAAAAAAAACAAAGGTCCCTGAATTACAACAAATCATCACGAGTCGAACTGCATTTAGTTAATTGTAAGCGGGTTCGGCTACAGGCCAAAACAGATTTGTCACGGAGTCAGCAATATTGCTACTTTTCTTTGATTCTTCTCGCTGTTCTGAATTCCACGATTGAGAAACTGAAACACTATACTGCTCAAAAAACAGCAGATTCTGCGGAATTCGCAAAAAAAAATTGCGGAATCCGGAACAGCTTGAGGAGTCCTCAAACAGATAATAATTTGTGTGTACAGTCAAATTGCGCTGTCGTAGATCCCGCTACGATCAGCGGAATCCTCAAAATGTGAGCAGAATCCGCAAATTCAAAGCGGAATCTGCATACAGGAGCATACAGCGGCTTAGAGCACCAAATTTTCTTTCAAAAGTCTTCGCCGCCTGCGTCTGTGATATTAAGACTGCCCTGCCCGCCCTTGGGCAGCTTAAGTCCAGAAGCACTCAGAACACTTTTAATCGCAATGTTCTTCACTAAAATTGAGATAATGTCTTTTAGATTGGTTAAAGTAGTTTTTGAAAAACAATTTTCGATGCTGTTTGTTCTCAACCTTCAGCAGACTGATTAAATGATTTTTTTTTGTGTGTGAAGATTTCACCTTTCGTTCGTTTGGATCAAAATCATTTGCTCGACTCTGTGAATTGATTAATCTTAAACACACTTGAGAAACAGAGTCGAAAAATGTCAAAGATGTTGATACAAAAAAGTGAAACAAAAAAGCAATTCATTAAGACAGGGGATCGACTACACGATCTGAAAATCTCAAAGTGAACGCCTTACCACCATGCTAAGTGCCTCTATATAGTTCTAATCCTAATTGGAGCCTATTTGGTTATGTACAGAAACCCACTAATCCCAAGTAATGACTTTGCTTATTCGGTGTTACGCTGTGATGTTCTTCCAAGTTATTATCCCAAAACTAGCTTGCTGGGGACATTTATCCCAAATATAATGGTTACATCCACAATTTTAGTTAATCAACGATTCGGGATTTGTTCATGACATTTGTTGTTTTCTTGATTTTGAATTCCGTTTTTGCTATATACTTATTCTGGCTTTAGCTTTAATTGTTTATTCAAGAACTGGTTGTGCCCAGTTTATTAAACATTGTTGTAGAGTTGTCCGGACTCCTCTTAAATATGCAGAATCTTCTAAAACTTTGTTGATTCCACTTATAATTTGCAAATTTTTGCGTACATTTGCGGAATCCGGAACAACTAGCTATAATCGCTCGTTGCAAAATCCGCAAAAAAAAACAAATGTGCCGATAAAGTTTACGTTCTGTGTATTTGTACGTTGAATTCAATTACATTAAAGAACCTGATTACAGACTTTTCTCTGAAATTCAGTGACCTACAGAAACCAAATTTGGCGCCTACCCAGTGCACAGTTTGGCCTCGTAATGATTTAAAAAAACAAATGAAAGTTTGCTTTATTTATCACTTTTTAGCAGCTAAAATAGGTCTGTTTTATTATAAAAATAGACACTGTTCAGTTTGAATTTTGCTACTTTTAGACAATATATCTTTTGTTAGGATGAGAAAAACGCTAATTTGATATAATTTTGAAAAATGGAGCTGTAATTTTGCAATTTTGAACAAAAAAGTTCAGTCAAAGACATCTTTTTAAGATACATGTTTCACCATTACACTTTTGAGAACATCTAAGCAAATTTTACTTCATTCTTTTTTTGTCTAATTGAACACAATTTGAGAAAAATGTCTTTGAAGAAACCAGGTTTTTTGTTTTGTCCGTATAATTTCAATCAGCTTCGAAACATAGCGTTCGGTTTTTGCATTCATCGATAATACTGTCTCTTTCATCATGAAAATAGCCCCGTCTTTCTTATTTCGCAAAATAAAAATTGCAAAACTGAGCAAAATAAGACTTTATTTTGTAGTCTCTAAAACCAGTCTGGAAATCAGACTGCAAAACCAGACCATAAATCAGTGAAGATTTTAACTTAAGGCAAATCTCAGTTTAGGTGAAAATTATCCCCCAACTAATTAAGTGAGCCATCCATCTCCTTCTAACTTAAGACAAATCTCAGTTCAAGTGAAAACTATCCCCCAACTAATTAAGTGAGCCATCCATCTCCTTTATGAATTAGTTTTTCGAGAGAGTGTTAATCTGATCTGTAGTCTATTTTAAATGACACAGTAATTTGGCAGCCATTGGAGGTTTGACACCAAGCTGTCACTTGGGCAGAACTTATTTGACCTCTACTTGATGAAAATATGTCTTTGTTTTTATTTCAGGGAAGCAGCGATAATGATGTTTGCAGGATTATTTTCCCTGAATAATCACGTCGTGATAGCTTGTGAACGACTTCAGGCAACGATGATTTCCAGGCCAAGTAAGAGTGAACAAATTTATCAAACACTGACATAAACAGGAAATTAGCTCCGCCATGGGCGCTTTTTCCCGGTGAGGTCTCGATATAATCATTGTAATCTGATTTCCTTGATGGCCAAATTTTCTGCCTTCTCTAAAATAGAAGAGAGTTTGCTAAGAATCTATTTTTGGAAAAGTCGGTTGTAGTTAAAACAATTTTTTTTACTTCAAATTTTTTTAATGGTTACTCAACTGTAGACTTCGTTTCGATTGGAAAAAATGCAATCAAGTTTTTTCTGAGTTTTCTCTTTGCCATATTTCTTGTTTTTAGCCCCATGGATGACTAAAAAACAGTGTTGATTCAACTTTGAATCAGCTTTGTTTTTAGCCCCAAAAACAGTGCTGATTCGAAGTATCTGATCACAACTACTAAAACATGAAATTTTAAGCGCGTTTCTCTCAAATTGGGTTAAACTTAAAATAAATAAAAACAAAACCGTTTCAGAATTTCACTAGCACTATTATGGCGCAGTACGTTTTGTAAAACTTTGACCCAAAGTTTCACCATTAAACGGGCCATTTTTGGCCCGATGTGTTTGATCATTACTTGCGAGAAAACTGCTGTTTCAATTTGTAAATAAACTTAATCAAAATGGTTCCCAACCAAACAAAATTTAAGAAGGGTTAAATGCGTGAAAATCATCAAAATTTTTTTTCCAGACAATGAAATGTACAATTGCAAAATAGACGATTTACTTTTTGTTGGGTTGAGAAAAACGCTAATTTTGATATAATTTTTTCCATAGCTGTTTCTTGCGTCATTTTTAATCAAACAAATAGAGCTTTTGTCTTTATTACTTTTATTCTTAAAAAAAGAATTAATTCAATTTGAGTAAATGCGTTAAATTTTCAGTTTTATTTGTTTTGAGCGGATAATTTAAATAAACATTGCAGCACAAAAGGTTCCGACCACAGTTCTTTCTGAAAAAACGTATTTAAAATCGTTTTTTAACCCAATTTCAGTCGTTTTTTGTTCGGACTGGAACTAAAACAGTGTTGAACAAGTGTATTTGCTTAAAATATCTTCAGTTTTTTTTTTCAAAAGAGAATTATCACGGAAATTTTTCGTGTGCTTTTTTTCAGATTCTTTTGGCAGATTCGCTTCACTGCATTGGCATAAAAATCAAAATTTTCTAATCGGCTTTCCTACACACTGACGAGAGTTCTTAAAATTGTATAAAGTTGATCGAACCACGATTGAAGGAACTAATATGATAAATTGCTCCGCTCCATCCGACGTTTAATCGTTTTACTTGATGTTCGTGAAAAAAAAGTTTTTAGAAAATTCTGGAAAACCGGACATACGTCTAATTCATGAAATTATGTAATACATGAAAATCTGAATTGTGATTTTAATTGTGTGTTTAGATCGTGCCAGAATACGCCTCCAGGCGCGAGTTAACGGGAATGCACTACTAGTGGTCCTCGGATCTCTCGTAATGTCTCTAGTGTGGACCCTTCTAGCCAGCTTCTGTCAGGGTCCTGGGTTCGCCCTGGACAGTTCTGGACAGAGTTGGGGTCTCAACTGGCGCACTGATACGGTCAAGAGTCTGGTATACATTTGGATGTTGATGGTGTTTGAATTTGGCATTCCCATTGTCATTGTGGTGTACGTGTACGTGAAGATTTGGCTGGTCATTCGCAATGGAAAATTCCCTCACCAGATGACGCCAAGGTCAGAAAGTTTTAATAAAGCTACAACTTATATGTATTGCCCATTACAATCAGCTAGTCTTTTTTTTAAACTGCCACGACCTTTCCAGCTAATTACGCTTACGATTAGCAAGCGTTATCAAATCGTAACATAAACTTTGTTTCGGGTTAACAACTTGTATTAACAGAATCACTTGCATCTTGGTTCATAATGATTTTGAACTTCTATGCGTGTCCGACACTAAGCCTGGATGGGAAGAATACGCCTGGGACGCCCAAGGTTCAAATCTGATCAGGAAATTTTTTAGCGAGCTGGAAATATTCTTTTCCAAAAAAACGTCGGCCTATAGCTTGTCTGCTTATGTTTTGTCGGTTTGTTAGCATTGACTTCTTTTATTTTCCTATTTTTTGTTTTTTTTTTGCTTAGAAAGTATATTTGGCTTCAACGATTTCGGCTTATTTTATTGCCGAAATCGTTGCCGAAATTTTATTACCGAAATCGATTTCGGCTTATTTTATTGGCTTAGTGGCCTAATTTTGGATCATATCAAGGAAAGCGTACGTTTTTTGCTTTATTTTGGATTGCACAAAATGCTGAAAATCTTATAATAGAATTTATAGTTCAAAATTTTTCCTAAAAATTTTTTATTTTAGATTCTACATTCGCTTCATTGGCTCAGTTGCCGCTTGTAAATTAAGTTACAATTTTCATTAGCTGCCATCAATTATGTTTCTGGGCCTGTTTTCCGCAAAGGGAACATTTTTTTAGTTGTGGTTTTTCGAAGTTTTTTTTCAACTTTTGCTTTAGTGACTTTCTTTTACTGTCTACTAGCTTGCACTGCTCCTTTATGTTGTATCGCAAGTGCTGAGACGCTCCACTTCGCCTTTGTGTTTTACCAATTAATACGCCCTTAAATCAAACAATTGTCGTGATTGAATTGAGATTTTTTTCAAACTTCTAAACCCGTAATTTGTAGAGCCCGTTATTCGTAATTTGTAGAGAATACAAAATTTTACAAATTACGAAAATCTAAACCCGGGATACCCGTCCATGAGATTCCATCCTTGGAGCCAGGCCTGGTCAGGGGAAAACCATGTCAAACAAGTGCAGAGATTGCCCTGGAATTCCTTGAGTTTTAACTTTACACATGTTTTTGAATACACCCGGAAACAAAACAGACCAAATGATATAAGAATTACCATAGGTTATTTGGAAAAAATCTCGCTGATAAACTGCTTTTGTAGATTCACCATTGAAAGTAAGTTGTGAAATTTTCACTTAATTATGGTAATAAAAACAGTTTTTTGTAGCTAGATGGTTTTTATCTCAAAAAACAAAGTTTCTAAATTTTCAATACGCTTTTCCGTTATTATTAAGTTTATCTTATCGTTGAAAAACAAGAAAATTTAATTGTAGCTCCACGCAAAACGTTCATTTTGGTTTTTGTTTTTTTTGTGCAAAACTTTCGAGCCTGAACTATGTTATACACCAAAAAAAAACTATATTTTGCGTAAAAAACTCTTTTTTTTTCAGAAAATGTTTGTGTGAGTCTGAAAGTGACTTTGAGGCAGCTAAAAAATATGTAAAAGCTGCTTAAAAAGTGCTGCTTCACACCTGTTTTAAGGGGTTTTTGTTTTAGATTTCCTGGCAGGGTCCCTGGATTGACCCTGACAGGAAGTCCAGGATTGCCCCGGACTCTTTAAGTTCCTGGCAGAAAGTCCAAGGTTTTCCCCCGGCTATGTAACCCAAAAAAACTGCTAATAATTCGGAGCTACATTTATTGAAAAAAAAACCATTTTGCTTAAAAGAAACAAGAAATTAGTTATTTATAAATTTCATTTGTTTATGGTTCATGAAAGAACTGCTGTTACAAATTCAGATTAACTTTCTCAAAAACGAATCGATTTTTAATTGGCCGAAAAAAAACTACTTAATTTCGTGAGTTTTCTATTCAAGCACCTTTTTTTCTTTAAAAGATAGATGAAATTTTTTCTACGTTTTCAATTAGAGGAGCCACTGATGGCCGCCTCCCGCATTGGTGCTCACGCACTTGCTCATAATATTGCGAAAGTACAAAACTTTGCAAAACAGAAATTCTTTCTGATCCTGGAAAAAGATGAAAAATTATATATAATCCCTTATAAATGATTCAAATTGGAGATAAACCAGTTACAAAAAATGGAAAATTAGACCATTATAAATGATTAAAATCAGTTATAAGTTATTAATTTAGCTGTTCTTTTCAAGTGGTCTTAATGCACCATGAATCAATTATAATCAAAACTCTCTGCAATTTCATAGAGATAGTTTACGAATTTACAATATAATTGAATAATAACCATGTGCGCGTAGTGCGGCTTGTGCTTCGAGTCTCTATCTAATATATAAAATCTAAAATATCTAATGGGAACTTTAAAAGAAACAGTTTCTTGTCATCAAATTAGAAATTGCTCTTTAAGTTAAATAAATTTATCAGTTTTTGTATGTTAGAGCTGTTGCAATTTAGAGTTTTCTACTTATTGCAATTTTTGTTAATTAAATTTTTTGATTGGTCGAAAAAATCTAATGGTTTTGCTTAATTACATTCTTCAAAAACTGCTTCTTTTTTTTAAACAAAGAAGAAGTAATTATTATGTGGATACGTTAAATTTTGAAACAGTTAGTTTTCTTATTTTAAAAACCTGTTCAACAAAATAATTTTCCCACACTATTAAACAGCGATAAATTTTGGGTCTCATGCACTAAACGACCCAAAATTAGTATTTCTACATAGAACTAAAAATTTCTGTGGTTGAATCTGATTGGCTAATTCAACAACGCGTACTTCACTTCAATTAAAACTTCAAGCTGATAAAATTGTTAGCCGAAATTACTAAAACCTAAGAACTTTTGTTCTGTTAAAACCATTTCACAAAACTTTTCTTGTCTGTCAAAGTTTCACAATTGACGTGAAATTAATGTTATTATGTGACGAAGTTTTACATTTTCTTTAATTTCGGCTAAAGTTTTAATCTATTGGAAACGTTGACTGAAACGCCTGATCTTGTTGATTGAGTTTGATTGGGCCAATCAGACTCGACCGTATAACTTTCAGTTCAAGTTATACAAACATTGATTTTGGGCCGTTTAGTGCATAAGACCCTAATTTTTCAACAAATTTATTTTTTAAATCATGATAATTCGTTTGGATCTTTTCTGTTATGCGGTCCACAATTACAAAAACCTTGAATGAGCTATATTTGAGTTCAGATCTCCAATCTTTTTGAACTCAGATCGAAGTTTCGGATTTCTTTGGCACTAATTGATTTCATTCAATAAGATTTTGGCATTTTGATCCAATTTTCATAATAGCAAAAAGATGATTTTTGGGCCGTATAACAGAAAAAAATTCATTTATCCAAATTATTTTGAAGCTTTCGATATGAAGCAGTATTTGGATCCAAAATTTGGCTTGAAATTTCTATTTTTGCAATTCGACATGATATCAGGCACCCACTTTGTAGATCCAAACACTATTCATTAAATCTAAGTAGTAAATCTGACTACTACAGATAAAATTAGTAAATCTGACAATTGAACCAGAAAGTAGTAAATCTGTCGAAGTAAGGCAGTACAAGCCGAAGTACAACAGTGCCGAAAAAAAATTAGTTCAACAGTGCCGAAAATGAAAACTTAGTTCAACAGTTTCGAAAATATGAACAAATTTCAACATATTAAGTGCGGCAATAAAAAATTAAGCGGTGAACGTTTACAATTTTAAGTGACCTTTAAAGATTTTGAGCAAGAAAATTTGCAATTTAGACGTTTTGGCGCCAAAATAATTGTTAAGTTTACAGTTGCAGACATTTTAGCGCCGAAATTGTAGTGATTTTCTTAGATAATTAGCGGCAGTAATTTACCGCTCCTGAGAAATTGCGTTTAAATTATTCTGAAATTTCCCCCTCTTTTTTGGCGCTGTTGTACTTCGGCACTGTTGAACGCCCCCGTCGAAGTATGTTCCAAATCTCGTACAGTACTGATTTTATTTACCAGCACAAATAACGAAGAAAATTTCACGCCTGTTTTCCGTAGTTTGTTGCTGATACGCTCGAGTTCTAGAACTGCGACTTTGTTTTTTACGCGAATTGAAATCAAACAATTACATACTTTTTCTCTGAATTAAACAGAAATTTCCAGCAAAATAATTATCTTCGATGTGATTAAAGCTAGTTGGTTTGAGTTCTGATTTTTGGTTTTTGAAGACTGCGGAGAACATTATTTGTTAATCCGTTTTTCGAAGGCTTAGATAAAAGTTTTTGAAAGCTGCGTTTGTAAAATTAACATACAAAATTCACTGTATTGTTGCTTTTCACTAAAATCAAACTGGTTTGCTCTAAGTTTTTTTTTTAATTTTGTTATAATTATTTTTAAATTGACACCAGTTTTTGGCTAGCCGTTTTTTTAAAAGCACCCAGTTAAGAAAAGTTTGATCTCCAAAACCATTTATCTCGAATGGACGTGGTTCTATAGGCTAATTTTAATCCTGCTTATTGGTTAAGAATAGCGTTGCTGATACCAAAACAAAACAATTTTTTTTAAAAAATCTATTTAACGGTTCAGGGTACGTGGAATTAAATGATAAGCAAACAAGACGAATAAAAGTTCTTCTTTGGAATGAAGTTTTACTAACACAAAACGGGTGTTGAGAAATTAGACGATAAGCAAAATAGACGGAGGTACTTAAAAGTAAATTAGACGATTTTGCAAAACTGCAATTGTGAGAAAATAGACGAAAGTGAGAGAGATTAAAACTGTTTGCAGACAAATTGCGTGAGAGAACTAAATTGTTCGCAGACAACAGTTAAATTTCGGTGGCCAAAAATTTTACAACTCAATCATGCATATTTTATTCAATTGAAAACTCTCCTGTAATATTCGGATTTGCTGTTTTATGTTCATTTAAACTAATTGTTTCGATAGGTATTGACATTTTATGTTCTTTTTGTAGTTGTGAAATTTGACTCTTAAGATTTTTTTTTGGCCCTTTCGTTTTTATAGCTTTTTCGTCTAAATTAGACGGATGCGACAAAATCGAAGTTAGACGAAATTTATCTTCTACAGATCTGGCACTTTAGACGAAAAAGCTATGAAAAGGAAAGAGCCAACAAAATTTTTTCTTAAAAGTCAAGTTTCACAAATACAAAAAGAACATAAAATGTCATTACCTATCAAAACAATTTGTTTAAATGAACGTAAAATGTCAAATCTGAATGTTACAGGAGAGTTTTGAATTGAATAAATTATGCATGATTGACTTGTAAAGTTTTTGGCCCACGAAGTTCAATTGTTGTCTGCAACCATTTTATTTTTCTCACGCAATTTCTCTGCAAACAATTTTAATGTCTCTCACTTTTGTCTATGTTCGCACAAGTGCAGTTTTAAAAATCGTCTAATTTCCTTTTACATAACTGAAAATAAAATATTAAATCCTACTATTACAAGAGAGGTTTGAGATGAATAAAATGTACAGACGTGACAGGTCATATAAAAAATGTGTATATTTTACAGATTTTGCTGAAAAATGCAGGTTTGCTCCAGTAAATACTCAAACTGATATGATTTTCTTCGTAACTGTTTTTCAATAACTGGATTGTGGTTTTGAGTAAATGCCGTTCTTTTGCAGGGGTGGACTGAATTTCAAGGCTCCTCTGTGTACGATTTGAAGAATTTCTTGTTTTACAATTCTCTACATTTACCTATAACACTGGGTGGTTTGTCCCAGTTTTTATAGTTTCAAAAAGCATGCCATGTTTGGAGATTTTGTGGTCTATCTAAAAGTTGCAAATGAAAACTCCCGTATCTTGGATATATTCTGTTTCACATATTTGACTGAGTGATCGACATTTGATATTAGGATTTAGAATCTTTTCACAATCCCGATTGTTTCAATTTTAAAAAACTTGCAATCACGTAGTCAATTAGCGAAACTCTTCAACTGAAAATTGCGACAAAATAGCTGAAACCGACGGCTATTACTTAAGGTTGAAAAACGGCTTGTGTGTATTATGATTTTTGCAAAACGACTTGTGTGTAATAAAAGCAACTTCTGGCATTAGATTTCTTCAACAGCAATGAAAACCGTTTAGTAACCAATAGAGCCCCAATTAATATAGTTTTGCAGTCGTTCTGTTTTGCAGGTACCGTCACATAAAATTCTTAATTCTTAATTCTGAAAAAAATGTCTAAAGCATCATCTTGCAAAACTTCGAATTTTATTTCAAAATTTGGTTCATTCCAAATACACTGTTTTAGCCTCACATGCAAACTGTAACTGGGCAAAAAAGTGGTTTTTCATTTGTTTTACTAATTTCGTGATATTTTGGTGGACTTCGATTCCTGAAAACTGTTGGAACTGCTTGTCGTAAATCATTTTTTTTTGTTTCGAATGAACCATTTTTGACTTCAGCAAAATAGTCTAAAATGTTGTTGTTGTTATATAAGGTCGGGCTCGTGACTGTGGTTGTCCGAAATTCAAATTTTTAATTTTGTCATTAACCTAGTACAATTAATAACCTCCCAGTACAACTGCCAACCTCCCAGTACAACCACAAAAACACAATAATATGACAAGCGTTTTCATCAATTTTGAAACTAAGTTTATCAGAAATGATAAATTGACGGAACTGAATTGAAATTTTGTTCTATTGATTCTGCATTTTGGGTAAAGTCATCAAATAATTACAAATTTCTCAACCAGTAACACTCAGGTATGTCCCTTTTCTCATGTTTGTCGTTCTGCTATGTCAGCTAAGAAGACTGCTCGTATCAGACTGTTCCGACTGCCCTTTAATTGGTCTCGGATATTTTCGTAACCTAAATAATGGCAAAAGTATGAATTTTAGGCGGATAATATCAAAAATCAAGAAGACTGCTCATACCATTAAGCTGCCTCAATTCAAAGATGAACGATTTTGTAGTGCGGGATAACAATATAACCAACCACCCAGAGCATAAAAATCCTTCTCTTTCTTCGAAAGTCGGAACAATAACCATTTAAGTGCTCTCTTTTAACTTAATTGTCGATTACTTCCCCAGACCCCAATACTGTTTTAGAAACTGTCTGATTTTGCAATATTAAATTTAAGACGTGTAATTCAAAAATTTATCTATATATTGACAGCTATTAGGCTCTACAGCAGTGCAAAATGTTTATTAATCCAGTTTGTTGATGAGCAAATTTTCTCAATCAGTAGGCTTAAAGTATTTCATGAATTTTTCAGTCGAACACTGCTCCATATGCCTAAAAAGGCAGTCGGAACATTCAGGGCTGTGCACTGATGCGGGAAGTCTTGTTGTTCTGTCTTTTGCCAACGAAATTAACGGAATTTTGTGCTCGGAGTGTTTTTTTTTCATCAGACAAAGTTCGACTTTTTACTAGCCTTTTTTGACGGAATTTTTTGATATAATTCAAAAGATATTGGTCTCTTGAGCTTAAATTTTAAAATATATTTTACCAGTGATTTTTTTTCCAAAGGTATGGGCTTTTAAAGATTGATCAACTTGGGACAATTAACGCCCGATATATTTTGCGCTAATAACGCGTAAGCGGAGATTTAAACCGTCTTAGACATCGTTGGTTCTAGAAAGCCTTTTTGCCATCATTGATTTGTTACTAGGAGCGATATCTATCACTTCGTACTTAATATGGCGTGTGGGGGTTTGGTTTTCACAAAAAATCTCAAATTTTATAAAATTTCATTTTATTTTGTTACATTTGTTTTTTCATGTTACTACTGCTCAATAGATCTTAAAAGGCAGTCGGATCATTCAAGGCTTCGCCCTGATACGAGCAGTCTTGTTTTTATATCGAAACACTTGAAATATTAAATCTATTCGCCGGCAGTCAGGGACAATTTGAAAATTTCGTTTATTTCTGCCGTTTTATATTCGACCAATATTGATTTTAAAACCCTGGAACTGTTTTTTTTCTTTGAGATTTTCACGCTTTTTTTCTCCATTTTTGAAGACTGAAATTTTGGCAGCTAGATCCATGCAGATCAAGAGATAGATCCCACGAGGGACCAGAGTTGTGTAAAATTGGTCTGAATAAAATAAAATCACCCCGAACGTCTACATTCCTCACTTTGGTGGAAAGTCGAAACAGCAACACTACCTTAAATAAGTTCGGTCTTAAGCAAGAAAAATGTAAATTGTGCCCGGAATTCAGAGCGGTAGCGGAAAATTGGCAATTAATTTATAGTCACATTTATTTTTGTTATTTTTTAAAGCCCCATAAACATGAGTTTACGAGTAATTGTTCCAGGAGGAAACCTTTTGAGGACGGATTGGATGGGATATTTTCATCCTTTTTGTGCCTGTTTGCCCCATAGATCGAAAAATGCGTTTAGCTTCATCTTATTTTGTGATTCAAATCAGAATACTCGTATCACGCTTCTTCCAATTACCCTTCAATTTTCTCAGACGTAAATTTTGCTAATAATATTTTGATATTTTCAAAAACATTCGCAAATAGAACATAAAACTCAAACGGTATATTTCATATGATATATCTTAATGATTGAAGATTGATTGTCATATACACAGTACATTTAGCCAACTTGAACAAAACTTATCTCGCTGTTTGCACATTATGATAAATTAGTATTCTGAATAGAAAAAAAATTTCTTTTTGCTGATGAAAAATAAACTGAAATGTCGAGAATGCTTCTGCTAGTAGAAAATTGGTTTTTCAGATTTAGTGAAGTTTTTGATAATAGATAATAAATTTATAGATTTGAATTTCAAGAATGATGCTCAGTACTCTTATATAAAAGAGGATCAAAGCTCCCGCGCTGACAAAAATCAATTGCAATGTTGAATCGGCCTAAAATTGATCAGAAAATATATAACTATCAATTTCAACCAATTGTGAATCGATTTGTATTTTTTTTGAAGTTGCCCAGCTTTATTTTTTTAAATAGATTTTTAATCCGGTTCATTTTCTTTTTATACTTATTTTATACAACTGAAATTTTCGAATCATTCTCTAAAAGAACTAAAGTTTGTTACTTGTCCATTTATTGATTTAAAAATATCCGACATATTCAAAAAAATTCAAAATAGGGCCCAAAAAAGCAAAAAACCGCAGAAAAAACTTCAATTGGAGAAACAACATTCAGAAAAAGGGCTGTTTCAATATTAGTTAGTTTTGCATAAATTATTGATCAAAACTATTACAGCACCATCAAAAGTAATGCCGGAAACTCGAAGAATACTGAGGTTTTTTTTCGCACTGTATTAAACTTAAAGAAATATTTTTCTTCAGTGTAATTAACTTATAGAATTATTTTTCTCTAGTGTAATAGTTGCTTTTGTTTTGCAACTTTTACGGCACTGGTTTACAATTTTTTGTCAAGAAACATCTCATCAAAGCAATATATTTGGACTAATATTTTTATTATGTTTGGACCAAAACTCTGGTTTAAAAAAAGTTTTTTTAAAGAAAGCAGTTCTTAAAAAATATTCAGAATTGAGAAATTTCAGAACAAAATTTAATCCGGGCGGACTTGAAATTGCTAGCAATGGAAAGATGAAAATCCGGGCTAGCTAAAAATTTCTTTGCTAATGTGTTACGGTAAAACTGAAATAACGTTGCTATAAAAATGGTTATGATGCTCATTAAGATTTTTCTACCGTTCAAAATTTCAGATTGAGGTTGAAAATAAATGGAAGTAGTTTTCTATCTCCAAACATGGGCGTGAAACACATCAAATCAATTTTTAAATATAATCCAAGATTACAAATATTTCAAATATCTGAATAATTTATAAACTGCAGTGGCATTCCTGTCAATGAGTTGAATAAAATTCCATCTCGTTTTCTCAAACACCCATCGATAGATAATCAAATAGTCGGGTTGTGAAGCGAAATTATTAAGAAAAATAGACAAAACTACCATCACCTCACTTGATGTATAATTTGGCCACTGAAGCCCTTAAGACGAGAGTATTCAATTAGTTAGTTCAGAGGCGAGATAATATTCCGACTTGAGGAGCGGTTAAATGATCCTTCAGAAGAGTGCAAACTAAATTACGAGGCCAAGTTGTGTATTTTGTGATTTATTAACGGCTGCTGCAACAGGTCAAAATCAGATTTGTTGCGGAAATCGCAACATTGGAACGATTCTTTGTTCTTCTTTGCTGTTTTGGATTCCATCAGCAAATAGCTAAAACACTGTACTGCTCAAAATTGGGCGAATTTGCAGAATCCGGGACAGTACTTGCGGAATCCATAACAGTTTAAAGAATCCTTAAGCGAATAAGAAAATATATAAAGAGTAAATTTGAGCTGTTGCGGAATCCGCAACCCTTAAAGACATTCACAAACTGTAAGCCGAATTCGCAAATTGTAAGCGGAACTCGCATTTTGTTTGCGGTTTCCTGTAGCATATACAGTTACGTCCTAAAAATACAATTTTAAATTACCAAAACTGTCCTACGGTTCAATCTCATTTGCCGCGAACAATTAAACCGCACCAGCTAAATCTCAAAAACTGAAAGAATTTTTTTTTTCTGATCTCAAATACTGAAAAAATAAACAATTTTCCAATCTCAAATACTAAAAAAATGACCACATTTCTAATCCCAAATACTGAAAGAATGGAAAAAAACTGAGGTAAACTATTTTATGGGTTATAATGCTGCCAAAATTCGTTTTTGCAATGCAATTTCTAAAGGGTACAACTACGATTTTTGTTGAACAATGACATAAAACTTGTTATAGGATTCCACTAACAATAGTTAGATCCTTACTTTTAAATTACGCCTTTGCTAGATAATAATTGTAATTATAGCTCTTAGTTGTTCACGCAAGTACTGGTTCAATTAAATTTGTGGAATTCGCTAACATTTGTCGAATCCGCTTACATTTTACGAAATGCGCTCACAGTTGCTGAATCCAGAACAACTAGCCATTTTTGCTTTTTGCGGAATCCGCGAGAAAACAAATATGCCAAAAACCATACGTTGGAGGTATTTGAACGCGAATTCCACGAAATTTGTGAAAATGGAATCCATTTACATTTTGGAACATGTTTAAAGACTTTTCTCCGGAATCCCGGAACAAACAGTGTCAAAATTGTGCGCCTGTCCAGTGCTCAGTTTGGCCTTAAATCGTAGTTTTGATGTTTTTTGGAGCGCCCAAGTTAGTTATAGATGTACAAGGTGTCGTTTGATCTGTGAATTTTTGGCCACATAATTTCTCCGAAAACTCAAAAAAAACAGAACATAAATCAGCTAACAGAAACGCAGCAACAGAAATTTTTTGCTGTGCAAATAGCAGCGAAAAACCCATAAAGCTAACGGAAAAATTTTTGCTGAAAAAAAAGATAAAACAGAACCTAAAAATGGCAAAATTGGAGACTTTTTTTATATCATTTTGTTCTTTTTTTAATCCCCCAGAGGTTATGTTAAGGGATATATTTATTGTATTGTATTAACAAGACGAAATTACTAGCCTTAGTTTGATTTGAAATCTTTCAATTTGCTGCTTACTTTATAAGCACGAATTACAGGGGCGGATTTAGGGGGGGCGGGGGGCGGACACCCTTTCCCTCAGGGATTCGACCCCCTGCCGACCTAAAGGGTACCCCCTTTGTACTATTTTGAGATATCCATTTTTGGTGACGGACCCTAAAATTTTTCTAAAAGCGTCTTCGGCGCCAATATATACTAATATTGAGAGGGGGGAGCGCGCGCCGAAAAAACGCGATTTTTGGTCATAACTTTCCAAAAAGTACCTAAAAACTCCTTGTTTGGACTGTTTTTTCAAAATTTTGCCTGCAGCGCAGAAAATGTGGCCCAAACAGATACTAAATCGTGCTTAGGGAGAGCTCGAAAAATCAATTCGGTCGATCTAAAAAAAAGGTCGACAAAAATGTTTTGAAAATCCGCCACCCCCCCCCCCCCCTCGAGAAAATCCTAGATCCGCCCCTGACGCAATATATCGCGCCTTAATGATCCCATTTGGCCCAATTAGCAAACTCCAAATCCCCATGAAGTTCCGAACTGAACAATTTTTGAACTTGAGCTAAAAGTAGTTGTAAAATTTTTCAATTAGCTTTAAAAACGAAGTAGGGACCAAATGTCTGAAAATTATTTTCCGTTTCTTTGTGCCAACAAGAATTGAATATTCAAAATGTCAACAAATTTCAAAAATCTCAAAGAACGCAAATGAATCCATTAAAAATGAAAAAATAAGCAGATACGTTAATTTTCAAATATTGCGAAATCGAATTTGGTTTTCGGAAAAAAAATACAAACCGATCTTGAAAAAATGAAAAATACGTTAAAAAGGTATTATATCTGCGCAAATTTTATAGCAAAATTTTGATGCGCCGCTATAGCTCATTTTTTTTTGAACAATGACATCAGTTTTGTGAAAAAGTATATCAGCCAAAAGGAACGTCTAACGATTTTGATTAGTTAAATTTTCCATCATTCGGTCCCTTTATAATGAGAATTCCCCCCAATTTTTCTTAAACAGAACAGAGAAGTCAAACTGAAAGCGTAGTCTTGAATTAGTCTGTCGAGAGAATAAGTCTGGAAAACCGAGCAATTCGAAACCGTTTTTTTTTTTCAAAAGTGAAATTTTGTATTTGAACTATCTATTGGAAACCAAATCATAACTAAAAGTGTTTTTATAATGACAATAGATTTTGCGACCGACCTACGAGGAAACATTCAGAGGTTCGCCCTGGTACGAGCAGTCTTGCTTCTTGTGTTTGCTTGATCGTATGAGTTTCCTTGAGCAAAGGCGTAAATGAAGAATCGTTTCTGTAGTTAATCAGAGTGCACTCATTTTTATGTGGCTAATTGAATCAAGTAAATTTAAAATTGTTCAACTTTTTCTTAGAAGTATACTTAGTTTAGAAATTTCTATAGTTGAAAAAGAGACATAATTTGAAAGAAGTTATTGTTTCAAATAAGTTTGTAGATAGATTATTTTGTTATGGGTTGATAAAATAGGACCGAAACATCGTGGGGTTGAAAAGTACAAAATCATCCAATGGGGTACACTGAAATTATGTGCTGTCTAGCCCTAGCAATTTAATTTACACCATCTAACCCTACTATAACTTAGCGTAAGTTTTCGGAACTGTACCCTGTGAAAATTTAAGTTTAACTTATAACTTTGATCAGTGGGCGCGACAATTACTTTTTCGAACTACGGATATCTAGTATCTCGCCAATGAGATGGCTGACATGGTTGCTGAGGAATTACCATTAATTTTTGGAATGGCGACAATTCATCTCTAGTGAAAATTCTTTCCAATTCTAAAAACCGACATCGTTGCAAGGCATATTTACCAGGATTTTTTACTAATTAATTAATACACCTAAATATGCTACACCAGCAATAGTATTGCTGTTCGTTTGATGTGCCTTGCTAAACCAAATTATTTCGAATTTGTATGCTGTTTCTTGTGCTAAAATGACCTGCTACGAGTTGTCACCTCACGTTTTTTTTAGACAAAATTTCCGATAAGTATTAAAACATTTTGAAATTTTTAACAATTTAAATTTATTTTGTTAAATAGAATTTTCTGATTTTCAACGGAATAAGAAAGAAATTATGTATTTTCAATTTTGCACTGGTTTAAAAAATGTGAAAATAGTTCTAGGGTTATCGCAATTTATGCAAAACCTCGCTTTATCTCTGTTTCAGATTCAAAGTGACTCGCTCCCTCATTGAACTAACGGTGAGGGGTGCTCTGGCTTTGCTTTAGAATTAAAGTTAATATCATTTTTTATACAAAAAATTCAGGAAACGCTATTAGTTTTTGTCTAGTTTAATCAATACTGTCATCCAGAGGCGAAGTTATGGTGGGCGGGGGACATATAGAGGCCACTTTACCAGGAATTCGAGAAATTTTGCATGTCTTTTCAAAAAATCCAGCTGCTTCAGACCCATTTAGAAAAATAAATCTTGATTATGTTCTGTGAGAGCTCTGAAGTTCAATCTGATCCACCTATATCTACTATTTTCTATACAGGGCAGATTGATTTTCCGAGCTCTCCCAGAACATTATCATAGTTGAAAAAGAGACATAATTTGAAAGAAGTTATTGTTTCAAATAAGTTTGTAGATAGATTATTTTGTTATGGGTTGATAAAATAGGACCGAAACATCGTGGGGTTGAAAAGTACAAAATCATCCAATGGGGTACACTGAAATTATGTGCTGTCTAGCCCTAGCAATTTAATTTACACCATCTAACCCTACTATAACTTAGCGTAAGTTTTCGGAACTGTACCCTGTGAAAATTTAAGTTTAACTTATAACTTTGATCAGTGGGCGCGACAATTACTTTTTCGAACTACGGATATCTAGTATCTCGCCAATGAGATGGCTGACATGGTTGCTGAGGAATTACCATTAATTTTTGGAATGGCGACAATTCATCTCTAGTGAAAATTTTTTCCAATTATAAAAACCGACATCGTTGCAAGGCATATTTACCAGGATTTTTTACTAATTGATTAATACACCTAAATATGCTACACCAGCAATAGTATTGCTGTTCGTTTGATGTGCCTTGCTAAACCAAATTATTTCGAATTTGTATGCTGTTTCTTGTGCTAAAATGACCTGCTACGAGTTGTCACCTCACGTTTTTTTTTAGACAAAATTTCCGATAAGTATTAAAACATTTTGAAATTTTTAACAATTTAAATTTATTTTGTTAAATAGAATTTTCTGATTTTCAACGGAATAAGAAAGAAAATATGTATTTTCAATTTTGCACTGGTTTACAAAATGTGAAAATAGTTCTAGGGTTATCGCAATTTATGCAAAACCTCGCTTTGTCTCTGTTTCAGATTCAAAGTGACTCGCTCCCTCATTGAACTAACGGTGAGGGGTGGTCTGGCTTTGCTTTAGAATTAAAGTTAATATCATTTTTTATACAAAAAATTCAGGAAACGCTATTAGTTTTTGTCTAGTTTAATCAATACTGTCATCCAGAGGCGAATTTATGGTGGGCGGGGGACATATAGAGGCCACTTTACCAGGAATTCGAGAAATTTTGCATGTCTTTTCAAAAAATCCAGCTGCTTCAGACCTATTTAGAAAAATAAATCTTGATTATGTTCTGTGAGAGCTCTGAAGTTCAATCTGATCCACCTAATTCTACTATTTTCTATACAGGGCAGATTGATTTTCCGAGCTCTCCCAAAACATTATCATAGTTGAAAAAGAGAAATAATTTGAAAGAAGTTATTGTTTCAAATAAGTTTGTAGATAGATTATTTTGTTATGGGTTGATAAAATAGGACCGAAACATCGTGGGGTTGAAAAGTACAAAATCATCCAATGGGGTACACTGAAATTATGTGCTGTCTAGCCCTAGCAATTTAATTTACACCATCTAACCCTACTATAACTTAGCGTAAGTTTTCGGAACTGTACCCTGTGAAAATTTAAGTTTAACTTATAACTTTTATCAGTGGGCGCAACAATTACTTTTTCGAACTACGGATATCTAGTATCTCGCCAATGAGATGGCTGACATGGTTGCTGAGGAATTACCATTAATTTTTGGAATGGCGACAATTCATCTCTAGTGAAAATTCTTTCCAATTATAAAAACCGACATCGTTGCAAGGCATATTTACCAGGATTTTTTACTAATTAATTAATACACCTAAATATGCTACACCAGCAATAGTATTGCTGTTCGTTTGATGTGCCTTGCTAAATCAAATTATTTCGAAATTGTATGCTGTTTCTTGTGCTAAAATGACCTGCTACGAGTTGTCACCTCACGTTTTTTTTTAGACAAAATTTCCGATAAGTATTAAAACATTTTGAAATTTTTAACAATTTAAATTTATTTTGTTAAATAAAATTTTCTGATTTTCAACGGAATAAGGAAGAAAATATGTATTTTCAATTTTGCACTGGTTTACAAAATGTGAAAATAGTTCTAGGGTTATCGCAATTTATGCAAAACCTCGCTTTGTCTCTGTTTCAGATTCAAAGTGACTCGCTCCCTCATTGAACTAACGGTGAGGGGTGGTCTGGCTTTGCTTTAGAATTAAAGTTAATATCATTTTTTATACAAAAAATTCAGGAAACGCTAGTAGTTTTTGTCTAGTTTAATCAATACTGTCATCCAGAGGCGAATTTATGGTGGGCGGGGGACATATAGAGGCCACTTTACCAGGAATTCGAGAAATTTTGCATGTCTTTTCAAAAAATCCAGCTGCTTCAGACCTATTTAGAAAAATAAATCTTGATTAAGTTCTGTGAGAGCTCTGAAGTTCAATCTGATCCACCTAAATCTACTATTTTCTATACAGGGCAGATTGATTTTCCGAGCTCTCCCAGAACATTATCATAGTTGAAAAAGAGACATAATTTGAAAGAAGTTATTGTTTCAAATAAGTTTGTAGATAGATTATTTTGTTATGGGTTGATAAAATAGGACCGAAACATCGTGGGGTTGAAAAGTACAAAATCATCCAATGGGGTACACTGAAATTATGTGCTGTCTAGCCCTAGCAATTTAATTTACACCATCTAACCCTACTATAACTTAGCGTAAGTTTTCGGAACTGTACCCTGTGAAAATTTAAGTTTAACTTATAACTTTGATCAGTGGGCGCGACAATTACTTTTTCGAACTACGGATATCTAGTATCTCGCCAATGAGATGGCTGACATGGTTGCTGAGGAATTACCATTAATTTTTGGAATGGCGACAATTCATCTCTAGTGAAAATTCTTTCCAATTATAAAAACCGACATCGTTGCAAGGCATATTTACCAGGATTTTTTACTAATTAATTAATACACCTAGCAATGCTACACCAGCAATAGTATTGCTGTTCGTTTGATGTGCCTTGCTAAACCAAATTATTTTGAATTTGTATGCTGTTTCTTGTGCTAAAATGACCTGCTACGAGTTGTCACCTCACGTTTTTTTTAGACCAAATTTCCGATAAGTATTAAAACATTTTGAAATTTTTAACAATTTAAATTTATTTTGTTAAATAGAATTTTCTGATTTTCAACGGAATAAGAAAGAAAATATGTATTTTCAATTTTGCACTGGTTTACAAAATGTGAAAATAGTTCTAGGGTTATCGCAATTTATGCAAAACCTCGCTTTGTCTCTGTTTCAGATTCAAAGTGACTCGCTCCCTCATTGAACTAACGGTGAGGGGTGGTCTGGCTTTGCTTTAGAATTAAAGTTAATATCATTTTTTATACAAAAAATTCAGGAAACGCTAGTAGTTTTTGTCTAGTTTAATCAATACTGTCATCCAGAGGCGAATTTATGGTGGGCGGGGGACATATAGAGGCCACTTTACCAGGAATTCGAGAAATTTTGCATGTCTTTTCAAAAAATCCAGCTGCTTCAGACCTATTTAGAAAAATAAATCTTGATTATGTTCTGTGAGAGCTCTGAAGTTCAATCTGATCCACCTAAATTTACTATTTTCTATACAGGGCAGATTGATTTTCCGAGCTCTCCCAGAACATTATCAAGGCCCCATTTTGCAAAACTTATTGAAGCAGCCGGATTTTTGATGAAGCATGCGAAAATTGTCGAATGGCTAGAAAAATGCGTCTATATCTCCCCCGGTTATCATAAATCCGCCTTTTGTTGATGACATCTTTATTGATTGAGCTGGATCAAAAATAATATGGTTTCCTAGTTTTTCTGAAAATTATATCAGCGTTTTTGTTGGTATCATTTTTTCAATTCAATAATTCAAATAAGACAAAAAGCAGTGCGTTTGATTTTCACCTGATATGAAAAGAGCCGTCCTCAATTACCGAAAATTACTCTTGCCCTCAATGCTTTTATTCAATAGAAGTTCAATTAAAGAGCCTCTCAAATGAAAGATCAACAGAAAATGAATGTAATCCATTGATCGCTGATATACAATTCGAATTAATGTTTTTTGTTGGCGCCATCAACAATTTACAAAATCGTATCCTGGCCAATGCTTAGCGGTAATGGCTGCGATAATCAAAGCTGATTTTACTTATTTGACCCATTTTTGGAAATATCAAAAAATTTCATGTTAAAAAAATGGACCAGCAATTGCGATATAAAATTGTACTAATTTGAATAAAGATACGATCGTACCCTAAATCTACTTGAAAATGCTAAATTTTACACAGAGGCGAAGATGCACTTTGCATACACAAAAGCAAAATTATGACCGATAACGCTACTGGGAAAAACTGAATGAGCTAAACCGTTAGTCAACAAGATTTCTTAAGTGACGCACGCCAATTATGATGCATTAGCAGTACCAGTTAATTTGAAAAAAAACATCGAAATATACCAACTAACATGTCTCAATTTATAGAGCAGTCTATGGAGCAGTAATAACCTGAAAAAATTAAATGTAATAAAAATAAATGAAAACTTTTTTTTAATTTGAATTTTTTTGTGAAAATCATCACCCACACGCAATATTAAGTCCAAATTGATCAGTTTCGGTTCTAGTAACAAATTAGTTATGGTAAACAAGCTACCTTCAACCAATTTGGAACGATTTCTTTGACGGTTTCAATCTATGCTTACGCGCTAATAGCGCGAAATATATCACGCATTAATTGTCCCAAATTGGCCAAAATAGCAATTTTTTAACCCCCACAACTTTACAAAAAATGATCACAGGTGAAATATCTTTCCAAATTTAAGCTCAAGACAACAATACTTTTTGAACCATATCAAAAAAAATTCCGTCAAAAAGGGCTAGTTAAAAAGTCGAAATTTGTCTGAAGAAAAAAAAACACCTCGAGCACAAATATTCCGTTACTTTCGTTATGAAAGTCGGAACAAAAATTGTCTGTCTTAAAATTTTCAGCATCGATTGTACTTAATAGCTGGTATTTGATCAAAATGAACACTTTCAAAATGAACACATTTCATCGCAACAATATTCGTGTCGCAACAATTTTGCGACTTAGGTTTAAAAAAAAAGATACTCTATACTTTAACACAACCATTGGTTTTGTAGTAAGCTGTGTTTTTCATTGCCCATAATAGCTCAATAATAGTAAAAGATGTGAGGAGAAAAACATACAAGTTTCGTTCAAATCAGGGTGAAGCCTCGATTTCTCGACGTCTTTTAACGTCTCTGGAGTACTGCTCGAGTTGAAAAAAATATATATTGATTTGAAGCTGCACTATTCTTTAACCAGATATAATTTTAACTTGTTTTTAGATCCCACAGCAACAAAAGTATCAAAAAAACTTCCCTTCTTCCGGATTCTGCGGTAATGCTCGTAGCTTTGCAGCATGACCCACATGCTACGCGAAAATGTACAATCTGGCCTCGTGTTTGACTCAAAAATTGTTTCAGTAAAAAGTCGTAATTTGTCTGCAGATTAATTCCGAGCGCAAAGATTCATCACGTTTTTCAAATGCCGAAGTGATGAATAAGTACTATAACAAAAAAAAACAAATTGACAAAATTTTCAAATATCTTTGAAAACCATTTGATTTGTTGGGGAAATAAAATGTTAAATTTCGCCAACTAAGAGCTCTCCCAGAACATTATCAAGGCCCCATTTTGCAAAACTTATTGAAGCAGCCGGATTTTTGATGAAGCATGCGAAAATTGTCGAATGGCTAGAAAAATGCGTCTATATCTCCCCCGGTTATCATAAATCCGCCTTTTGTTGATGACATCTTTATTGATTGAGCTGGATCAAAAATAATATGGTTTCCTAGTTTTTCTGAAAATTATATCAGCGTTTTTGTTGGTATCATTTTTTCAATTCAATAATTCAAATAAGACAAAAAGCAGTGCGTTTGATTTTCACCTGATATGAAAAGAGCCGTCCTCAATTACCGAAAATTACTCTTGCCCTCAATGCTTTTATTCAATAGAAGTTCAATTAAAGAGCCTCTCAAATGAAAGATCAACAGAAAATGAATGTAATCCATTGATCGCTGATATACAATTCGAATTAATGTTTTTTGTTGGCGCCATCAACAATTTACAAAATCGTATCCTGGCCAATGCTTAGCGGTAATGGCTGCGATAATCAAAGCTGATTTTACTTATTTGACCCATTTTTGGAAATATCAAAAAATTTCATGTTAAAAAAATGGACCAGCAATTGCGATATAAAATTGTACTAATTTGAATAAAGATACGATCGTACCCTAAATCTACTTGAAAATGCTAAATTTTACACAGAGGCGAAGATGCACTTTGCATACACAAAAGCAAAATTATGACCGATAACGCTACTGGGAAAAACTGAATGAGCTAAACCGTTAGTCAACAAGATTTCTTAAGTGACGCACGCCAATTATGATGCATTAGCAGTACCAGTTAATTTGAAAAAAAAAACATCGAAATATACCAACTAACATGTCTCAATTTATAGAGCAGTCTATGGAGCAGTAATAACCTGAAAAAATTAAATGTAATAAAAATAAATGAAAACTTTTTTTTAATTTGAAATTTTTTGTGAAAATCATCACCCACACGCAATATTAAGTCCAAATTGATCAGTTTCGGTTCTAGTAACAAATTAGTTATGGTAAACAAGCTACCTTCAACCAATTTGGAACGATTTCTTTGACGGTTTCAATCTATGCTTACGCGCTAATAGCGCGAAATATATCACGCATTAATTGTCCCAAATTGGCCAAAATAGCAATTTTTTAACCCCCACAACTTTACAAAAAATGATCACAGGTGAAATATCTTTCCAAATTTAAGCTCAAGACAACAATACTTTTTGAACCATATCAAAAAAAATTCCGTCAAAAAGGGCTAGTTAAAAAGTCGAAATTTGTCTGAAGAAAAAAAAACACCTCGAGCACAAATATTCCGTTACTTTCGTTATGAAAGTCGGAACAAAAATTGTCTGTCTTAAAATTTTCAGCATCGATTGTACTTAATAGCTGGTATTTGATCAAAATGAACACTTTCAAAATGAACACATTTCATCGCAACAATATTCGTGTCGCAACAATTTTGCGACTTAGGTTTAAAAAAAAAGATACTCTATACTTTAACACAACCATTGGTTTTGTAGTAAGCTGTGTTTTTCATTGCCCATAATAGCTCAATAATAGTAAAAGATGTGAGGAGAAAAACATACAAGTTTCGTTCAAATCAGGGTGAAGCCTCGATTTCTCGACGTCTTTTAACGTCTCTGGAGTACTGCTCGAGTTGAAAAAAATATATATTGATTTGAAGCTGCACTATTCTTTAACCAGATATAACTTTAACTTGTTTTTAGATCCCACAGCAACAAAAGTATCAAAAAAACTTCCCTTCTTGCGGATTCTGCGGTAATGCTCGTAGCTTTGCAGCATGACCCACATGCTACGCGAAAATGTACAATCTGGCCTCGTGTTTGACTCAAAAATTGTTTCAGTAAAAAGTCGTAATTTGTCTGCAGATTAATTCCGAGCGCAACGATTCATCACGTTTTTCAAATGCCGAAGTGATGAATAAGTACTATAACAAAAAAACAAATTGACAAAATTTTCAAATATCTTTGAAAACCATTTGATTTGTTGGGGAAATAAAATGTTAAATTTCGCCAACTAAAATTTTGGCCAAGGCTATGTGGCTGACGCTGATCAAAACTGCAAATGTGAGTGAGCAAAACTTGAAATAGCGAGTCTGCAAACTAATGCTTTTACATGTGCATGCTAATCGACGCACATGCTAATAGGCCGGCCCCCGCCCTTTAGATCGCGCTAATTATCTAAAAACCGAACGAAACATATCGCGCTAATTATCTCAGATTGATAATTGGCCGTATTGCCAATGTTCAAAGCCCCGTAATGCTACTAAAAGTGATTGCAGATAATATATCTTATCTAATGTAGCTCGCCGTCTTGTTTTCAATTTTGTCTGTTTCAGGAGACGGCGAATTGTGATCATGTGTATGATTTCCACCGCTTCCTTCCTTCTCGCCTGGGTGCCCTACGCTGTATTGGGCATGTTCATGATATTTGGAATCCCCTTCGGTTAGCATAATTTCATGTATTGATCCGACTTCAACACCGATTGGTTACCAACACCTAATTTCCTTTGCTTCTAGGCAGCCATCGATGGCAGAAACCAAACGAGGCTCCCCTGTTCTTTTTTAGTATTTTAGTAATTTGATCTAATCGCAGCTTGAAACTGGTCTTTTTTTTGGTGCCTCTTCGAGAAATCAGTTATCACTTTTTGGTTCACCGACATTAGGTTTTTTCGAGAAAAAATGATGCCGGGTGATGGATTTAAAAAACTGGGTCATTTGAAACCAACGACGCACATATTTTTTTTGGAAGTACACATATCCTGTAAAACTCAAATTAGAGTTTGCCTTGCTGCATGTCATTAATGAAAAATAAACAAATAAAACATATCAAATACAGGTCGAATTAGTTCAGACGCGTTTTTTTTTCTGTTATTGATGCATGTTGCAAAAAATGAAATTTCAATAAGACCTTTATAGGTTTTGTAAACTTCCCTTTTTGCAGCAAAATTAGTTTTTTTGCCACCTTTGGTATTTTTTGTAATGCTCGAATGCATTCAGGTTCGTATCTAGGATTTTCTCGAGGGGGGGTTTTAAAAAATTCAAAAAAATTTGCCAACCTTTTTTAAGTTGGTCAAATTGATTGACAAAAATTTTCGCGCCAGAGCAGTATAAAATCGTTTTGACCAAAAATTCGTTTTTTTTTCGGCCCGCCTCCCCCTACAAATTAGTATATATTGGTGACGAAGGCGCCCTAAGAAAATTTCAGGGTTGGTCAGCCAAAAATGGATGTCATAAAATATTACCAAAGGGACAAATTTTGGTTGGTGAGGGGGTCGAATCCTTGAGGGGAAGAGGCATCCGATCCCCCCCCCCCCCCAAATCCACCCCTGGATGCATTTTTCCAGTAACAAAATGCGATTTTGCTACTGGAAAAATTTATGAAAAAACATAGTCAAAAAATGTAGTTTTTACTATATAAAACCCAAAGTTATTGCTTAAAAACAAAATTTAAACGTTTTGTTTTGCGCAAATTTTTGAAAGACTTTACTCTGCTAAGATTTTTTTGAGCTATGTAAAAGGTTTCTTTTGGTATAAATTTTTAAATCAATTAACTTGGTACTTTCAGCGCAATTTTTGATGTTATGTTTTGAATCCTCAAAATTGCACCGTATTAATTCTGTTAAATTATTTAGCAACTTTTGTGCACTTTTCTTTTTGTCTATTATTAACGCAATAATGCGAAAAACGCGTTTGAGTTTTCTAGTTTTGGTTCATTTTGTCTGGATCATTTAAATCAGCACTGAATTTAAGTTATGAGAGAATTTTACAGAAGCAAATCTAATTCCGTGACTTGTAACTGGTCTTGACTGGAATGTTTTTTGGGGCCTCAAAAATTTTACTTCAGGATTATCTCGCGTTTTGGAATTTGCATTTGTTTATGGCTGGTTTTAGTATCTGTTAATCGCTCCTTCTGTTATACGAGAATCTTCTTTCTGCATCTCAAAGTACCAGTTTATAATTAATTTTCTAATTGAAAATACACAAAATTTTCACATAAGTCATCATACGCCCTTATTCCATCGATCAGAACTACTCCATCTCAAAGTGTCATTGCTTGTTCGACCAAAACGCCCGTCCGAAAATGCTTCAAATCGCTGATAAAACCAGTTAATTAGTCGCGGAGGTCTAACTGATCCGTTCTTTCCAGGAACAAAATGATTCTTTGTTCCGACCATTGGAAAAATGTGGAGGAACTTTGTTTTCGAGTGTTTTTTTTTATTTTCCACGCAAAATCAGTATCAAAACAATTTAAAATTTTTTGAATAAATTTTTTCAGTGTCGAGAAAAACCAGTTTGAAGTTTCTGATTTTAGTCGAAACTCAACCTAATAAGTTGAGCGTGAAGGCTTGCATTAACCTGTTTATACTTAATTTAAGCCGTGAAAACTAAATTTCATTTGAGTAAAGTCAGTTTTAGTAGTTAATTAGCGCCAATTTTGTAATCAAAATTCAAAACTTTTCTGCAAAAAAAAAGAAAACATTGAAATTTTGTAACAATTTTTTTTCGTTTTTCTAGTCATTTTTCGATAAAAACTGTTTTCCAATTGGCCTATTTTATTTGCATTAAAAATTTCAATATCAATTTATTTCCATAAGTTTCTTGTATCGAAATGAAAAATAGATTATATGTTGTTGTATGTTAATTGATCATTGTTAGCCTGATGAACTACACGAGCGGGTCTGAATAAATTTCAAAAATATTTTTTCTCATTTTAAAATTGAACAAATTAAAAAGAAAACGCTATAACTTGAATGCATCGATAGTTTGATAAAATGGCCTTTGAAGACAGTGCTCTTTTACTTTGCAATTACTTTTAATCATGATGTGCCGACTTTGTTACAGTTGTTCACGCAACAGTTTTTAAGCCATGTTGGTTGGAAAAAAACGCTACTTGAGATACTTCGATTTACTTTGTTTTCACAAAAGTTCAACAAAAAATTTCTTACCATATAGTGCAAGGGAGCGCGGGTATCCTTTGATATGTTAATACGGTTAAGACGGTTCATCCACAAGGGAATGGTCCAACATACGAGCTGTTCAGCTTATCTCGGAGAACCGCTGTTGTGCCCCTGCTTATAAACTACAGGCAATTTTTTTGGGGTGGGTAATATTGCCTCTCCCTCAGTCAACGAGAAAGGCTCATGATGGGCCTCGAACATCCGACCATTCGATTGAGAGGCGGAGACGTAATCACAACTGCTCCCTACAAAAAAGATAGCAGATGAAAAAAAGAAACAGGTTTATAATGCTCAGATTATCCATATCGAGAGAATGATGTTCAATTAAATTTATTACTTTTCCGAGCACTAGGTCATATTGTGAACAGCTGATGTGACCAGTCAGAAAAAACGATAAGCAACAATTAATGAAAGTTTTTCTGTTTTTCTATCAAATGGAAAGAAAACAGAACCACTGGTCGCTTCACGCTCAAGCTCCCCTCGTTACAAAATGAGTACGCTGGAACCGGCAAACTAGATGTTACTGCTTTTTTTCAGGTAAAGTTTTCTCATTGACTGCAAACACGATCGCGAAGACATCCTGCATCTACAATACACTGATTCTGCGACATGCCAGCGACACCTCTGCCCCCACAACAACCCCCGTCAACTCTCGGCGGCGTGCGAACGGAAACAACTGCCCAAATAACAATCCTTCGAATGAAAGCTGGGTTCGACGTATGATCAACCGAATCAGAAGCTGCCCATCTTCAGCTGTGAGTCTAGTCATCATAAATTTTCCAGTTTTTAATAAACTAAAAGACAAGATGTTGGTGAATCAGCTTAGCGAAAAACATCCGACTTTTCTTCTGTTTGCTGATTATTTGATCGATACTCTCACAATCTTCTATATTTGTATCTAGTAATTTTTGTGTATTTACTTTTTTTAGTTGCATCGATTAATGCCAACTTGATGTATCCATATTTTTTGACTGCGACCTGTCGGAATTAAAAAATCTAAAATCTGTCCGTGCATGAGCAAACATCAATGAAGGCACTGATTTAGTTTTTCCATTTTTGATGATTATTATCCTTTATGAAATGAGAGCTCAAATTTATCATTTTTTGCTTAGCTGGCTGACGATTGCAAAAATTTTAGAGCACGCTCTCTGGTTTCAATTTGACTTATTCCTGACAAAGGCAGGCATTCTTACAAGTTTTGCTGCTGTCAAGAAAATTGTATGAAAATTTTGGAGATCCTAAATTTTCAAAAAAAAACAAATTTTGTTTTAAAAATAATATCAAAGTGAAAGCAAACATACAGTAACGCATTAAATAGTCCAAAAACCATAGCTCAATTTGAAACGTTTTTGAAGAGAGATTAAATATCCGCTGACACGTTGACAGTTGGCAAAATTTAAACCTCGATCAATAACTTTACGAAAAATTATCACAGTAGTTTACTTTGTTCACAGGACTCATTTATCTACTGGGCGTTATTGTTGCATTAGACATGTTTTGAGCATGGTAGCATTTTAAACATGGGGCCTAATTTTACCGACTCAATTTGTTGAAGTTTCAGGTCTCTTTTTTCTGTTCAATAGATTTTGGCTTATTTCAAAGCATTTTTTTGGCTTCTTATTACGTTGTTCGCTTGACTACCGAAAAAAAACCTGTGAGTGTTCGTGTTCTTAGGAGAAGGGGGACTTTTTTCTAGTTTAGAATTTTTTTCGGTTTAAAGGGTTTCTGTTCAGATTTTTTCGGCTTTTTTGCCGCTTGACAATTATAAATTCAAATTGAATCAACCTCCGTTACATTTGCTATAGAGGTAACACAACTGCCTGAGACAGAAAGCTTGTAGCTCGTTTCCAAACGCGCCCTGTTTTTTTTGTGCAAACTGGATTTTTGTGCTTTTTGTACTTTTTCGGACTACCCTCCTTCTGTTTAGTTTTTTCGACTTTGCTCCCGTCGCCCGATTTTTTGAAGATTTTGTTTTTTTGCAACATGCTGTAACAGCTATGCTTGAGATGACAAACTCTGGGATTTTGATTTCAGTCGATACCTGTTTATTTGGCAACTTGAAAACTTTCGGCTTGCTTAGATATTGTTCTGTCTGCTTGTGTTTCTAGGTTTATTGCTACAGAAAATATTTTTTCGAAAACTTGGTTTTTTTAGCATTCTGAAAGCTCCTTGTGATGTTTCTAGTGGTGCGCGTATTTTTGCTCATGATATTTTGCGCTTTTGTTGCAATTCTTACGATTTATTTTTTTTGAAGATTTTTTTTTCACTTGTTTATCCAACCCACAACTAGCACAAAATGCTACAATTAGTATGACTTAAAAAGATAATTTTGAAAATGTGGATTTAAATAAGTTTTTTTTTGAGAAAATTCTGAAATATTTCAATTTTTTTTTATTCTAATTGGTTAAATCAGTGAAAAAAAAAACTGATCAAAGAAAAGCTAAAAGTTAAAACCTCAAGGGGCATTGTCGTTGCAGCATTTGATTTTTGGTAAAAAGGTCAAAAATCAAAACGGATTCACGTTGGATCACAAGGTTTAGATAAAAATCTATTGAAAAAATTCATAAAATAGAAAATTGATAGAAACAATTCCAAAAACTCCAATGCCGGGTAACTTGTATGAGATAGAAGTGAGGGGAAATGAACACGTTTGTTGTGTTTGCCGCTATCAGTTTTCAAACAATTGTACCTCTACAATAGCGATAACTCAGTAACCATATGATTTTCGAAAACAGAAGTAAAATGGATCAAACTGCCGACAATATTGCAAACATACGTCAAAGTTTTAACAAATAGAAATCTAAAAAAAAACAAAGTTTAACGAAATGTCCAAGATTAATTACGAATTCACAAAATTTGAACAGGTAAGTGATGCTAGGCAAAATTTACTTGAGTTATCGGTACTTTTACAGGGCTGATCTCCTGATGGAAGATGTAAAATTCTCAACCAATGAAAACTCTTAGACGTTCCTATTGGCTAAACAGCTTTTACACAAGATTAAAATCAAATCTAGTAGAAACAATTCGTGTAGATATCTAATAAATGTTTTATTTTGTTTTTCATTTTTTAGAAGCAAGTATCATTCAAGAATTTAATTGTTTCCAAAGCGTCGTAGATCTGACCAAACTTAAAAGAACTCATCTGTTTGCTTGTTCAGTCAATGTGAGTTTCAATGGCTGGATTTATTTGTTCCGTTTGAGACTTTTGCGATTTATTTAGGATTTTTGCTCACTGAGTTCTGATTGGCTGAAATAACTTTTCCAATATTCATCATAAGTTATTGAGTGTTTTTTGTAATAGAATGCTTGATTTCAGAAAATTGGATTTCTGATTGACAGAATCGAGCTGAGCTTTCTTTCAAAAAGTAAAATAATTGAAGGGTGGCGGCCCTCAAAAATCAATTCAAGCCGTTAATTCTGAAGTACCATACGACAATTTTATGAATATAGCATTAAAGAATCTATCCGCAATTTACCGTTTTAAAGTTGTCTATATGAACCTCATTGTTCCGACTTTTGAAGAAAGTGCAGAATATTTATGCTTGGGATGGTTTTTTAAAATCAATTTTCGTTTTTTTAACCAAGCATTTTTGACCAATTTTTTTAATTCAATCTGAAAAAATATTGTTTCCTGGGCGTAAATAATAAAATTTTCACCTGTGATCCTTTTTTGCGAAAAAGTGGGGACTCGAAAATTGCTTTTTTTGTGCAATTTGGGAGAATTAACATGCGATATATTGCGTTCTAATAACATGCGTACGTGGCGGATCAATGCATTTGAAAATAAATTAAGGCAATTCATTTGTTACATATTAGAATACAAGCAGTTAAATACGTCCTTTTGTAGATAAACTTAAATTAAAAAAAAAAACATTTAAAAAAAAACTTTTTTTTTTCGTTTTTTAAAGTGTTTTTTGCGTCAAATTTTCAATCGAAAACTTTCTAAATTGGCCTGAAAGTGCAGTCGGAACATTCCGGGTTTCGCTCTGATATACGAGCAATTCAATTTTTAATCCAAAATTGAGTTGTATTGATTTATCCAACACTTGTACTGAACTTGAACTTTGACCGAAAAGTCAGAGGTCAGGAACAGAACCGACACGAAAACTTCGTCAAATCACAACTGACAGTTTCATGCTAATTTGCTTTGACCGATAAAATGCTCTCTGAATTGAAAAGAAATTTGGTCTGAATTGTTTTACTGATTAAACTAGGCTTGAATACCAATTTTCACCATATGCTGTAAGTGTTCCTAACTGCGTGAAGCTATAAGAATTAACATCCGAGTTAGGAAAATTTTCATATTGAAAAAGTGAATTTGCTTAACTGTTTCTCTGTGTTTTTTTTTTAAATGGTCCGGTATAAAACTCAATGTATGCTGCTCTTATAGCAGGTTTATCCAGTTTCCTCATAAATGCATGTAATTTATGTTTTTCTTTGTCTGCTAATTGCGTTTTGCATAACGGAGTTTCTTTGCATTTGACATGAGACAATTTCAAAGTGAGTTTGATTGGGTTTATTCACTTGACTGTGAATAAAGACCAGTGTTCGACTAATCTATCCGATACCCCTAGGGTTGTGTATACCACAGACACTATATGCTCGTGTCTGTTTCTTATTAGGTGCAGGACCTCCTGATTGATGGTCCCTTCATGTGCTAAGGTATGGCCGTTTGAAAAGTAACTCTTTCCTTCTAAAGACCATCTTTCTCGAGACCAAAGTTTAGAATAATCAGCAAATTTGTGGGACAATATCAAAGCCTTTCATTTCAAAGCCCGAACTAGGAGGTTGCCAATTAGTAGTAGATCAACTCCCTAATTACAATGAAAACTGTTAAACACTCACTGTTCCCTATAAGTGTCCCGACTTTCGAAGAAAGTGTTGGGATATTTGTGCTTGGTGTTTTTTCATTCGAAAAATTTGGAACTTTTGACTGAGAGTTTTAGACGTGATTAGTTTACATAAATTTATGGGGTCTGGAAAGCTTGCCAGTTTGATCAATATCATTTGTTAACTAGAAAAACTGCTATTTAATATGGCTCAGAAATCAATCTTAATTAACATATTTCGCTTCTGCGATACGCGGAAGATCTATCAAATGTTAAGCAGTCTGTCTATTGACATTCAGTTACTGGTTTTTGCCAATTTTGAGACTTAGTAATCCCGGGTTGACCTCCATAGACCAAAAATACTAATCATACCATTCCACAAACTGGGTCTATGAAAAAATATTATTCATACAAGATTTATACATATTGCTAAAACGGTGTCATCGAATTTTCAAAGAATTTTTTTCTTGTTTTGGCATAAAATTCCGTGTTTTGTGCTAAATAAAAAGAAAATTTTTTGTCGGAAAAATCCTAGTCATACAGTTTCTATGTATAGAAATTGTATGACTAGCTTTTTTTTTGAAGGCGACAGCAAATAATTTTTAACATAATTTTGAAATTACCACAAAAGTTTTTTCAACCGCGAACCAAATTTTTTACTCAAACAATTATTTTCCCACAAAAATTGGATTTTTTTTTCCGTTTTTCTGGATAATTTTTTTTCAAAAATGCTCATCATTTCTTTTTTTTTGCATGGTATGTTTATGTATGCCTTGGTTAAAGTAAAACTCAAAATTAAAAAACGATCATCTTTCAAAAATTTTGCCAAAAATAATAGTTTGATTCTTTCAGTATATGATCTGTGTACCACAATTCTTAGACAATTCAAGTCGTTTCCAATGCTGTTGGTGATTCTAATTTTGAGTAAACCATAGTTTGTGTCACTTGTGTTCGGTTACGATCACACCCCAAAAATTTTAAGAAATTAAATTTTAAAGAATCGAATTTTTCGGTTTATGAAAAATTGCTAGTCATACAAATTCCATATATGAAATTCACTAATCATAGGCCTTTCATGCAACTCTCTTATTTTATGGAATCGCGTCAAAAGTGGATGCTTAGCATTTTTCCTTAAATGAAAATTATATGAGTAGCATTATTGGTCAACCCGGGATTTTGTATAGCGAAATAAGTTTTGTTTGTACCATGGCTGCTGTGTTTGCATCTTACACTATCACAGCTGAAATTTTAAAGTTTTGCTGGACCTAAAGTTATAATTTGAGACTTTTTTATCGCGCTCTATTATTGCCATGGCAATGAATCGAGTACCTGATCTGACGTGTTCAAAGCGAACGCCTTAAAACTATACTAAGCGCCTAAAATTATAAACGGTTAAAATTTTAGCTTAAAAGTTTTTTTCTGATCATATTAAAACATTAGTAGGGGCAAAAGATACCAATTTATAATTTCATAGCGTAAGAAAGATTCTTTATAAAAACATTTTATTAAAACAAAAGAATCAAAATCAATCTAATTATTGAAGAACAATTATTGGTTTTTTTAACTAAGTAAAATTTTTGACTTTAAATGCCAGTCAAGAGATGCGGGTTCCAACTTTGATACATGTAGCAGGGTAACGTTATCTGGTAAATTGCATAGAAGGCATCACTTGCCAGGCCTTGTCTTTTTCTATAGTAGAATTTCAATAATGTTTTTTAAAGTTATTCTAAAATAAATATTAAAAAAACTGCAATACTCCATATCCTTTTTTTAGGCTGATTTTTAACTAAATTAAATCAGGAAATTGCAAGTGTAACCATGAACACAAAAACTTCAAGCTTCAAGGATTTTTTTGTAACAAAACGAGCAAGATAAATGTTTAAAATTCAGATTGATAGATGTTCTGGGCGTAATTGACAAGCTTAAAGGATGCATACACTATAAACACTAGATTCACAATTTTAGTTTTTGGCCTTCTCGAATTCTACAATGCGCTTTATATATCTCAAAAAGGTCAGGCAAGAAACCTTTTTTTTGGCATCGCTTTTTTCAATCAGGCGCGGATCTAATATTTTTCGTGGCCGGATATAAATTTTCAAAATACTCTGCTGAAATTTTTTTGCGCCGCAGGCAAATTGATGAAAATGGTCAATGTTTCATTTTTAGGCATTTTTGGAGGGTTTTTACCCAAAGAATTGCGTTTTTGACGCACTCTCTGTACTCAAAATTGAAATAGTTTGAGCCACATTCAAAATAATACATCACGCGACCTCGTCATTGTGATTTTCGGTAGCTGTTACTCTTGAAAATTTATCAGAAGTCGGGTTGAAAATAGTATGCGTTGGAAAACACCGGCCAAGTAGAATTTCTCACAATTGGCATTGAATGAGATGCTATGTCAATGACAGATTTCACTTTTGATTTCTCTAAAACAATATGAAATAGAAAGTTCAACAAAAACTGATTGACAGGAAAACACCAAAATAACTGTAAATAATGACATTTTAAGAGGGTGAGAAATACGAAGTGCTGTGTGAGAGTGTGATTTATGAGTTCTTTAGATTTCTGTTTGAAAATCGTCCGAATTAATGGTGAATCCAGGTTTGGGGGATGGGGGGTTCAAATGAGTAGTTCTGAATATTGTGCTGGCTTTTTATTCCGGATCGATCAAACTGATTTTTCCAGCTTTCTACTTGGAGTATTTGGCACCAAAGGCGCCTTTAATACAAATTTAGAGTGAGTCGGTCAAAAACAAAACGCATAAACTAGTAATAACTAATGGGGGTCAGTTGGTCTTTTTGGTTGGTCAGTTAGTCAAATCCCTGAGTTTCAGTGAATCTGCCCCTGGCCTGGATCTTTTGAAACACCTTTCAATTTTTATCCGTAGCAAAAATAATAAAATAATTTTCTTTAGCCTCCGAAACTGTCGTTAACGGAAATGTTCATGCGTGGACAAAGCTGCGCGAAGACATCTACAGTGACTCAAGTATTCGCATCTAACAACACTGGATTAGCCGTGCCATACATTAACTCGTCAATCTCGGTATCGACTGAAAAAGTGGCGCTTCCGAAGATAGTCGAAGCTGACGACATAGTCCGAGGGGGAGTTATATTGGAAGAAAACGAAGAAGAAGTTATCATTGCTCGTCTTCGCGAGCCGTTCGTACAGTCTTCGATCAAGCCTTCCTTTGTAGTTCTCGGAATGTGCGACGACTATAATAGTGTTTGTGTTGACGATCCTATGAAAACCTCTGCTCTGTAGATGTGACAAACAGTTTTAAGATGAAGAGGATAAACTGACAGGAGCTCTGATAGCTTTAGCCTCCAAGTTTGAACCTCCAAACTCAATATTTGTCGAGCACCATAAAAATGTTTGGTTTACTTTGGAGCTTATCTCAAAATTTTTAATATCCATAATCCAATAACCGGAGATAATCATTATATTTGCTTAGCGCGTTTTTTGTTTACTCTTATTCCAGGATAATCATTAGAGCCATAAAAGGTTGAACTTGTAAAGATAAAGCTACCGTGGTAGATGTTTCTTTTGAAACCTCTGCGCGCTTTACCGATTTTTTTTGAAGACGGCGCTATTTTTATGACTATTTTTTATTAATACTGAAGTTGAACTCATTCAAACATATCGAGGTTGCAATTTAGTAGTTGAAATTTTATACGGCCACATTTGGGCTAAGAATTTTTGTTTTCCCAACAAAATGTAATTTTAAAATTGATTCGTTTTATGTAAAGTAGGTATAAAATTCAGATTTGCCCCGTTATTTTAATCGACATAACTTGCGCTCCAGGCAGATTTTACTGCCATAATATTAAGATTAGCATATTATAAGTATACTAAGATAACCGACCGAAGTCTAATTTAAACCCTGAATGGAATGCTACTTATTTACTTCTAGCAGAGTGACCTTTAAAGAAAAATCACTAATTAACTGTAGACTATTTCAAATGAGATCAGTATCAGAATATTTGGAACAGACTTATTACCTAATTCACTTATTACCTAATGCCACAAATAGGATAGTCTGATCAATAAACAAACTGCTTAAAAGTACCACAAAGTATCGAACTTTAATCGAATTGAAAATTTCGCTTTTATGATCAATTGTGTCTGAGTTGGATTTGGGTTTTTGACCCGTATACTAATACCAGAAATTGAAAAAGAAGTTTAACGTATGTTTGGTAAAACTGGTTCCTTTATTGTTTATTTACAGTCGTGTAAAGTTGAAAAAAAATTTTTAGTTTGTTTAATCAATTTTGTACTATTAGTTTCAATATGATCTTTTAATTCCAGTTTTTCTAAATCAAGATAGACATATTGATATTTGAAAATAACTTGTAACTCAAGTTTTTTTATTGATCATTTTAATTGGGTAATTGTTTTTGTCGATGAGTTAAGCGAAAAAAAATTTTTTGCTTTTTCCTAAGTTCAAAGTCAGTTTGTTTTGATTAAACCGTTTCATTGTCTTCATCGGCATACTTTTTAATTGTTTAATCAACTTCGATTTTTCAGTCTGCAATACAGCTGTATTATAAGCTCAGTGATGAGCATTTGCATTTTTAATCATATTCGTTATATCGTGTAAAAACCGAATGAAAATTGGTGATCCTTGAAATAAGTCCTGTAGTAGACGGTATATGATTTTTGAGTTTATAATTTGTTTGGGATTTCTTAAACTCAATGTTTCCGATCTGATAAACATGAAATTTGAATTTCATATGCTGGTCCTGCAATACTGTAATAATAACTGTTGTTCAGTATGAGCGTATGATCAACGGTATCGAACACTTTTCCAAAATCAAACAAGACTGCTCGTATCAGGGCGAGGCCCTGAATGTTCCGACTGCCTTTTAAGGTTTATGGAGCAGTAATAAAATTTAAAAAATAAAATTAAAAATTAAAAATTAATAAAATCCCCCCACACGCCATATACAGTACAAAGAATCTAATTCGCTCCTTGTAGCAAAACAATTATGACAAATAGGCTTCTTTCAACCAATTTGGAACAATTTCTAAGAGGGATTAACTATCCGCTTACGCGTTAAAAGCGCGAAATATATCGCGCGTTAATTGTCCCAAATTGGCCAAAATGGCAACCTTTAAACCCCTGTAACTTTACGAAAAATGATCACAGGTGAAATATCTTTTCAAATTTGAGCTCAGGACAACAATACTTTTCGAATGATATAAAAAAAATCCGTCAAAAATGGCTAGTTAAAAAGTCGAAATTTGTCTGAAGAAAAAAAAAACCCACCCCGAGCACAAATATTCCGTTACTTTCGTACCGAAAGTCGGAACAAAAATATTTATATACAGTTTCGATGGATTGGTTATCCCAATCAAAGCTAAATTTTTCAACTAGCGAAAAAGTAGCGTCAACACGTTTTCGTTTTGACGTGAAATTGATCTGAGAATGATGAAGTAATTTTTGCCGAGGAAAAACTTTTAAGTTTTTAATTCAGATTTTTCCTTTAATTGTTTGCCAAGGAGAATTAACATTGAACCTCGTTCTTTACTCGGAGGCCTCAAGTTTCTCCTTTTTTAACTACATGGGTTTTTGTTTTCAAGTTTTTTAAACTCGGGAAAACTGTTCTGCCTGATTTTTAGAAACAAAAGAGTCATAATAGGTCCCAATATTTCTCGTATGATCGGAATAAAAAAGTGATTGATGTTGAGGCAATTGTTTCTTGAGTTTGTTTGATTGCTTAACTGTCACGGGTCTCACTAACAATAGTTTTTCTGTATTTTTTATGACTGAAGTTTGATTTTGAAAAATGTTTTTTTTTTGTTTCTTTGCGAAACTATTGTTAAAAATTCTCCATCTGTGACAATTTTATTAGCAATGGGTGAACTGTTTTTAGCAGTTCCAAAAAGATTGCTTATCGTTTGAAATATTTTTCTCACTGTAGTTTTTTTATGCAGTTTTTCTGATAGAACTCTGTCTTCTTTTTCGATACCAATACAAAAGTTGCGTTTTATTTTCATCTTTAACTTCTGCTTTCCTTTTTTAAGCAACGTATTCTTATTATTGGCTTCTTTTTGATTTGATTGTCATCCAGATGTCTTATTGCGTTTACCGAATTTGACGTTTCAGGGTGTGTTTTATTCAATTTTTAGCAAGCAATGCGTTTAATTGATGAAAATCCCGCTTTGAGTTTAAA
>NC_087062.1:39578475-39665475 GCF_963678635.1 Symsagittifera roscoffensis
GTACTGTTTACAATCCCAAAAGGGTTGATTTGGTGGTTGGCTTCTCTGTATCGTACTATGCTGCTTGCCCCGTGATCTGTGCTCTTCCGGCTGTATCTCACTCGTCAATCAATAGTCGATCGCAACAACAATTCCAATAATAAGACTGAATTAAGAAATAAATATAACCAAATACAGAGTAGCCTATAAATGGCTGGAATATAAATTAATCGTTCAGTCTATGGAATGGGTCCGCGATTACTATTATTTAACCCCCTGCTCACTGCAGTTCAATTAACGCCTTACTATTAACTAACTAACTAACGTTCTCCTCGAGAACTTCTTTCAATATCGATCGTTCAACAACGATCCCACTATCCTCTAGATAGCCTAACTTATATCCACTAACTAACTAAATCACGTTAACAAGTCTTCCAACTTGTTCCCACTTTACATTGAGAATAAAGCGACTACCTTAACTCGTAGCCCAAATTGTTCCCTAACTTAACTGAGAACCAACTATTTTCAATCGTAGTTATCACTGTTCTCTCTAGCTGAGAACCAACTATACTCTATCTCAGTATCAATTGTTCTGACCCGGTTCGGTGGTTGTACCTAAATCGCGTATCGTTATCTTTATTTAGTTTCGGTTCGGTCAGAGGCCTACCGTTCCTTATCGCTACTAACATTCACTTAACTAGCCGCCACTCAGGACTTATCAGCTGAATCAACCATTAGGTCATCTTTAATTAAACATCGGGGTGCCACTTAGTTAATCAGGACATACTGAGCAAACATTGGGTTCAACTACAAAATCAGCTCCCAATCGTATTTGACAAATGAACCCTTGCATTATTTTATTTTAGTTCTTCCTAACTTTTTCCCTTTCCTATGGATTGGGTAGTACTCACACAATCGGTAACTTAACTTCCGTGATACTTGAAAAGTTTCCATTTTGGTCATTTTAATTTTATTCCCCTAAGTCCAAGGGCTGGGTAATTCCCTTCCCCGTGTCCGTTTGGATCCGAAAAAACACCACAAGAATTTATTTAATATGCTAGGGCTGTTCATAAAATCTTCATCCCGAAATTCCCATTTCCCCCCATAGATGTTCCCAATTTTTGTACGGGGCTGTATTTTTACTTGTTTGTCGTTTTTATCGAAAGTCCAAGTGGAGTGGGTTGAGCTGACTCCAATGTTTGCTAATTACAGAAAATCACTTTCGCTCGCGTACAAAGGTCAGAACTAAAAACTCTCAATTTAGGGGCCTCCCCTTACCTCCCAGGTGGGTAGGTACCCCTTTACGGGTCCTTACAATGCTAATTTATCGCTTGTCAGGGGGTTCCGGGGTCTTGGGTTCAAGAATGCCTAACGACCTCTTAGAGGTCATCCGCGGTCAAATGAGGTCAAACGCGTCCAAACGTCTTATTTTCGATGGGAGATCATTCTCACTAAGTTTCATTCATATCGGACCATCCCTTCCCATATTTTCGAAAATATTGTGTCAATTAACACTTTTCCCTAAAATTGCCATTTTCACCCCATAGGAAGTTCCGGAGAGGATTGGATCACTAGATGTCCCCCTACTGGGTTGGGCCCCCCTTCACATTGGTGCATTAAAATCACAAGTCAATTATCACTATCAGGTGTTAATAGCCTTATTCAATTTTCAAGTGCTAATAGCTTCCGACATAGCCGCCGGATTGGGTCCAAAAATTGATACATTATAGGTCTCACCCCAACCTACAACCCCCCCAAGTTTCAGCCTCCTAGCATCATCAGGGGTCGAGAAATAACAAAAAGTAGGTTTTGTTTACATAAGGCGTAAAACCGGAAGTAATGACCGGATGCGTTCAAAATCCCGGTGGTGATCTTCCCTCGCCTAGGGCTACAACATATTGCAATATGAAGTCATTCTGACCATTAGCTACTGGTTTACAAAAAGTGCTAATTGCATTTTCGGAAATCATTATCACTCGCCCCCCAGGGGTCCCAGCGGTCTGAAAATTTGCATGCCCGGCTAAAATCAACTCTATTAGTCACCCACCAATTTTCATAAGGATCGGACCAGTGGTTCCCAATCCGGGGGGGGGGGGGGGTTTCCAGAATTTTAGCGCTTTCTTCTTTTTTCCAATTCTTCGCCCTAGAGGCCAAATTCAAGGTGCAAAGTCCGATTACGATTGTTTGCTCTCAAACTAAGCTTATCTATTACTAAATTTCATTGCTACAAGTTCATACAATCAAATTTCGCAATTTTCAACCGTTTTCATCATGAATTACCAATCCTACACCCAGGTTTCTATAGCATGTAATACAGTAGAATCAACAATTCTACAATCTTCCCTTCTAGTCTATTATTCTCCCGAATAATGAAAAAGTTACTAATAACAAGTCTACGGTTAACTTACATAACGCTTCGTTCCGCTACGCCGTGTTCTCAACACTTGGTCGTTTTTCCCCCTTTTAAAATTTTACCCTTAAAGATTGCGGACCCATCAGTTAGTCCCCGTTAAATAAACAATTATATAGCACAATGAGTAACCTAAGAGGGGACGTAACTGAATTAACTTTACTCTTCGTGGTACGATCCAACCCTTTCCTATTCGTAATCATCAATGTTCAAAATCCGCACAAAATCGTTAGGTGGGATCGCACTCAGATAACAAGAAGCACCAACTATATATGAAATGAACAGAAACACTTTATCAATGAAAGTTTTAACTCACAAACTCGTTGATTCCAAACCTCACAGGTGGTTTCCTTACTCGAGTTGGCCGACCGCCATCATCTGCAGTGCTAATTTCTATCACTGGTTCAGCAGCCATCGGCTCTCCCGGGGGTCTGCCTTCCGCCTCACTCGGTAGATTCGCAGGCTCTTCTTCCCTTCTGGCCTTGAGCTCCGTCGCATCGTACGTCTCTATCACATCTTCTTCCCTCCTAGCCACACCCATCATTCATTGAGGTGGATCAGCAAAGTGTTCGGACATCCCCCTTTTTCGCACATTAATTCCGGGTGGATTCACTTGTTGCTCTTCCGCTTGATTTCTCACAGGCAACAATCTCACTGGTACATCTTTTGGACCTGGGTCATGACTAAAACCCTCCCGGTTGTTCGCCCACAACAACTCATCTTTATCATACATCTCCCGGTCATCGAAGAAACTAACCGACCGATAAGGAGTCGGTCGCTTGCTCGTTGTGGCCCCCTCTGACTCTGAAACCACTGCAACCATATCTGATCGACCTCCGCCACGAGTCTTTCTCAGTGCTTCCTCTAACGATACTGGCTTGGGGCATCCATTCATGTCGTCGTTTTCAGCTTCGTTATCATGGAGCATATTTACACTGTGACTCTCATAGTTGACTGGCCAACCCTCTGGAATTTCGTCCAGAACATCGCTGGACATATTATTTGTCAGAATTGGTCTATATTACCGATTCGCTTCCAACTTGTTTTTCCCTCCTGGGTCTGGGGGAACTCGGGGGACCAGCTGGGGAGCCTTATAAAACACTGGCACAACCGATCCTTCTGTAGGCCCCGTCCACAAGTTGTCTCTGCTGAATTCTAACGAACATTTGTACCCTCTCAGTGATCTGAGACCGAGTACCATCTCAGCCTTCAGTTCGGGTACCACCAGAGCCTCGATTTCATCATCGATGACACCTAACTTCAAATTTGTCGTTATGCAACCATCAACAGCGACCTTCTTTCCGTCCGCTGTCTCCAAGTGACCCCTGTACAGTTTTATCTCCGGTCCATCAACAATTTTTCGAGCCTTGTCGCTTCGGATCAAATTCGTTGTGGCCCCCGTGTCCAATAACGTGTCCATGTTCGTTCCTCCAACGCAAGCATCCACATAGGCTCCGTACGGATCATTCGTCCAATGACTAATACCCACGCACTCGTATGTCATCTTTGTTTGGCGATTGTGGATCGCGCCTGTATCATTCGCATTATCTGTGGTTCGTGGCCGACGCTGCAATATTGTCCTCAATGCTCCCCATCGAGGATCGAATCACCTTCGCATTTGTCTTCACGCATTCGCTCAGTCTCGATGATCCGTCTGGGATCGTCAACTGTCGCTGGAGGTCGTCTGACACCTCGTTGCTTCTTATATTCGGCCGGAACAAAGCCTCCCTCGAACTCGTCTACTGTCCCGGCCCCTGGTAGTTTAAATGGTTCGCACTTCTTTGGGGACAGCCTTTCGCAATGTGGCCCACCTGTCCACAACCAAAACAAGCACCCTGGGTCCATGGGTTCTTCAAACCGTATCGGCCAGCACCATTGCCCGCACTGTTCTGACTGTTTCCTCCCGACTCGAACAACTGCCTCGACTGGGGAGGAGTCTCCTGTTGGGGTCGGCCATCGGGGTTCGGAGTAGGGGTAAGCAAATTAACTAACTTTCCCATCATAGCCATCATACTCTGCATCTGTGTCATCACATCATCATGTCTCGAGTTCTGAATTTTCAGTTGTTTCGCTAGATCATTCTGCTGCGACCCCTGTCTTTGCACCTGTGTCACAGTCTGATCTAGCCGCTGATCTGTATTTTTCTGCCAACTCGTCAGGTCCGCTCGCAGTTGTTGAGCCCCGCCTTCTTGCAATTCGTCGCCGATAACTCCCGATTCTATCTCTGGAAAATCGTGCATTTCCCGAACAGCATTAGGACGTCTTCTGTTGCGCAGCCTGGCTGTCCTACTAGCGATCTCTAGTGCTTGGGCTCGAGCCACAGCTTGACCGAAGCTATCGAAATCTTCTCGTAGAAGCAACTCCTGTAGATCCGCATCGAATACCCCATCGATGAACTGCTCACGATTCATATCGTCTCGAATCTGCACTGGCATATTCGCATTCGCTACGTCCCCCAGGGATCGAACTCGTCGTGAGAATTCTCTGAGTCCCTCTTTCTCATTTTGCATTAAGTTCTTGAACTCGGCCCGTGCGCCTGCTTGGGTCTGGAAGGGCATCATTCGATGGTCGAGTTCCCCCAACATTCGTCCCAGAGTCGGGTCGTCGAACCCGTCAACTTCCTCTCGGAAATGTGCTGGCATACTCGTGAATTCGTCTAACGCCCAACCTGTCAAACATGTTGGCAAGACCATCCGAGCTTGTTCGTCGTCCCACCTGTTCGCGTCGGCGACCCACGCGAAATGCTTTCTCCAATCAGCCCAATTCTGATAACTATTCGAAGTAAACCGGTCTGGTCGGATCGTACCAAATCCGAACATACCCTGCTGTCGATCGAGGGCGTTCGCCACTGCCACTGCAGCTTCTGCCATGAGCTGTCTATCCTGATCGTTCATCGCTATCGCAATTGTTTTGTCGATCGTTCGTTTGCAATGCTTGTCTTCACACACAGTTCGTCGTTGCAGCTAAAATCCAGAATAATGCCCACCCAGGAGCGCCACTGTAAACGTGGGGGAATTCACAATATCTCTAGGCCGGCTTTTCTCACTCGTTATTGTCCTTCGCACCGCCGCAATATGTTCCCTTTAGTACTGGGGTCAGTGGGGCAACCGATTCCCAGTACTGTTTACAATCCCAAAAGGGTTGATTTGGTGGTTGGCTTCTCTGTATCGTACTATGCTGCTTGCCCCGTGATCTGTGCTCTTCCGGCTGTATCTCACTCGTCAATCAATAGTCGATTCCAATAACAAGACTGAATTAAGAAATAAATATAACCAAATACAGAGTAGCCTATAAATGGCTGGAATATAAATTAATCGTTCAGTCAATGGAATGGATCCGCGATTACTATTATTTAACCCCCTGCTCACTGCAGTTCAATTAACGCCTTACTATTAACTAACTAACTAACGTTCTCCTCGAGAACTTCTTTCAATATCGATCGTTCAACAACGATCCCACTATCCTCTAGATAGCCTAACTTATATCCACTAACTAACTAAATCACGTTAACAAGTCTTCCAACTTGTTCCCACTTTACATTGAGAATAAAGCGACTACCTTAACTCGTAGCCCAAATTGTTCCCTAACTTAACTGAGAACCAACTATTTTCAATCGTAGTTATCACTGTTCTCTCTAGCTGAGAACCAACTATACTCTATCTCAGTATCAATTGTTCTGACCCGGTTCGGTGGTTGTACCTAAATCGCGTATCGTTATCTTTATTTAGTTTCGGTTCGGTCAGAGGCCTACCGTTCCTTATCGCTACTAACATTCACTTAACTAGCCGCCACTCAGGACTTATCAGCTGAATCAACCATTAGGTCATCTTTAATTAAACATCGGGGTGCCACTTAGTTAATCAGGACATACTGAGCAAACATTGGGTTCAACTACAAAATCAGCTCCCAATCGTATTTGACAAATGAACCCTTGCATGATTTTATTTTAGTTCTTCCTAACTTTTTCCCTTTCCTATGGATTGGGTAGTACTCACACAATCGGTAACTTAACTTCCGTGATACTTGAAAAGTTTCCATTTTGGTCATTTTAATTTTATTCCCCTAAGTCCAAGGGCTGGGTAATTCCCTTCCCCGTGTCCGTTTGGATCCGAAAAAACACCACAAGAATTTATTTAATATGCTGGGGCTGTTCATAAAATCTTCATCCCGAAATTCCCATTTCCCCCATAGATGTTCCCAATTTTTGTACGGGGCTGTATTTTTACTTGTTTGTCGTTTTTATCGAAAGTCCAAGTGGAGTGGGTTAAGCTGACCCCAATGTTTGCTAATTTCAGAAAATCACTTTCGCTCGCGTACAAAGGTCAGAACTAAAAACTCTCAATTTAGGGGCCTCCCCTTACCTCCCAGGTGGGTAGGTACCCCTTTACGGGTCCTTAAAATGCTAATTTATCGCTTGTCAGGGGGTTCCGGGGTCTTGGGTTCAAGAATGCCTAACGACCTCTTAGAGGTCATCCGCGGTCAAATGAGGTCAAACGCGGCCAAACGTCTTATTTTCGATGGGAGATCATTCTCACTAAGTTTCATTCATATCGGACCATCCCTTCCCATATTTTCGAAAATATTGGGTCAATTAACACTTTTCCCTAAAATTGCCATTTTCACCCCATAGGAAGTTCCGGAAAGGATTGGATCACTTGATGTCCCCCTACTGGGTTGGGCCCCCCTTCACATTGGTGCATTAAAATCACAAGTCAATTATCACTATCAGGTGTTAATAGCCTTATTCAATTTTCAAGTGCTAATAGCTTCCGACATAGCCGCCGGATTGGGTCCAAAAATTGATACATTATAGGTCTCACCCCAACCTACAACCCCCCCAAGTTTCAGCCTCCTAGCATCATCAGGGGTCGAGAAATAACAAAAAGTAGGTTTTGTTTACATAAGGCGTAAAACCGGAAGTAATGACCGGATGCGTTCAAAATCCCGGTGGTGATCTTCCCTCGCCTAGGGCTACAACATATTGCAATATGAAGTCATTCTGACCATTAGCTACTGGTTTACAAAAAGTGCTAATTGCATTTTCGGAAATCATTATCACTCGCCCCCCAGGGGTCCCAGCGGTCTGAAAATTTGCATGCCCGGCTAAAATCAACTCTATTAGTCACCCACCAATTTTCATAAGGATCGGACCAGTGGTTCCCAATCCGGGGGGGGGGGGGTTTCCAGAATTTTAGCGCTTTCTTCTTTTTTCCAATTCTTCGCCCTAGAGGCCAAATTCAAGGTGCAAAGTCCGATTACGATTGTTTGCTCTCAAACTAAGCTTATCTATTACTAAATTTCATTGCTACAAGTTCATACAGTTGGTTTACGTTGAAATCAAATTTCGCAATTTTCAACCGTTTTCATCATGAATTACCAATCCTACACCCAGGTTTCTATAGCATGTAATACAGTAGAATCACCAATTCTACATATGTATATATATCTAGGATTTTATCGAGGGGGGCGGATTTTCAAAAAAATGTCGAAATTTTGTCGACTTTTTTTTAGGTCGACCAAACTGATTTTCTGAGCTCTCCCAAAGCATCAAAAAACCTGTTTTGGTTATTTTTTTTACGCAGCAGGCAAATATTTGAAAAAACAGGCCAAAAAAAGCGTTTTTAGGCAATTTTTGAAAAATGTTGACCAAAAAATCGCTCTTTTTCGGCGCCCGCTACCTCCTCAAAATTAGTACATATTGGCGCCGAAGACGCCTTTAGAAAAATTTTAGAGTCCGTCACCAAAAATTGATATCTCAAAATAGTACAAAGGGGGAACCCTTTGGGTAGGCAGGGGGTCGAATCCCTGAGGAGGGGAGCGTCCGCCCCCTCCTAAATCCACCCCTGATATAACTACAAGTTATGCTTGCAATAATTATTGTTAAATGCCGTGGTAAGAAAACAGAAATGGAACAAATCAGTCGTTTTTTTTCTGTTTCATCTTGAGAGCAACAACAAAATCATCAAACTAGTGCAATCTAAATCAAACAGTTTAAGACCAATGAATCTATTTGAAGCAAAGTTCTTTTCCTCCAATTTTTTTTTCTGTCAGTTTTCTTTTTTCCATGCAAAGTAGGAAGCAATCGGAGGTATATCTATGATAACATCAGCTGTCGAAATGTCATTTGAAATTGCTGATAGGCTAGACAGTTGCTATGGTAGCGCTGGACTCACAAAACTATTTGGCACTTTCTGGCATGCTTTTTCATCGTGTTTTGTAGTCAATTTTAAGAAAACAATTTTAAATTTTTTGACTGCAATTATGGTGATCGCTCTGCTAGATCTCGGAAGGAGCCTGTTTGGTTTTGGTAGACTGTGATGCTTCTTAAATGACTTGTGCTAGGTGAATTGACCTGAAACATCTTTTCTTTCCAAACTGGGAAAGCTGTCGTAGATATTGCTATCTTTTCTTACTTTTTTACTGTCAACCCGAAACAGCGGAGTCATGTCATATATATTCTTCGGCAGCATGTTATGGTTTGACATTTTGCACTCCTGTTCTTTAGGTTGCGATGAAAGAGGAGCTGCTAGGTTGTATATTGGGATCGTTAGTGATGGATGATGTATTTTTCCTCTGTTTTTTAGGACTAAAAGTACCGATTTGCTTCTAAAAGTTTGATAAGCTAAAATTCTCTCTCAGTCACCAGTAGAAAAAACTTGAACTGGAACAGATAATTCAAATATAGTGAAATACTCTGTTTGAGACTTAAACTTCTTACACTAGACAAAATGAAAAATTTTGGAAATCTGGAATCGTGAAAGCTGTAGCTCAAACTCGCCTGAGGCAAAAAAAAACAAGATACATGTAGCTGAGTAATTAGGTAATTTGAGTCAATTTGCAACTTTAGTCTTTATATTTTAGTTCATAGAGTTATTTTTTGTGAGTTTGAAGGGATTGGGTCACTTGTATTCAGGGATTGGTCTCAAGTGTATTTTGTTATGTGGCAATAAAGTTTTTTGCTGTCAATAAAAATTTCCGAGTCAAAGTTTGAATTTCTGAAGTCGAATTAGTTGATTATGCATCAAGAAAATATTCTCTTTCTTGGTTTTGATACAGAAAATTTTGACAATTTCAACGATATTTTCAACGGTGATAAACGACTAGTTCGAATTGGTGTAAAAGTTTATGAAAAGATGGTGCTTTTTGTTCCGACTTTCGATACGAAAGTAATGGAATATTTGTGCTCGGGGTGGGGTTTTTTTCTCTTCAGACAAATTTCGACTTTTTAACTAGCCATTTTTGACGAAATTTTTTAACATCATTCAAGGGGTATTGTTGACCTAAGCTTAAATTTGAAAAAATATTTTACCTGTGATCATTTTTCGTAAGGCTATGAGGGTTTAAAGACGGCCATTTTGACCAATTTGGGACAATCAACGCTTGATATAATTCGCGCTATTAACGCGTAAGCGGAGATTTAATCCGTCTTAGAAATTTTTCCAAATTGGTTGAAAGAAGCTTATTTGCCATAATTGATTTGTTAAAAGGAGCGAAATCTATCCTTTTGTACTTTATATGGCGTGTGGGGGGATGACTTTCATAACAAATTTCAAATTTTAGAAAAAAAAATTTCATTTTATTTTAATTCTTTTAAATTTTTTATGTTATTACTGCTCCATAAACCTTAAAAGGCAGTCGTAACATTCAGGGCTTCGCCCTGATACGAGCAGTCTTGTTTACGATTAAATTGTATGAAAAAGACGAAGAGAGATTGTTCAAGTTCAAACAGGCAGTGACATTGACCAGCGATGATTTTAAAAAGTGACAGCTACTCAATGATTTAAATACATTGTTTGTGACGTTTTTAATGGGAAAGAACCAACTTTTGATTTTGTGATTTTTTGTTTCTTACAACTAATTGTGACTACAACATTGAGAGGCGCGCGAAAGGAGCGTAGCGACGAGCACTACCGGGTTAGCCGTCGCCCGAAAAACCAAATGGCTATGTATATGTTTTCTGGGAAATTTTCCGGGAGAATTAGCTTTTTTTTAGAGCGCAATCGATCTAATGATTTTTAAACTTCCTAGAAATTGCTTCTTAAATACCATCAAAAAGTACATAAAAACTGGCAAAAATTATCATTTCATGAAGCAAATATATTAAAGTTTGAATCATATGGTCTGCAAAATGCATCACAATCTGATCTTTAAGTTTGAATTTTGCATGAAACTTTGATGTAAAAGTAACATGAGCAACATAAACACGAAACATTCCACATACTACGGATGTGGACGATTGAATAGGTCTAAGCATATTAGAATCTGACCATAGAATCTGAGTTAAGTTATGCATGGCTTTATAAACTACAGGATAGCTTTGCAAATTTTTCTAAATGGATCAACGTAGTAAACAAAAGCCTGAGATCTAGCAAAAAGAAGTCAATGAACTCCTGGTTAAGTGGATCAAATTTAACAAAGCATTACTTTGTTTTGAAATTGTCATGAATATATTTGCTGGGTATACGCCTTAGAATAGATTTTTTAGACGTTTGTGTCTGATGAACAATTTGATGACTATCCTTTCTCTACCTATATCAATTAATCATTTTTTAAATCTGAATTCATGCAGACGGTAGATGCTCGCCTCCCATCAAATGTATGTGGAAGTTATTGGGTAAAACAGTACCGAGCGTTAATTTTACTGAAATAATACATTTTGTCATGTATGGTTGAATAAAATCCTGTGAAGCCCCCTGAAGAGATGTGAGATCAAAAGCTATAATTAAACGGTTATTGTTCCGACTTTCGATACGAAAGTGACGGAATATTTGTGCTCGGTGTGGGTTTTTTTTCTTCAGACAAATTTCGACTTTTTAACTAGCCATTTTTGACGGATTTTTAAAATATCATTCGAAAGGTTTTGTTTTCTTGAGCTTAAATTTGAAAAGATATTTCACCTGTGATTATTTTCTGTAAAGTTATGGGTGTTTAAAGATTGCCATTTTGGGCAGTTTGGGACAATTAACGCGTAAGCGGAGATTTAATCCGTCTTAGAAATCGTTCCAAATTGGTTGAAAGAAGCTTATTTGCCATAATTGATTTGTTAAAAGGAGCGAAATCTATCCTTTTGTACTTTATATGGCGTGTGGGGGGATGATTTTCATAAAAAATTGCAAATTTTAGAAAAAAAAATTTCATTTAATTTTATTGCATTTAATTTTTTTATAGGTTATTACTGCTCCATAAACATTAAAAGGCAGTCGGAACATTCAGGGCTTCGCCTTGATACGAGCAGTCTTGTTATAATTGGCGAGAATAATTCCAGGACTTTTTTCAGAATAAAATCAAATGTTTCGAGCGAGTTAAGCTAGGTGTTTTTTTCTAGTCAGTATTTATAAAAAGAGTAATAGCAATTCATAGAACATTTCGATATACAGTGATTTCTCGCAGGTCAAAGTGAATGTTGAAAGGGATTGATTCAATTCGTCCCCAGGTAGGCTTTTTAGAGCTCATTGCTACTATCATGCGACGAGCAGGCTCTTTAGCTAATATATCTTTTGGACGGCAGCTTTGAATACCGGCTGTAGCCAGGACTTCTGGAGCACAACTTCTACTTAACTTTATTTTGCCGGACTTTTCATGTAGTTCTTAAGCAGGGGCACAACAGCGGTTCGCCGTGATGAGCTGTACAGCTCGTATGTTGGTCCTATCCCTCGTGGATAAATGATCTTAAAAAAAGGCTTTTCCTAGTTGAAGGCAATACATATTCATTAACAGTCATTACGCACGTACAAGATTGCAGCAACAACCATACTTTTAAAAAGTTTCCGCGTCTTCAGATATCATAACAAAGTCGTCTGGCGAACGTCAGAGCGGCAGTCGAATAGTGAAGACTTTTAGATGCTCATCACATGACAGAAAGTCGCATGTTATCTTTCAAAAAAGTCCCACTTCAGATGTTTGTCAAACAAATACTCTGCGCGCATGAACTTCTTCTGCTCTTGCACCAGCACCAACAAATGCACCCTGATTTTTCGGCTTGAAGTCCCGTCGGTTTGTTGGCCTAGAGCCGAGGCCACCAATTTAAACCTATTAAAACAATAAGAGACGCTAAAGACACCTTTTGTATTTTAAATTGCGTGTGGGGATAAAATGAAGAAAAAAACAAAAGAACTTTTTTTCAGTTACTTTGTCAAATATTCAACCGAAATTTTTTTTTATATGACCTTAAACTTCAGTCAGAATATTCAGGGCTTTGATCTGATATACGGGCAGTCTGCTTTTTAATTAATTCTTGCTGTTTCCTGAGCGAAAACAACAATTTACCTCAGAGGCTAATAGGAGTTTTCAATTTAAAACCGCAATAAATGCTATCATTTGTTATAAATTACGAGGTTTAAATGGCAATTGACCAACTTGGGGTAATTATTGCTAGTTTTTCCTTCTAAGGCATAAAATTGGAAGCAAATGACTGTTACGTTTCTTAGCATTTACATTTCCTAACATTAGTTGGTTGAAATCAATCACTGTATCGGATCTTCCCTCCCCCTAATGGTACCTTGTAACGACCTCCCCCCCCCCCCTTTAAAGAAAGAGCTGAACAGCTCAGCAAATACGATTTCTCGATCTTGTTGACTATCCCCCCTATTGACACAGGGAGTGGGGGTAGCTGACAAGATCCACTGTATCTTTGTCTGACTGATATTAATTTCATTTTTTATTAAAGCCCCTTAAAAATCAACTTTAAGAAAAAGTTTCTAATTCACTGCATCGAGATAATTGTTGAACTTCAAATCGATAAGTTTTTTTTGAACACATTCAATTACTTTTGACAGCGCTTGATTAATGAGCTATCAAGTAGTATGAATAGCTATCAAATAGTTGAGCTATGAATAGTATGAAGGGTATTTAGTATCAGTTGATCGAGTATCAATTGGCGAGTTTTACTAAAAAAACTGAATTAGCCAAAGGAATTGATTTCGTCGAGGAATATACTACCATAAAATACTAGCTAAATTGTAGTTTGACTTTTCTTCACGAGAATTACAAAATGAAAAAGATCAGAATAACAATTCTTTCATATTTGAGAGCTGGGATATCTATCTAAAAATTAATTGCCTGGCCACAAAAATAATTTTTGCCCTAGAAGTAATGCAAGCAAAGCGAGATCTCCTCCCTGGTCAGTAAGCTTTAATTGGTTCCAATCATCATTTATCCTTGCAGCAGTTTGATTTGCTAGTTGGCTCCAACACGAAAACTGACTCCTTATACAATGAAAAAGCAATACCAATTCATGTGAATGTATGTTTCAGTCAATATCTGAAAATCGTGTACTATTTTGCTCAAAAATGAAACGTTGAGTTTTAGAAACTTGTGGCTTCTTATATAACTTTTAAAAAACTAACTCATTTTCTGTCTTTTCTCAAAAAGTATTCGAGCAGTAGCAACAAACTTGCGTGGCCGGTGTATAGTAGCCCATTTTCGTTGCTAGATACTCTTCCCTAAAAATGTAAGTTTTTAGATTAATTGACTGAAAATTAGATTAATTGACTGAAATTTGCTTGAAATTTCTCAAATATTCGAATTCGATTGTCTTAAGCAGGGGCGGATTAAGGTTTTGATTTCCACTCAGGGATGTGACCCCCTGCCGACCCAAAGGGTACCCCTTTTGTACTAATTTGAGATATCCATATTTGGTGACGGATCCTAAAAAATTTATAAGGGCGCCTTTGGCGCCAATATATACTGAGGCGATTTTTTTGGTCAAAATTTTGCAAAAAAGGCCTTAAGAATTTTACTGAAACACGGTCTTCTTAGTTTGAAAAAATAGTGTTTGTGAAAAATTTAAGCCGAATAATTTTTGCCACAATGCAACCCTTAGGAATGGCATCCATTATTTACATCAGCCGGAGTTTGAATTGAATGAATTAAAATTATCAAAAGCGCCTTCAATAGTGTTTTAGATTTTAGCTGTCCTAAACATCAGTTAGCTTATATTTTACACAAAGGCCAAGCGGAGCTTCGGACTACTTGCGATATAACACAAACAAAGTAAAATCATGTCGAAAAAAAGTTAAATGTTGAAAAAAATTAGGTGAACCAAAATTTTCGGATGTCTTAATGCAAAATAACAGGGGGCCCAGTTAAACCTCGAAGTAAGTTATGATATTGAATAAAATTGCTGTTTGATTCGCCATAAAAAGTTTGGTTTTAAAAATTGGACCTTGCTCAAACACTGAGTTGCTTCTCTACTAAAGTAAATAAGAAGAGTGGAAAAATGTTGCGATAATCAATCCAAGAACAAAGCAAATCTCTTAGAAAAAATCAAGGAGTCGCCGCTTCTGCAGGAAAAACTCTCGTAACCAGTTCTTTCAATTAATAGCTTTTTTCGAGAATCAGTTGAAGTTTCTGCGAAAATCTTAAATTTTTGCCAAGTGGAAAGATTTTTCAAAACAAAAAAATAGAGTCCAGACGTCAAGTCGAGTCCTGTGAACAAAGGTATTTGCGGAAAAACTTAGTCCGATTGCAAATTCTTTATTATCGCAAGGGTATAGAAAAAGCCAAAAACTGCTTGAGAAATATCATGAAAAATGTGAGAAATTTTTGTTTATTATCGCAAGGGTTTCGAAAAAGCCAAAAACTGCTTGAGAAAGATCATGAAAAAAGTGAGAAAAAAGGGAAAAAAATTTTCATGAGAGAGATCATGAAAAAAGTGAGATCCTAATTTCACTATTCGGCTTGAAATCCTATCGGCTTGATGTCCAGCACCCCTAAACTGAATGCCATGCTAAAAAATTTTTTTGACAATGTAACACAAAATTAATTTAAAAAAAATAAAATCTTTACACACAAAAACAAACATTAAATTAGGTTTTTTTCACACATTTCACAGTTTTCGCGTCAATAAGAGTTCGGTTCAATTATTGTTACAAGTCGAGGCGTGACTGATCACGATTTATAAGACATTAGGAATTTCAATGGCCAGTCAATAAGCAGAATGGGCCCAAGGCCAGAAAAACAAAAATTTTATCTTTTATAAGCTAAACCGTAAATTAAGCTGAAAAATTGAGGTCTTTTTACATTTTTTGCTCAAAAATCAATATTTCAACATCTTGAATTGAAATTATTCTGCTACAATCTGATTGACTACAATTAAACGATCAAATTTCAAGGCCATCTTAAAATGATTTGTTCACATTTTTAAGTCGAAATATACTGAATTTGCCTAAATTGAAGAACATCACTCAGATTAGAAAAAAAACATAGAAATCATCTTCAGGGAAAAAAGGACCACCTTCGTATCTGCTCAAAATTCGATCATTTTGACGGTCTTGTCAAAGACGGTCTTGTCAGAAGTCGGCTTAAGAATAAAGTGACCGCATTTGTATTAACTGAGTCAATCAGTGCAATCACTATGTTGTTCTAAGGATTTATAACTTGAGTATTACAAAATAGCAAAATTAAGAAACTTGGTCAGATCAAATGAAAATACCCAAGAACTGTGAATATTATTTTAAAAAAACTAATAATTTTTGCATAATCTTAGTAATTTATTCAAGATTTTCTGTTCAAAATCTTCAATTTAAAAATTTTACGTGCAATTCATGCAAAATTCGTTCATTTTCTTGATAATATTGACTATTGTAATAATTGTTTTTTATCAATAAGCACGTATAAACTTGAGTGCCCCTAGATTTGCCCTGGTCTGCACCTATAAACACGAGGGCACCCAGATTTGTTCCTGGTCTAAATTTTGAAGCAATCCTAAGTTTGAAAGAAAAGTGTTTGCGAAAAATTAAAGCCAAATAACTTTTTTTGCCACAATCAACCCTTAGGAATGGCATCCATTATTTACATCAGCCGGAGTTTGAATTGAATGAATTATAATTATCAAAAGCGCCTTCAATAGTGTGTTAGATTTTGGCTGTGCTAAATATCAATTAGCCTTGAATTTTACACAAAGGCCAAGCGGAGCTTCGGACCACTTGCGATATAACACAAACAAAGAAAAGGCATGTCGAAAAAAAGGTAAATGTTGAAAAAAATTAGGTGAATCAAATTTTTCGGATGTCTCAATGTAAAACAACAGGAAGCCCAATTAAACGTGGAAGTAAGTTATGATATTAAATGAATTTGCAGTATGCGGTGCCACAAAAAGTGTAGTTTGAAAAGTTGGACTTTGCTCAAAAACTTAGTCGTTGCTCTACTAAAGTAAATGAGAAGAGTGAAAAAATGTTGAGATAATCAATCCAAGAACAAAACAAATCTCTTAGAAAAAGTCAAGGAGTCGCCGCTTCTGCAGGGAAAACTCTCGCAACCAGTTCTTTCAAATGAACGTTTCATCTTAGATTTGATATGGTGGTTTAAAAAAAACAAGAAGTTTCAGAAAAACGGCAAAAGTTCAAAATCGATAACATGTTTCTGCAAACAGCAGGTCGTCATCACTAAATTATAGAAGAATCCTAAAACGGGGTTTCTCGATTGAACGCTCCACATGACAATTGGCACAGTATTTTTCGGGAGGTGTCAAAAAAATTCCAAAAAATAGTAAAAATGTCAAAATTGTGACTTGTTTGAAGACCATAAGTTTTTTTAAAGTGTTAGTTCCAAAATTAAAAGTTAATTTCCATAAACCTGTTGTTTCGATAAAACCTATAATTTCGGATTTGGCAGGATAGTTAGCGAGAAAAGATTAAAAAAACCTTAACAAATCAACAGTTTGACATATCCGATAATCTTAGCTTTTTCTGTGAGAAACGGCGTAGCCGCTTAGGCAAAAATGATTCCAGCAACCAATAATTTCGATTGATTTCAAATTATCAGATTTGGGAGAGTAGTTCTCGACAAAAGTCAAAAAATTTAAAAAAAAAACATCGAAAAATTCAAAATTTTGACATTCCGAGGGCCATAAGAGTTGTCAAAAAATGGGCGTAGTCGCATAAGCAATTGAAGTTCTATCACTCTGTTTGTATACTTGAGCCCAAAACCTCAGATAGTAATGGGTAGTTTTCGAGAATACTCAAAAAATCACTTAAAAGCAGTCAAATATTCAAAAATTTGACTTTTCCGAGGTTAAATGCTTTTTGTGTAAAAAAACTTTGAGTGTGACCGGTAATGCTGAACACCGCTATCTCCATTGAACACACACTGTCACATTTGAGAGGTCAGTTTTCTAGAGTTAAAAAGATTTTGACAAAAAGAAAAAATTTGACTATTCCGAGGGCCATTCCTCAAGGTCTAACAAAAGTTTTGGCGTGGCCGCTAATACAGGAACCGCTTTAAAAACTTTTCTATTCACTGAAACCAAGAATTTTTTCCCTTTAAAAACAATTACAGGTCGAACGTGAGCCCAGTTTCTTTGCCGTCCCACGCATAATTGTTTCATCCAGGCTAAGTAGGCCTACAAAGCTAAGAAAATTGAATACATTACGAAAAAACGTACCACTAGAGATGAGTTCAGACGTCAAGATGAATCCTGTGAACAAAGGTATTTGTGGACAAAATTAGTCCAATCGCAAAATATTTATTATCACAAGGGTATTGAAAAATCCAAAAGCAGCTCGAGAAAGATCATGAAAAAAGTGAGAAAAATTTCAAACCAGCCGTCAAATTAATCATATTTTCTGAATTTTTGAGAAAATGTTCGGCTTGAAATCCTGTCGGCTTGATGTCCTCCACCCCTAATTTGGATGCCATGCTAAGTAATATTTTTTGATACTGTATCAACTAGCATAAAATTAGACTAAAGTTTTGAAGTTGAAAATCGACTAGCATAAATCGAAACCCAAAATGCATTTAAGTAAAAATTAAAATCTTTACACACAAAAAAAATGTTTTAGTAAGTTTTTCTTCACACATTTCGCAGTTTATGCGTCGATCAGAGTTCGGTTCAATTAGTGTTACAGGTCGAGGCGTGACTGATCACGATTTACAAGACATTAGGAATTTCAATGGCCAGCCAAAAAGCAGAATGGGCCCAAGGCCAGAAAAACAAAAATTTTATCTTCTATAAACTAAACCGTAAGCTAAGCTTAAAAATTGAGGTCTTTTTACGTTTTTTGCTCACAAATTAATAATTCATCATCTTGAACTGAAATTATTCTGCTACAATCTGATTGACTACAATTAAACGATCAAATTTCAATGCCATCTTAAATTGATTTGTTCACATTTTTAAGTCGAAATATACTGAATTTGCCTAAATTGAAGAACATCACTCAGATTAGAAAAAAAACATAGAAATCATCTTCAAGGAAAAAAAGACCAGCTTCGTATCTGCTCAAAATTCGATCATTTCGACGGTCTTGTCAAAGACGGTCTTGTCAGAAGTCGGCTTAAGAATAAAATGACCGCATTTGTATTAACTGAGTCAATCAGTGCAATCACTATGTTGTTCTAAGGATTTATACCTTGAGTATTACAAAATAGCAAAATTAAGAAATTTGGGCAGATTAATTGAAAACATCCAAGAAGAGTGAATATCATAAAAAAAAACGAATAATTTTTGCGTAATTTTATTAATTTAATCAAGATTTTTTAAAATCCTCAATTTAAAATGTTTACGTGCAATTCATGCAAAATTTATTCATTTTCTTGATCTTATTGACAATTGTAATAATTATTTTTATCAATTAGCCCGTATAAGCCAATAAAAGTCAATATGTTTAGGTTTTTCTGCACTTGGATCATTCTGTTTATTGCTCTCCGTCTCCAGGAATTTCATTGGCTGATTGATTGCTGATTTCGCAATGGCTCGAATTTCTATTTCTTGGAAATGCTTCTTTCAAATTTAACGGATTATTTTTGTTGTTTGTACTTCTGAGCAATATAATATGGCTACAAAAACTGAGCTAGTCGTTATTTTCATGTTTTCAAACAATTATGCTAGTCGATATTTTCGTCTTCAAACAAAAACTGAGCTAGTCGTTTTTTCTCATGTTTTCAAACATTTATGCTAGTCGATATTTTCGTCCAATTTACCTTTTTTGAATTTAAGTAGTATCTACTTAACAATCCCCCTTATAGTATCCACTACAAAATTGCTATCCCAATAAATAAAAGCAGTAAATTAGCACTAGAGCGTTCTATTTATAATTCGAATTTTACTGCATTCTGATTGATCGATAAAACGACTAACTCAATCTACTTAACAAATTACCCTTTTCTTGAAAGGGGGTAATTGTTAAGTAGATCCCCTAAGTGCTCTGCTGAGTTTCCTTTTACCTCTTTAAACCTAGTCTTTGGTTTCATTTTGCATAATTCAATTAAGTTGATGAGCGGCTGAAGCAGGCTTTCAAGGAAAGTAAAATTATTCAGCTCAATAATTATTTAGAACTCAGTATTTAGAAAAGTGTTCTCCTATGATGAAGGAGGCATCGAACATAGTCTCATCATGTGACCTATTAACATTTATCTTCCGCCTCCTTCCTCAGTGTTTAAAGCGTGTCATCACTAAGTTTAATACCCGTACATAGGGGCTGATCTAGGATTTTCTCAAGGGTGAAGGGGTAGCATACTTTAAAAAAATTTCTTGAAAAATTTAACTGTCTTATTTTAGGTCGACCAAATTGCTTTTATGACATTTTCCAAAACATGAGAAAGATCCTATGTTGAAAGCATTTTCTTGCGCCAATGGCAATTTTTTGAAAAGTTAAGAACACCCTTTTCGGGCACTTGGTGTAAAGTTTTATTGAAAAAAAGCTCTTTTTTAGTGCGCGCTCCCCCTCAAAGTTCGTATAGTGTCGGTCGGCCGAAACAAATGTCTTAAACAGTACCAACGGGGGGCGCATTGGGTAGTGCGGAGGTCGAATCCTTGAGGAACGAAAGCATCCATCCATATTCCTTAATGTCCCAATTCAAATTCGAAATTTCCAATTAAATTCATATATAACTATTATACTGCGATTAATTAATGATTCAACCACGGAACAAACGTGATGTAATCTTTTGCTTTCAATTTAGCAAATCAACGAACTTTTCTTGAAAAATGCCTCGTTTTCTTCATATCAATAAACTTTGAATCTTATTAGTCCACAGGTAGAGTTGTAATCAATGTAGGATCCATATAATTAAACTGTCTATACCGTCAGTAGAAACTCGTATTTTGTAAGTACTGGAAACAGGGGTTAAAATTGGTTATGATTTATCCAATTAGTGAATTAGATAAACAGAAGAGAGAGAGAGAGAGAGAGAGAGTGGGAGATTAAGAGGGTTACAATTTAAAAAATCAAGTCTTAGAACAAATTCAGCTAAAACATTAAGTCTGAGTTGCTTGACAATCTGATTTGTCAATTGTTGATTTGTTACTTTAAAACGGAGAAAATTCGAAAACTTGACTTTTCCGAGGGCCAAAAGACTTTGTGTAAAAACATTCGGCGCAGCCGCTTATTCAGCAGAGCTTCCACAAAGCGTCCTTTTGTGCGGGTAGTTTTTGAGAAAAGTCAAAAAAATTGAAAAAACGGTCCTTTATCCTTTCCGAGGTTCAAAAATTTTCTTGCAAAAAAGATTGGACCTAGCCGTATATGCAGTGGACTTCCCCACAACCCATAGTTTTCGATTGAAACAAAAACGCACATTTGGCAAGGTAGTTTTTGTGAAATGTCAAAAAGTTTCAAAAAACGACAGAAAATTGCTAAAAAATTTGGACGTCACCGTTTAATTTCAAATGTATTTTAGCATGAACCGAAAAAAGCAAGTAAGAAAGGTAAGTCCCGCAAGTTTTGTGAAATTTTAAAACCACAAGTAGACAAATGCAAATCACATTTTATAAAAAAAATGTCTTTTTCTATCACGCCTTAAAAAATTCTTCAGGGACCCATTTAAATTTAAGAACGCATCTAAAAGTTCAAAATTTTTTCGAAGTTTTTTTAAATCTAAATTTTATTTAAGAAAATTCAGAAAATCTGAAAACATTTCACATTTAATCAGACATTATTTCAGGCAGGACTTGCAACCTAAACGTATGCTGGCAGCATTACACAATAGGAATGCTAACTTCAAAATTTTTTAAAATTTTTTTTTCAAATGTAAATTTTTTAAAATCTAAATGTAATGAAAACCGTCGTATCTCGGAAGCTATGAGGGTTTGAGCAGACATATTTGGAGGCAAGATTTACAATTTATGAGAATATCCAGACAGCACCCTTCTATAGGTTTGGGAATTTCAAATTATGGTGTTAGTAATTAAAATCTCAAAATTGAAAACATTTTTCAAAACTTTGAGACGATCTGTCAAAAAAATTGGCCTTGACCTAAATTAAATCTTTAATTGATACTTATCCAGAATTTCATTCAAAAACAATCTGGAATGTTTATGATTTTTGCTTAAACGTTGTCCCCAAAGCCTTTTATGACCATTGTCCCAATTAAAAATCGCTTTAACTTGGCGTTCATAGAACACTTGTCGCTGCGTTTAAATAATAGATAGGTTCGTAGGGAAGTTTTTGAATTTTAGGTGGGCCGTATCTTTTCTTGAAAAAAAGTTGGGCGTAGCAGCTAATGCAGGGGAGCTTCCCACCGCCCATCCTTTCGATTGGATTCAAAAACCGATCAAAAAATCGAAATCCTACTTTTATAGGGACCATAACTTTGATTTAAAAAAAGTGGTTCGGCAGCTAATGTAGAGGAATCTCCCAAAAGCTGTCCGAAAAATATCAAAAACGTCTAAAAAACTTTTAAAAAACTGATCCCATATTTTTTTCATAATACCTGTTTATAGTAAAAGACAAGGGGCGCAGCTAAGGCGGAGGCATCAATCTGATACATTTTGATTTTGGTGTACTGATGCTGGATGCAACAGATAATTTCAAAAAATGGTTTTCATCTATAATCTTAGTTGTTTCTCTAACAAAATAAGACTGAAATTTTCCGAGAATTTGGAAATTTCCTAAAATATAAATTTTAAAACATGTTACAGCGTAGCCGCCGCTTAGGACCAGTGGCTTCTCACAATCTGTTGCCTCGATTAATTCCTTGATATCAGATTCGTCCAAATCGTTTTCGAGAAGAGAGAGTCAAAAGTTTCAAAACGCTCATCAAATCAACAAAGCTTTTCCGAGGGCCAAAACTAAATTGTCACAAAATTTGGACGCCACCGTTTATTCTGTGCAGTTTTTCTCAATTATGTCTTTTGATTGAACACAAATTCTCAGATTGAGGAAGTTAATTTTTAAAAAAAATTCAAAGAGTTTCAAAAACAGTCAAATAATCCAAATTTCAAGCATTCGGTCCTTCAAGAATGAGGGACGCCACCCTTTCGATTGAAATCAAAATATCATATTTGGGAGGGTAGTTTTTGAGAGGTCCAAAAATCAAAATTTTGATTTTTCCGAGGGCCATAAAATTTGTACAAAAAAAATACGCATAACCACTTATACAGTAGAGCCAACACAACTGGTACTTTCGATTGAAATCAAAATTTCCTATTTGGGAAGGTAGCTTTTGAGAGATATCAAAAGTTTAAAAAAAACGGTCAAAACAAAAATTTTAATTTTTCCGAGGGCCATAACGTTTTAAGCGTTCCACAGCCCGAGCTATCGATTGAACCCAAAATATCAGATATGTGAGGGTATTTTTGGAGAAAATGAAAGAGAAAACAATGAGTCAAATATTACACAACAGATTTTCGAGAAAAACTAAAAATGTTGAGAAAAGTGAAAACTTCTTTGAGAAAAACTAAAAATGTTGAGAAATGTGAAAACTTCTTTCCAAAGCTTCTCGAAAAAATAAAATAAAAACCGAATCCCTATAATTTTTTCATAATACTTGTTTATATATTTTTCAAAAGTTTTTTTGCTACTGTGATAAAAGGATCTAACGAAAAACGAGAATTCTGTCACATTTGACAGTCATTGTAAAATATGCAAACCGGGCAATGGTTTTGGTCGAATGTTTTGTTCAAACTGTTTTGAAAGTTGATGTTTCTTATTCCGAAGATGGCGCTAAAAAATTTCTAACCAGTGTTTTCAATACTGGGACCACTTATTGAAAATTTTTTAACGTCCTTCGAATCAGGGCTAAAGGGGCTGCTCGCTCACCTCATTTGCTCGAAATTAAACCTATAATTTCAAACAGGTTTTTCTCGACACTGGGAAAGTTTTCTGAAACTATTTGATGTCATTCGAATCACGACTAGAAAGGCTTCAATTTGATATATCGCTGGACCCATGCCGATGATTATCAAAAATCTCAACAGCTCTTTGAATTATACATATCTTTTTTGATACAATTTTTAGCTGAAAAGTCCCAATTGAGAATTTGTTTTTTTTTGTTATACAAGAGCGTAAATTGCCTTCCAGCAGTTAACTTTTCCCAAAAACTACGCAAAATCTTCAAAATTAAAGAATGCTTTTCATGCAAAAGAGGCATCATTCAACTCTATTTTATTAAAATTCAACTAACAAACAGTTAGCCATAGGTAAATACATTTAACTTACGTCGAGAAAACAAACGACACGGTTAAGTGAAAAATGACGCAAACCTTCCACGCTTAAAAATATTATCAACAGACTTACACATTTCTTTCATGACACAATTTAGGAAACATTCATAGCATGTTCTGAACATAAGCTATTGGCATCAATCCAAGACATCGAGCCTAAACGATTTCCTTGACCAGAAAAATCAATTTCTCAAAATTGTTATTTTTATCAAATCACCAAGCCCGTAGCGTTGCAGTAATTATAAAAATATAATCAAGATACGTTTGAATCAAAATCATGTCGAGATTTAAACTTTTTTTGTGTTTTTTTTTAAAAATCAGATGCGTCTGCAGACAAATATAGTATGGTGCAGGGGCTTATTGAAACTCTTTCCAGCCAGCAGATGATAAGGCATATTGTCTCGTCTCTCCTCTACTTTCAGCTGAGTCTCTTTTTCCAATTGATTTAGAAAGTGCGGAAAACCGTAGAAGTTCTTTAGCTCATCTGTTTCCATAAGGTCTTCTCGAACCCCGAAAACGAAGAGAGCACCTAAAAAAAATTTTATTTCAAACTGTGAAAGATATCAAAAATAATTCGAAATAACGCTTGCTAATCACAGAGCGGAAACAGTCGCATCACTTGCGATAGAAAAATACAAATGTTCATGTTCTATATTTTCTTTCAAAAATTTGACTTTGCCCAAAACCATAGTTGTTCTCTACTAAAATAAATAAGAAGAGTGAAGATTTTTCTGAAATTGCAATCTTCCCATAAACATATTTTTTGTAAAAAGTCAAGGAGTCGCCATTCTGCAGTCAAAATTCTCCCAGCCAGCTCTTTCGATTGAAGCCTTCATTTCATATTTTAGGGTAGTTTCTTAGAAAATTCAAAAAGTTTCTGAAAAACAGTCGAAGTTCAAAAACCAGAATTTTCCGCGAATCATACATTTAAAAAAAAATTATTTGGGCGTAGCAGCTTATGGATAAGAGATTCATATAATCGGTAGTTTCGATTGAATGCAAAATCTGAAGATTTGGGAGGATACTTTTCGAAGGGCCATAACTTTCTGTGTTGAGAATTTGGACGTAGCCGCACATTCAGAACAGCTTTACACAAACCATTCGTTGGATTTAAAGTAAAATTTTACAAATGGAAATTGTTGAGTTGGTTCCACTGAACTAAAACTGTTGCAAAAAGTGAAAAAGAAAATCGAAAGCGTCAAAAAATATATAAAAAACCCTATCCAGTATATTTTCATAACACATGCTTTTGTCTAACAAACATTTTTTGGCCATCAAAACTAAACAAAAACACATAAGCTGAAAACTTGTAGTCGAAAAATAAATTGAAAAAAACAAGCAATTAAAAAAGACTTCTATGCTTAACAAAGTAGGCCGATAAAAAAGGGTACCAGGTAAAAAAAAGTCATTTTAAAAAATGGAAAATCAACCAACGGAAACTGGGCCGAAAAACCACGAACCCGAAAAAACTCAATGATGAATTAGTACTTTTGCGCTGGTTAATTCTAATTTCCAGAAATTAAATTCAATCTCCGCATAAAAATAATTTTTCAAGAAAATTTCTCGTTGATCTTCATATTGATTTGAATTGGCTATTTGATTTTAAATCCTAGTGTACAAATAAATAACGAATTTTTATATCGAAATAACTGCTGTTGTAACGCTTGAAAAAGTCATTACTTCACGAAACGTACTCCAGTTAAATACTACCTAGATGCGGTAGTTTCATTTGAATTTTCAAGACATGGAGCATGTCTTAAAATTTACATTACTATAAAATTGACTACTCTGTGAACAAAGTTATTTACGTGAAAAAAGTCTAGTACCCGATTGCAATACCATTGCTTATCGCAAGGGTAAATATGCAGTGCTATGAGAAATAAATTTACAAGCCAAACGATAGTTCGAAAATTTTTTTCAAGGATGTAAAAAACTTCTGACAGCATTCGAAGCCCGGGCGCTTTCCAATGAAGGTACAATTTGAATCTGATTTGATAATGAACCAAGCTATCAATTGATTTTGTTGAGCAATTGGTTAACCTGAAAAAATGTTCTATATTACGATTTGATAACACTTGCTAACCACAAGCGTTACAACAGCAATTATTTCGATATAAAATGCGTTATTTATTTGTACACGGGGCTTTAAAATCAAATAGTCAATTGAAAATCAATATGAAGATTAAGAAAAATTTATTTTTATGCGACGATTGAAATTTTTTATTTATGGAAATTTAAATTAACTAGCACAAAAATTACTAATTCATGGAGAGAGGCGAAGCTGCGCATCCCAAACACGAACGAGATAAGGACAGAAAAGCAGCTGTATAAAATGAAATTAACGAAAATATAAATGAACCTCGAATTAATAAAATTTTTTTACTACGTATCGGATTCGAGGTTTGAGGTCTCACACCCATCCCTCTAAGCCACGGACGATTAACGATCGTCAAAGACTAGCCAAAGTAAGGCAAAGAAGATGTTATGAAATCTCCAGTGCTAGATTGTTATTATAGCATAAGTTCCACCAAATGAGCACTTTTATTGGCGAGCTAGGATGGAAATATAAATAGAGTCACACTGATACACTACTCTCGCTACTTTTAAAAGCCAGAAGTTATTTTAAAAGCCAGAAATATTTCAAAACCAAACGCGTCGACCGACCTGGTCGCATCACCTTGAGCACATTAGGAATGCAGTGTGCTGTTACGTGACCGAGGGTGAAGGTACCAGCACATACTACGAGGTCGTAGCTGCATTCGTCCAAGGGCAGTGGTTCATTAAGACTGGCCTGTATGCAACGAGAATAAAGTCCCAGAGATTTGGCCTGAGCCAACATCTCCCGGCTCAAGTCCAAAGCGTCGATTCGTCTGAATTGGAAGGGGACAAGAGCTGTTGCTACCAATCCAGTTCCTGCTCCAATGTCCAAGACATCCACGCCATCGGTCGGCTTCGTTTTAACACTGGAAATATGTACCTCATTGAAATCATCAGTGGCCTAAGCAATTACAATCAATTAATATTTTTAATTGAATTTTTTTATAGATTACATGGAAAATCAGCCACATACATCGTCCTTTAATCATCGAGTAAATCCGATAATCGTTTTATATTTCAGAAATTAGGAATCTATTTTCAACGCAGAGGCGAAGTTGCACTTCGCATACACAAGCAAAAATATGACCGACAACGCTACTAGGAAAAACTGATTGAATAAAACTTTGAGCAAACAAAATTTCTTCGGTGACGCACGCCAATTATGAGTCTACATAACTGCTAACTGATGCAAGCTAATTATGATGCATTAGCAGTACCAGTCAATTTGAAAAGAAATTTACCAACTAACATGCCTCAGTTTATAGAGGACGCATTTTAATTAGGATACGAAGAAGTTCATCAAAAACATCCGACCCTGCCCAGGCTCGAACCCTCTTATTTTGCTGCAGGTCTCCTTCCCTACCTCTACGCTACAGAACTATGATACATTGAAGCTAAAGTGCTATTTGTAATGCAATAGTCTGTGTTAAAATCCTCAGCATTGGCTGTACTTAATAGCTGGATCAAAATGAACACATTTTGTCGCAACAATTGCATCGCAACAATATTTGGTACTTAGATTGGAAAAAAAAGAAAGTTCATACTATCACAGAAGCTATGCTTGTGCAAACAAAGTTCTATTAGTTTCATACGAACTCTATTAGTATCTCTCAGAATTGTACAAAAAAATCAATCCTTTAAGAGAGTTGAATTGCAGATAAAAGTTCTTTAAACAGAAAAACGCCCATGACGCAGAGGCTTAGCTGCACTTCAAACCATAAGAAAAAATTACAAAAGGCAATAAAAGGTTTAATCGCGAAAATAGGCTTTAAAGCGCTGTTGTTGTTGTTTGTAGCTGCAAAGGGAGGGGTCGTCCAAGTCGTGTCTCAATTATCGTTTCGTTTCAGTATTCCACAATCTAAGATTGCGCAAATTGATTAATCGTTTCGTATCGTACGCCAAACAGTAACTATGGTTCTCCCAGATTTTGCTGTGAGCGAGAAGGCCCCTTCTGACAGTAGCGTTGAGCCCGTTCTAGGGAGCAGTTTTTAATTAGTGCGAAGAGCTGAGAAAAACCTCAACCCTTTATCTTGGTAGGTTAAGCCTTTTTGCGACTGCAACGGGGTTGTCCCACAGGTCGTTAACTTGATCGTCAGGTCCTCGTACACATGTTAGCTTCGTGAAGCTTTGAATTACTAAAAAAATGGTTACAGGTTTCGAATCGCTAGCTTCCGAACAAAACTCTCAAAGTAACGTACAAGAGAATTGAGAAAAGTGTCATGAACAACTTCAGCTCCCATTTGGACCCTTACCCTGAGTTTCACCACCTGGCAGCGCCCCCAAGTGAAACAGAACAATGCGCTAAGAGCAACATCAGGGTGCTTAAGAATGAGTGACATCACACATCTGCACGACGAAACTAACATTATGACATCTGCGCAAGTTGTTACATCGGACAACACAACACCGATGATCCATTTCATTTCTGGGTACTCCCTACCTCCCTTACAATTGAGAGCTTGTAAGATAATCCCGAAGAAGCTGCCAAACATCTGCAGCGTAACACATAGACTTCCAGAAAAGGTTTTTTCCTCGGTTCTCTCTACTAACTGAAAACTCTCCGCTTGAATCAGGCACGGAGTTTCAGTCATCTCTCCGCACCCCGAATAACCAGTCCTCTAGAATGGACATGTTTTAATAACATAAAAGCCTTCCTCTTGAGTGTACCATACAGAGAAGTTGTCGACACCAGCAAGAAGACGCTATCACTGGTACAGGTGGTTCGGTTTCTACGCCAGGTTTTCCCCTTAGAAATCCTGGAGATAAAGCAGTGAATAATTGTACGAGATAAAAAAAACAATTATTAACGCATATTCTCTATCTCTCAAACATAAGCGATCTATCCAATTCAATCAGAAATTCAAAGCAGAGATCGATGTAGCTAGAACAACAACAACAACAACAGTTGTGCACTTATTTGAGCAAATTAGGTTGGAAAAAATAACTTGTATTATAACACAAGTGCTTGTTTATGCAGATCAGACAAAACGCGTAGTTTCTGATTGTAAAAATTCATCCAATTATGAAAATGACAGAAATACGTTTTCCTCAAGAAACTTATATTTTGTAGAAAGCTGATCGCTGGGAATTTTTTGGGAAAATAAATGACAAATCAGAAAGATTTCAACCTGGCTAATTAGACAATCGACTTCACTGTAGTAATAATCTTGCACCACCTTTGCCAGCGATAAGTGTCCGACATATTTAACATCTTCCTCGATGTCCTTTTCAAATGACTCCGCCCATCTGTCGTATACACTGCGCAGCTCACTCTCCTCAGTACGCAGTCCCACGTGCCCTAGACTTTCTGCACGACCACCAGTGATCTTAGAATCTCCACTGTTTATCCCGTCATCTGTTTTAATACTCATGACAACAGAGTAGCACAAGCTACTTTCAATTCAATATAACTTCACCGGTTTGCCGTTCAATTTAATAATTTTTCGATCTACAACCACGGCCATTAGACACGAACTATTGGCAAACTTTCTGAAAAAAGTTGCAACTGATCAAAAACATGTAAAATGCCGAAACATTTTTACGAAAAAATGTCGAAACAATTTTACGGAACTATCCTTTTTCTTACTTTGAATCCTTCGAGTTGTTCGTTAGCGCGGTCTAAGAGGTTACGGTACCGTTTTTGAGTCTAAAAAAAAGAAATTGCGCCGTGGTTGTATCAGTACAAATACAAGAACTACTGAAGAGATAAATATTATCGTTGCAACTCTCTCACTTTAGCACTAGCTTATAAAACTAAATCGGTAGATTAAAACCATCAGTTCAAGCTCAAAGCATCAATATTGAAAGTTCATATCTTTATCTTATTTCAACTGTGCATTATATATATTTAGCACACTGTCTAATTAAAACCAATTGACTTTCATCTGAAGTAATAATTGGTTCATACCGATGTGAATAATCTCTGAAGTCATGATCTTTAATCTCTTGATACTAAAAATGGGAAACTAATTCATTCAATTAAATCTTGTTTCAACTTGTTTGTAAGCTAAATAAATCTATTTATGGATTAAAGCAGTCAGGAAGAAATTGGTACTATACCTTACAGATGTTCCTTAAGTCAATAGATTTTACAGCGTCAAAAAGTGATCCCTGTCTTTTCATGAGAATTTCAAAAGATGTTTTGGAATACGTATGCATTTGGGTGGATGATATAATTTACGCTTGCAATGATGCTAACAAGTTTATATCATTTGAACAACAAATATCTAGTCAATTCAAAATCAGCGAAACAGCAAAACTTTATTGGTTTTTGGGGATGAAATTCAACTTTTGTGGGGATGGGTTAGAAATTTCTCAGGAAGCGTATATTGACAAGCTACTGTCAAAATTTGGTTTGATTGAGTGTAAACCAGTGTCTACACCTGCAGCTGATGGTTTAAAACTTTGTAAACGGCTACCAAATGAGGTGAAATTAGCAAACGACAAAGATTATAGAGGACTTATCGGCAGTCTAAGTTACTTGTCAATTACTACAAGGCCTGATATTTCATTCATCGCTCATTGCTTGAGTAGATATGTGAACGACCCTACTGAAGTACACTGGATTGCTGCAAAACGAGTTCTACGATATTTGAAAGGAACTAGATCGTATAAACTTATCTACAGACGATGTACTGCTACGCCAATCTTGTATGGCTATTCTGATTCTGATTGGGGAGGTGACAGTGACACTAGACGCAGTACTAGTGGATATTGCTTTTTCCTGTTTGAAAACAGCGGTGCAATATCGTGGGCTAGCAAACTCCAAACTACTGTTGCAAAATCTACAGCTGAATCAGAGGCTACAGCTCTTTCGTTAGCCTGTAATGAAGGATTATTCCTGTTGAATTTACTGATCGAAATCAAACTCGATTTAATTGATTTCAAAATGTTTGTGGACAACCAAGCATGTATTTCTCTTGTGAAAAACGACGTTAACAAGGGAGTCGTAAAACATTTTGCTATTCATCTACATTTCATCAGGGACTTAATTCAAAAGAAACAGTTGGATTTGAACTATATTGGGACTGACAATATGGTGGCTGATATTCTCACTAAGAATTTGGGCAAGACAAAGTGCAAACGTTTTGGGCTTCAGATGTTCGCCAATTGAGTGGGGGTTTCAACTGTGCATTATATATATTTAGCACACTGTCTAATTAAAACCAATTGACTTTCATCTGAAGTAATAATTGGTTCATACCGATGTGAATAATCTCTGAAGTCATGATCTTTAATCTCTTGATACTAAAAATGGGAAACTAATTCATTCAATTAAATCTTTCGCTGCTATTTCAATTTATGGACCCTAAGATCTTATGAACGTACGCTACTAAACAGATCAACCCAATATTCACTATATGGAGCTAATACCTATTATACAAATAAACCAGCAGTAAAATGCTTTTATACAATAATCCGAAAACGAATTTGTTGCTACTTGCAAATTTTTCCAAATACAAATTTCCGACAACATTTTGGAATTTTTTCATGTACCCGGAAGAAAAACTGAACTTACTAAACTTGCCCAGAGATGTAAACCTAATAAGTGCCCTACCCTGATTACCGTTCCCTTCATTATTGACTAGCATCATTTCTGAACCACTATATCGCATAAAGGCAAACAAAACAGAAAACAATAGCAGCGAAAAGTTAAGGCCAAAATCAAGGATTTGAATTTCTAAATTCTACACTCGCCACTAATTTCATCACTAAAATTTTCGCGCTGAGCGGAAAACCTGCTGGGGGTTGGTTTAGAAATAACCATCCCCGGTAATGAAGAAGCCATTTCTCTAATGAAGACCAAGAATCAGGTCTATCGTTGAACTTAAAACTCTACGGCACCCTTTCTAACTGCTATTGGTGGACTGAGCTTCTATCCAAACACCAAAATCTGAAAAACTTCAAAACCTCCTCGAATGTGGGTCACCCATAAACAAGCGTGAAATCATCCTGTGGCACGATATTATTAGCAGCTCTATCAACGGTCACGTAAGCAACAAAAGTTCAAAAGCCAAATTCGCGCAAAGTATTGAGAAATCTAACACAGTTATTAAACAACTTAAAACTGACACAAACGATCATAGAAAAACAAGCTCAAAACTTTCATCGAATCATTGAGTTCTATAAAAAGTGGCAAAGTGGTAAAAAAAAAATCAATCCACCCTGTCAAATCAAAACCAACTCGGCATACGAGTACGTGGTATTACGGAAGAAACGGGAAGTCCAGACGAGCAAATGCCCTCTAACATATTCGCCGTAAAAAAACTTCTAAAATTTTTGAGAATCAAATATAAACGTCTAAGCAAAGTCCAACGCCTAGGAAAAATCAAAAACGACATTGGAGGGTCTCGTGCCCTCCTAATTAATCTTGAATGTTCATTGAGTAACAATCTTGCCCTGAAATCTGCCTTTCGTTTGAAATATTCTCAACATGTGGTGTTTCTAGGTCGCGAACAATTCCCCTTCGATACCAAAATAGAAATTGATTGCTTAAGAAAAGGGTGATTTCTGATGGATAATCAGGAATTCGAAACTTAAAACTGGCATCAAAAGAAGACGATAATTAGGTTGAATGTGTCGATAAGTCATCAGTTGCTGCAACCGAAAGTGAGACTGATGCCAAACGACTCTAAATTGTCACTATCTTGTCTTTGAATGTCAGAAGCATACTTCTTCTCAAAAGAAGAACGAAACAGGAAAAACTTTATCAAAATCCAACTACGACTTTGTTTGCTTAACTGAAACGTGGCTAACATCGGATATTCCCGATTCTGCTCTCACATCAGATATTCCCCCAGATTTTAAAATTTTTCGCAGTGACAGAAAAACAAGTTGTTTCAAAACTAAACACGGTGGTGTACTAGAAGCAGTGAGAAATGATGTTAAACAGGATCAAAGTGAATTTACGCGTGAAGAAAATAAAACTGCTGTTAAAATTTATACCAAGCCGAAGCCTCCATTAGTATGTACAGTTGACAATCCTCCAGGAGAGTTCACTATAAAAGGAAGTTTGGAGATTTCAATACGTTTTTTGAAGACCTCTGCAAACTTACCGCTGAAGAAAGTTATCAACAAGTTGTAACCGCAGACGATATTAAATTTTCGAAAACCAAATGGAGTCAAATGAGCTCGAGCGTTGATTACAAAAATGATATTACAAATTTTCAAAAACCTTAATTTGAGCAATGCTGCAAGCACATAACTTGATGTGATCTTAACCAATGACCCAGATCCAATAATCGAAGGTAAAATCGACAAAAAAACGCTTTAAAGATTACTCCATTGATAATAAGCCATTCTAAGGGTTTACGAGTACGCTGAAGTGTAGCTGCTCGAAACTCGAAACCAACCATTACTCGACTCGGAAAACTCATCGAGTATTTTCCTTAGTACTTGAACTCGCCCTTCAAACACTCGAATGTAAAAAACATCAATCGGTATCTCTTCTCGTGACTCTTAGGGTATTTTTTATGCTGAATTTTTCGGAGATCACGACGAAAGCACTTTTAACATGAAAATTAAATTAGAGAAACGCATCACACAAAGTATTTATAACATAGAGTGACTGTTCATGTGTAGAAACAGGTTTCGCTCGTGGGTTTTCGGCGACATACGGGTCTGCAAGTGATTCCTACTCAGTCGCCCGAAGGTCAAAAATCGGAAAAAATACTCGTCACCTTTAAATACTCGAACTCGGAAAGTCGAAGTTAGGAATATAATACTCAAACTCGAAATAGCAATTACTCGAACTCTGCCCGAGTACTCGGTACTCGACTCGTAAACTTTGGCCATGCTCCGATCTTTAACCATACTAAGTTTAAGAAGCTGCGCCCCCCGTCAGTACAAGAGAAGTGTGATTGAATGAACTGTTCACCGGGTTTTCCGCAGTACGTCAACATGGGAAGAATATGATAAGGCTATGAAAATCAGCCGTGAGCAGTGGTTAGATAACCAATATCCGGAAAGTTGGTCGTCGCGGGTTGCATCCCATGCCCTTGAAAAGATCATCAGGGAGGGCAAAAACAAGAAGAACATGACTGAGAAAAAGAAGCCCTGTGATTATAGCAGTGATTCACCACCCATCTTGATGGTCCAATATAAGGGTAATCACAGTCAGACATTAGAAAAAAAAGTGCGCGATATCACCAATGCGCAGATAAAATTCACGACGAGGAAAATGAAAACTTGTATGCCCTATCTATAATCCTCCTTTTCCAGTGAACTAAAATCAAAAGTGGTGTACAGTCTTGAATGTTGTGGGTGCAAATTCATCTATGTTGGCCAGACGATCCGACATCTCACCACAAGGATCGAGGAACACCGAAAAGAGGATACCCCAGTTGGACATCATATAAGGCAGTGTGGTAGTGAAAGTGGTAAGTCGGAAATTAAATGGGAAATAATCGACCAGTTGTCGAGCAGCACCAAATTATTTACATTAGAGGCGCTGCTCATTGGGAAAGAGAGACCGGCAATTAACATGCGCGACGAGTTTAGAAGTAGGGAGCTGACACTAAGGCTATAGTTCCAGAATCAAAAAATTTTGGCTAAAACAAGGAAAAAATTTCGAAATAACTTACATGCTAACATAAAAATAAGCGACAAAACGAAATTGTAAAAAAAAATATGAAAACTCTCAGAAATTTGTGACAAAAAATGTAAAATTGTTACATAATAGTTGTTACATAAATTCAGTAATATTTGTAAAGTTTCGATTAGTTGAAATTCTAAAAATTTGAAACAATGATGTACATGACACTTTTTGTGATCTTTGATCATTTTGTACAGCTAGCTTAGAATTTTTAAAACCTGAAGGTGCCTGAAAATGTTCCAAAACGTTCGTTTGCATTTACAATTTTAACGCATTCTCAAAATAGCAGTAACGTTGGAGGCGAGCAAAAAACAGATAGTCTTTCCCAGACAAACCAAATTTGCGTATAAGAAAACAGACTGGGATTATGTGATTGAAGCAAATATTGACAAACCCTTCAATTCCTACTGTTATAGTTTTGTTAATCATCTAGTCAATCATAGATAAAATTGGATAAAAAATATCAAAACTAACGTTCCGAAGGTAACAAAACATCGACCTTCCTAGCCACATTTGGCATCAAATACTACTTTTTTCCTAAATGAAAAAACTCGAAAGCGAAAAACGACAGTGGCTTCGGCCAAATGTATAAAGATCACTCAAAATCAAGTGCCTCGAAAAAAAAACAAATAAACAACTCGACGAAGATTTAAGTGGTTTTGAAGCAGATGTGCTCAAAAATTGACGTTTCAGTAGCATACAAAGGCATCTGGAATCAATAAAAAAAACTCTCTCCATCCCTCATACAGTTCAACAAGAAGGAAACAACTGGGAAACTGACCAAGAAAAGCCTGAATTTTTCAAAAGTTTTTTCTACAATGTTCTCAATATTAAAAATCCTCATCCTATCAATTCACGGCAATATCTATTCAGCAGGATAACAATAACCAAAAAGAAAGTGAAAACAGTTCTCGGCAGTTTACAATTAAATAAAATGGGTTGCGTTGTAAACTTATTCTTAATTTTTGTTGCAAAACGCTTTGCAAGTCAATATTACTATTTTTTAGAATAATCGTAAACAAAGACAGTACCCCAATTTTTGAAAAATAAGTCAGGTCTCTCCGATTTTCGAAAAAGTTAGTAAAGCTGATGTTGGTTGCTATCGACCAATCAGTGTTTTGTGCTGTTTATCAAAAGTCCTCGAAAAAACATTCTTTTATAAATTTTATGAAACTTGTCGACATTAAGTACGCTAAAATCAGTTTGGTTTTCGAAAGCAACGATCAGCAGTCATCCAACATTTGCTTTTTCTTTACTCATTATACAAATTAAGATGACAAAAAATTTCAAAATTTTACTATACTCTACCTAAATTTTGAAAATCATTTGACAAAGTTGCCCACGACCTTCTAATTCAAAAATTAATTGATTTAAAAATAGGCGGAAGTTAATCTTTGTTGTCATTTCATATCTTGAAAACTGAAACAGTTCGTGAAAATAAACAACGAAATTGGATTATAGAGATGTCACGAGTGGTGTGCCACAAGGGTGAAAACTCGGCCCATTAAAAAAAATTTATCAACAATTTGCCAGACGCCAGCCCAGATCCGGAAAGTTTCGGCTTTGCAGATGACTTTAAACTCATAGCACTCAACAGCGAATACCTGATCAACGTGCTGAACAACTTAATAACTGGTGCAGCAAAAAATTTATGGAAAACACGCAAGCAGATTTCAATAAGTTTGGAGATTTCAATACGTTTTTTGAAGACCTCTGCAAACTTACCGCTGAAGAAAGTTATCAACAAGTTGTAACCGCAGACGATATTAAATTTTCGAAAACCAAATGGAGTCAAATGAGCTCGAGCGTTGATTACAAAAATGATATATTACAAATTTTCAAAAACCTTAATTTGAGCAATGCTGCAAGCACATAACTTGATGTGATCTTAACCAATGACCCAGATCCAATAATCGAAGGTAAAATCGACAAAAAAACGCTTTAAAGATTACTCCATTGATAATAAGCCATTCTAAGGGTTTACGAGTACGCTGAAGTGTAGCTGCTCGAAACTCGAAACCAACCATTACTCGACTCGGAAAACTCATCGAGTATTTTCCTTAGTACTTGAACTCGCCCTTCAAACACTCGAATGTAAAAAACATCAATCGGTATCTCTTCTCGTGACTCTTAGGGTATTTTTTATGCTGAATTTTTCGGAGATCACGACGAAAGCACTTTTAACATGAAAATTAAATTAGAGAAACGCATCACACAAAGTATTTATAACATAGAGTGACTGTTCATGTGTAGAAACAGGTTTCGCTCGTGGGTTTTCGGCGACATACGGGTCTGCAAGTGATTCCTACTCAGTCGCCCGAAGGTCAAAAATCGGAAAAAATACTCGTCACCTTTAAATACTCGAACTCGGAAAGTCGAAGTTAGGAATATAATACTCAAACTCGAAATAGCAATTACTCGAACTCTGCCCGAGTACTCGGTACTCGACTCGTAAACTTTGGCCATGCTCCGATCTTTAACCATACTAAGTTTTAGAAGCTGCGCCCCCCGTCAGTACAAGAGAAGTGTGATTGAATGAACTGTTCACCGGGTTTTCCGCAGTACGTCAACATGGGAAGAATATGATAAGGCTATGAAAATCAGCCGTGAGCAGTGGTTAGATAACCAATATCCGGAAAGTTGGTCGTCGCGGGTTGCATCCCATGCCCTTGAAAAGATCATCAGGGAGGGCAAAAACAAGAAGAACATGGCTGAGAAAAAGAAGCCCTGTGATTATAGCAGTGATTCACCACCCATCTTGATGGTCCAATATAGGGGTAATCACAGTCAGACATTAGAAAAAAAGTGCGCGATATCACCAATGCGCAGATAAAATTCACGACGAGGAAAATGAAAACTTGTATGCCCTATCTATAATCCTCCTTTTCCAGTGAACTAAAATCAAAAGTGGTGTACAGTCTTGAATGTTGTGGGTGCAAATTCATCTATGTTGGCCAGACGATCCGACATCTCACCACAAGGATCGAGGAACACCGAAAAGAGGATACCCCAGTTGGACATTATATAAGGCAGTGTGGTAGTGAAAGTGGTAAGTCGGAAATTAAATGGGAAATAATCGACCAGTTGTCGAGCAGCATCAAATTATTTACATTAGAGGCGCTGCTCATTAGGAAAGAGAGACCGGCAATTAACATGCGCGACGAGTTTAGAAGTAGGGAGCTGACACTAAGGCTATAGTTCCAGAATCAAAAAAATTCTGGCTAAAACAAGGAAAAAATTTCGAAATAACTTACATGCTAACATAAAAATAAGCGACAAAACGAAATTGTAAAAAAAAAATATGAAAACACTCAGAAATTTGTGACAAAAAATGTAAAATTGTTACATAATAGTTGTTACATAAATTCAGTATTATTTGTAAAGTTTCGATTAGTTGAAATTCTAAAAATTTGAAACAATGATGTACATGACACTTTTTGTGATCTTTGATCATTTTGTACAGCTAGCTTAGAATTTTTAAAACCTGAAGGTGCCTGAAAATGTGCCAAAACGTTCGTTTGCATTTACAATTTTAACGCATTCTCAAAACAGCAGTAACGTTGGAGGCGAGCAAAAAACAGATAGTCTTTCCCAGACAAACCAAATTTGCGTATAAGAAAACAGACTGGGATTATGTGATTGAAGCAAATATTGACAAACCCTTCAATTCCTACTGTTATAGTTTTGTTAATCATCTAGTCAATCATAGATAAAATTGGATAAAAAATATCAAAACTAACGTTCCGAAGGTAACAAAACATCGACCTTCCTAGCCACATTTGGCATCAAATACTACTTTTTTCCTAAATGAAAAAACTCGAAAGCGAAAAACGACAGTGGCTTCGGCCAAATGTATAAAGATCACTCAAAATCAAGTGCCTCGAAAAAAAAACAAATAAACAACTCGACGAAGATTTAAGTGGTTTTGAAGCAGATGTGCTCAAAAATTGACGTTTCAGTAGCATACAAAGGCATCTGGAATCAATAAAAAAAACTCTCACTATCCCTCATACAACTGGGAAACAACTGGGAAACTGACCAAGAAAAGCCTGAATTTTTCAAAAGTTTTTTTTACAATGTTCTCAATATAAAAAATCCTCATCCTATCAATTCACGGCAATATCTATTCAACAGGATAACAATAACCAAAAAGAAAGTGAAAACAGTTCTCGGCAGTTTACAATTAAATAAAATGGGTTGCGTTGTAAACTTATTCTTAATTTTTGTTGCAAAACGCTTTGCAAGTCAATATTACTATTTTTTAGAATAATCGTAAACAAAGACAGTACCCCAATTTTTGAAAAATAAGTCAGGTCTCTCCGATTTTCGAAAAAGTTAGTAAAGCTGATGTTGGTTGCTATCGACCAATCAGTGTTTTGTGCTGTTTATCAAAAGTCCTCGAAAAAACATTCTTTTATAAATTTTATGAAACTTGTCGACATTAAGTACGCTAAAATCAGTTTGGTTTTTGAAAGCAACGATCAGCAGTCATCCAACATTTGCTTTTTCTTTACTCATTATACAAAACACGATGACAAAAAATTTCAAAATTTTACTATACTCTACCTAATTTTTGAAAATCATTTGACAAAGTTGCCCACGACCTTCTAATTCAAAAATTAATTGATTTTAAAAATGGGCGAAAGTTACTCTTTGTTGTCATTTCATATCTTGAAAATTGAAACAGTTCGTGAAAATAAACAACGAAATTGGATTATAGAGATGTCACGAGTGGTGTGCCACAAGGGTGAAAACTCGGCCCATTAAAAAAAAAAATTATCAATAATCTGCCAGACGCCAGCCCAGATCCGGAAAGTTTCGGCTTTGCAGATGACTTTAAACTTATAGCACTCAACAGCGAATACCTGAATCAACGTGCTGAACAACTTAATAACTGGTGCAGCAAAAAAATTATGGAAAACACGCAAGCAGATTTCAATAAGTTTGGAGATTTCAATACGTTTTTTGAAGACCTCTGCAAACTTACCGCTGAAGAAAGTTATCAACAAGTTGTAACCGCAGACGATATTAAATTTTCGAAAACCAAATGGAGTCAAATGAGCTCGAGCGTTGATTACAAAAATGATATAATACAAATTTTCAAAAACCTTAATTTGAGCAATGCTGCAAGCACATAACTTGATGTGATCTTAACCAATGACCCAGATCCAATAATCGAAGGTAAAATTGACAAAAAAACGCTTTAAAGATTACTCCATTGATAATAAGCCATTCTAAGGGTTTACGAGTACGCTGAAGTGTAGCTACTCGAAACTCGAAACCAACCATTACTCGACTCGGAAAACTCATCGAGTATTTTCCTTAGTACTTGAACTCGCCCTTCAAACACTCGAATGTAAAAAACATCAATCGGTATCTCTTCTCGTGACTCTTAGGGTATTTTAAATGCTGAATTTTTCGGAGATCACGACGAAAGCACTTTTAACATGAAAATTAAATTAGAGAAACGCATCACACAAAGTATTTATAACATAGAGTGACTGTTCATGTGTAGAAACAGGTTTCGCTCGTGGGTTTTCGGCGACATACGGGTCTGCAAGTGATTCCTACTCAGTCGCCCGAAGGTCAAAAATCGGAAAAAATACTCGTCACCTTTAAATACTCGAACTCGGAAAGTCGAAGTTAGGAATATAATACTCAAACTCGAAATAGCAATTACTCGAACTCTGCCCGAGTACTCGGTACTCGACTCGTAAACTTTGGCCATGCTCCGATCTTTAACCATACTAAGTTTTAGAAGCTGCGCCCCCCGTCAGTACAAGAGAAGTGTGATTGAATGAACTGTTCACCGGGTTTTCCGCAGTACGTCAACATGGGAAGAATATGATAAGGCTATGATAATCAGCCGTGAGCAGTGGTTAGATAACCAATATCCGGAAAGTTGGTCGTCGCGGGTTGCATCCCATGCCCTTGAAAAGATCATCAGGGAGGGCAAAAACAGGAAGAACATGACTGAGAAAAAGAAGCCCTGTGATTATAGCAGTGATTCACCACCCATCTTGATGGTCCAATATAGGGGTAATCACAGTCAGACATTAGAAAAAAAGTGCGCGATATCACCAATGCGCAGATAAAATTCACGACGAGGAAAATGAAAACTTGTATGCCCTATCTATAATCCTCCTTTTCCAGTGAACTAAAATCAAAAGTGGTGTACAGTCTTGAATGTTGTGGGTGCAAATTCATCTATGTTGGCCAGACGATCCGACATCTCACCACAAGGATCGAGGAACACCGAAAAGAGGATACCCCAGTTGGACATCATATAAGGCAGTGTGGTAGTGAAAGTGGTAAGTCGGAAATTAAATGGGAAATAATCGACCAGTTGTCGAGCAGCATCAAATTATTTACATTAGAGGCGCTGCTCATTAGGAAAGAGAGACCGGCAATTAACATGCGCGACGAGTTTAGAAGTAGGGAGCTGACACTAAGGCTATAGTTCCAGAATCAAAAAATTCTGGCTAAAACAAGGAAAAAATTTTGAAATAACTTACATGCTAACATAAAAATATGCGACAAAACGAAATAGTAAAAAAATATATGAAAACTCGTATGCCCTATCTATAATCCTCCTTTTCCAGTGAACTAAAATTAAAAGTGGTGTACAGTCTTGAATGTTGTGGGTGCAAATTCATCTATGTTGGCCAGACGATCCGACATCTCACCACAAGGATCGAGGAACACCGAAAAGAGGATACCCCAGTTGGACATCATATAAGGCAGTGTGGTAGTGAAAGTGGTAAGTCGGAAATTAAATGGGAAATAATCGACCAGTTGTCGAGCAGCATCAAATTATTTACATTAGAGGCGCTGCTCATTAGGAAAGAGAGACCGGCAATTAACATGCGCGACGAAATTAGAAGTAGGGAGCTGACACTAAGGCTATAGTTCCAGAATCAAAAAATTCTGGCTAAAACAAGGAAAAAATTTCGAAATAACTTACATGCTAACATAAAAATAAGCGACAAAACGAAATTGTAAAAAAAAAAATATGAAAACTCTCAGAAATTTGTGACAAAAAATGTAAAATTGTTACATAATAGTTGTTACATAAATTCAGTAATATTTGTAAAGTTTCGATTAGTTGAAATTCTAAAAATTTGAAACAATGATGTACATGACACTTTTTGTGATCTTTGATCATTTTGTACAGCTAGCTTAGAATTTTTAAAACCTGAAGGTGCCTGAAAATGTGCCAAAACGTTCGTTTGCATTTACAATTTTAACGCATTCTCAAAATAGCAGTAACGTTGGAGGCGAGCAAAAAACAGATAGTCTTTCCCAGGCAAACCAAATTTGCGTATAAGAAAACAGACCGGGATTATGTGATTGAAGCAAATATTGACAAACCCTTCAATTCCTACTGTTATAGTTTTGTTAATCATCTAGTCAATCATAGATAAAATTGGATAAAAAATATCAAAACTAACGTTCCGAAGGTAACAAAACATCGACCTTCCTAGCCACATTTGGTATCAAATACTATTTTTTTTCCTAAATGAAAAAAACTCGAAAGCGAAAAACGACAGTGGCTTCGGCCAAATGTATAAAGATCACTCAAAATCAAGTGCCTCGAACAAAAAACAAATAAACAACTCGACGAAGATTTAAGTGGTTTTGAAGCAGATGTGCTCAAAAATTGACGTTTCAGTAGCATACAAAGGTATCTGGAATCAATAAAAAAAACTCTCTCCATCCCTCATACAGTTCAACAAGAAGGAAACAACTGGGAAACTGACCAAGAAAAGCCTGAATTTTTCAAAAGTTTTTTTTACAATGTTCTCAATATTAAAAATCCTCATCCTATCAATCCACGGCAATATCTATTCAACAGGATAACAATAACCAAAAAGAAAGTGAAAACAGTTCTCGGCAGTTTACATTTAAATAAAATGGGTTGCGTTGTAAACTTATTCTTAATTTTTGTTGCAAAACGCTTTGCAAGTCAATATTACTATTTTTTAGAATAATCGTAAACAAAGACAGTACCCCAATTTTTGAAAAATAAGTCAGGTCTCTCCGATTTTCGAAAAAAAATAGTAAAGCTGATGTTGGTTGCTATCGACCGATCAGTGTTTTGTGCTGTTTATCAAAAGTCCTCGAAAAAACATTCTTTTATAAATTTTATGAAACTTGTCGACATTAAGTACGCTAAAATCAGTTTGGTTTTCGAAAGCAACGATCAGCAGTCATCCAACATTTGCTTTTTCTTTACTCATTATACAAAACACGATGACAAAAAATTTCAAAATTTTACTATACTCTACCTAAATTTTGAAAATCATTTGACAAAGTTGCCCACGACCTTCTAATTCAAAAATTAATTGATTTTAAAAATGGGCGAAAGTTACTCTTTGTTGTCATTTCATATCTTGAAAATTGAAAACAGTTCGTGAAAAAAAAAACGAAATTGGATTATAGAGATGTCACGAGTGGTGTGCCACAAGGGTGAAAACTCGGCCCATTAAAAAATAATTATCAACAATCTGCCAGACGCCAGCCCAGATCCGGAAAGTTTCGGCTTTGCAGATGACTTTAAACTTATAGCACTCAACAGCGAATACCTGAATCAACGTGCTGAACAACTTAATAACTGGTGCAGCAAAAAAATTATGGAAAACACGCAAGCAGATGTAAGCTCCTGATTATTAAACTCCTGACAACAACCCTAAATAATGTCGAGTTGGAGGCCACCAACGTTCACCAAGACGCAGAACTAATGTTAATTCATAGCCTTAACTGGAATTATAACTGCAACAGACGTGTTCAAAAAGCAACCCGAGCTTTCTTTCAGCTGAAACAAAATATTTCAGGGACTGTTCGTAGATGAATAAACTACATTCATCCACTGGTTGCATTCATCACATATTGTTCACAAGCTTCGCTATCAAACAAAACAAAATAAAATGTATTTTGAAAAAGTACATTTAATGGACACAAAGTGGATCCTCTCCTCTATAAAAGATTACAAAGAACGACTAACTAAACTAAAATTATTACCTTTGAGTCTGCGTTTTGAAATGCAAGACTTGCACTTCTATCTATCAATATAAATTTCCAAATTTGACATTTCTGTTTTCTTTGAAAAACGTCATGACTACAAAGCTAGACAGTTCTGTAGGGGAGAACACCGAGTTAAGCAAAATAGGCTATGTAAATCAAAAGTCTCGAGAATTACGGAAACGAATTGAAAAAAAAAAGAACATCAACGAACTCTAATGGAAATGTTTTGTCATTACTTTCATGTATGGTAATGAGTGCACTTGGGGAATCATCTGCCAAGGTTCTCACTGTAATAACTGCAAAAAACTTGACTAAAATTTTATTTTAAATGCGACAACTAATTTGATGTGTAACAACAATAACGGGTCTTACGACCCATGAGGACCAAGACTCAGAAGCCTCAACTTTTACTACTACTACTACTTAGCTCTCGTTATTTACTTCTTAATTTTACAGGCAATTAAAGACGTAAAATTGGAAATGTTTTGGCACACTTTTGCGACATCAGGCATAAAAGTATTGAAATTTTTAAAAATAATTATCGATCATAAAAATATCCTGACACAATGGCTATACAAACTTATAAAAATTCAACCAAACAAAAGTTTGCAAATTTCAAAGACATTCTAAAGTTTTTAAGTTTTAAAAAATTTAAATTTAAGTTTCATTTTTCGATTTGTCTCATTTTCCAATTCCGAAACACAACAATACTTTATTTCAAAATTTATTTATATATTTTTGTTTTGGCCCAAAATTCGATTTCAGAGCTATAATTTTCAAAATGTACTTCATTGAAAATATACTATGTAATCAAATTACGATGAGTTTTATGATTTAAAGGAAACTCTACAACCAAATTATCCCAGAAAAAAAAACACGTCCCCTTTTGTATGTCTCTAAATACCTGAAACACGAGAACGCCGTTAATAACAGGGTTGGATACTCAAATGAATACCATTATTTTTATTGGACAGTGGACTTTTTATCCATTTTAGATGGATCAGCCTAAAACGCGCTTTTTCTCAACATAACTCTATAAAAAACACTCCAGAATTTAAATTCAGTCCTCAAATACTGACGGTTCGGGAATCGGTTTGAAAACGTAAATAAGATAAGTTCAAAAGGATTATGAACTGATTAGTTTTAACTCGAGCAGTTTTTCCGTTTGGAGGATGAGGTCGCTTCACTGGTGGACCTGCCCAATCAAGATGTTCCTTGCTCCAGTAAAAGCACTCGCGTATCCACTCTCGATGCTCTCTATCAGAAACGAGACAGCTCTACTCGACCAGATTATTAATATTTCATATTGCGAACGTTTTTTTTTAGCAATTATGAAGAGGTTTTCCTGATTTTCTGACTTTTTCCTTTTAGTTGCTGCAATAAACTCGAACGTGAAATGGCCAATTCGAATTTTTCAAAAATACCATCTACCCCAAAAGCAAGATAAAATTTCAGAATATGATCGACTGGCACATAATCACCGGACTCAAGATCGATGTCCCCATCGCGCGTTGTCGTCATGTCGGTGAGCATCCAGATTGTTGAGTGCGTCTCAAGATACAGTGCCCAGTGGTCATTTACAGAAGTTTGCAATTGATAGAACTTTAACTACATCCCCAAATTTCACAGTCATATAAAATTGTCCTTCTATAGGTTAAGAGCAACCATATTTGGCATCCGACTGCTTTTTGGATCTTAGCTTTAGAAGCCATTTAAATTTTTTTTTCATCAATCTGGTCAGAAAATTGTGAAGCAAAATTTTGATATATAAATGGATATAATATCCTAGATAACAAAAGTTCATAGGTAAAAATGTCACTTTTGTTCCCTCAGATTTCATCTGAGTTCACACTCAAGCCCAAGTCTTTTACCTGTAACCGAGCCTCATGAATTACCCCAAAGATCTGATTCAACTGATTGCCTTTGCCTTTGAGGTGCTGGGCCAAGATGTACTCGACATCATGATCTGCCTCGACAACTCCTCTCCACCATAGGACCTGATCACAATTTTTCCCACGCCTTCAGCTGGTCTTAAGCCTGTATCCACTCGCTCTCCTTCTCTCTCTCTCTCTCTCTCTCTCTCTCTCTCTCTGTTCCTACAGCCTCTTGAGAACGATTCGGCAGCTTCTTCGCCTTGGACTCTCAATTCAAGCAAAAAAAAATATGTAGGCTCAAGCTCAATTTTTTTGCTAGATCCTCCTCTAGTACAGACTCACTCCCTCGCCTTCGTGTTATCTCTCGATACTTTGCCAGCCCGCTTCCATCCAGTGGTTACTCCATTGCAAGTGGTAAGCAGCGGTCTCCTTAAAACTTCCTGTCCAATCTTCGCCAGGAATTGACAATAATCTTGTTGATGCTTCTCCATGTGAGTTTTTGTCAAGACGTACAAACAAGAGGTTAGCGTAGCACTGAACCACGAAAAAAATTGTATTCGACTCCAGACGCGACTCACCCCCATTGGATGGCGAAAACAACTCAGTTCTCCTGCTATAATCAATCGTATGATTTGCTTCCACTGTAGGTGCTTTTGACTCCCGATATTTTATCACATTTTCCTCGATCCAACGCGGTGCTAGCATCGAGTTCAGTACAAACATGGTTACTTTCTGTTGTTGGTCTGGTAACCCGATCGCACAAATTTCTTCCGAGTCACATATCAGACAGAGATTGCTCTTCTCAGGGTACCGCATACACTGTGCCACGCAATGACATGGGTAGTCTCCATGCGTCAAGTTGATACTCCTGATTTTGCGTTCTCAAGATGCCTCGACAAAGGTTCAAACTCCGTCATCTTCGTAAGGATCGAACCAATTTTATCCACGGCAGGGGCGTCTGTTGGTACGTCGCCACTCGTAATCTGCTCCATAGATTGACAAAGTCACTAGAATTCTCCCTCTCAAGACTCAAAAGTTCCTCTCCCCAAATATCACTCATGTCATCCACTCTGAGTCTAGGATCTGCGACCCGCATCGTCCTAATCAATCGGTGCGAGTGGTCTGACACTTCCACCAACGACATGTGCAATAGATAGTTGCTCCCACAAAAATTCGTCATCACTGATTCCCCCAGGGTTCATCGGCAGACTATAGGCCTCGCTCCATTTCCGCGTCTAAACCTCACCTTTCATACTTTGATGTGTTTCTGAATCATCTGCGGCATACCTGGCCAGAGTTTCACGCTCAATGATGTAACCAAAAGATGTTCACACTGTAGCATCTCTAGCGACTCCAGACTACACATTCTCGAGAAGAATCCTAGTGCCGATGACAAATTCACTGTTGCTCTCGCAGATTTGCACCTCGCTTTTCTCTTTCTCTGCGACATCATTAAACCCGGTGGCCAGGTCCCTCCTCTGGAAGGACTGAATCCTCATGCACGATCTTCCATCACATGACTGTCCCTTTCCTCCAGTGGCTAGATCAAGACAAGTTCCTGGCTCCAACTTCTTTGGCAGTTTGTTGCTGGATTCTTCCACTTTGGATTTAGACACTTCATGATGAGGCAGTATCAACTTGTGTATCATATGCAGGTTGTGTAGATCCTCTTTTTTCCCCGGTAAGAGCCTTATCCGCTCCGTGGTCTCCTCGTTCACGCTCGCTTGAGGATGTGGGCCCCAGAGTAGTGAACAAGACGTTCTTTTCGCCACCGAGTCTCAATCGTACTCTGTTTTCCGAGCGTGGCACGCAGATAATGCCGGGTTCATTTTCAGAAACTGAGAGAGTCGGTCGCGTCTTTCTCTCCAGTGTGTCAATTTCAATCATCTTATCTTCCAAAACTTCAGCAACTCCGTGAATTCAAAATTCATGTACGCCGCACCTGCTTTTGTACTCAAGAAATGGTTAAAAGATATCACGATGACTCCAGAGATAAATTGATTTTCTCGTCGTTTTGAGGATTTCGACTATTCTTCATCCTCTGTCATAGCCAGATGCACGTCAAGCCCACTGTAGAACTTCTTTTTGGAGAATTTCCTGATCTCATCAATCTCATCAATCGATCTCATCAATCTGATCTCATCAAAGAAGTCAAGCCCACTGTAGTACTTCTTGTTGGAGAATCTCCTGATCTCATCAATCGCTTGGTTCTCGAGAGTTTGTCTGGAATCATCGTCCTTCTCAATCCATGCGTTCTGGTAAACATTCAGGATCACGCTCAAGATTTTGGTTTTCAATGCCCTGTTTTTCGTTGCCCTCTGGTATCGAGCTTGGATCACTGCATCAAATATCACCGACATGATATATATCAAGAAACACGTATCATCTTTCCTCGTCGCTGGGCTCAGTCCAGAATTGTCTCTAAAAACACACTGCGTAACCGTTCGGTAAACATGCAGGCCTTTATCGCCGAAAATCAGCTTATTGCACGAAGTTATATCTTTGTGTGAAAATCCCGCCAGGCACAACACGAATAGCAAATGACCCTCGGTGCTGATGAAAATGTTCGCCAACAGTAACTTGGCTGACGAAGGTGCCCTCATCTCATTCTCGAAGTACTCTAGCAGTAATTCTTCCCTGGTTTGTCCCAACTGGCTACTCAGTTCTAACTTGTTCACTTCTGCCTTTTGCTGCATGGCCCATCTCCGGCAACTTCTGGACACTCCCCTGTCTATTTTCTTCGAACAATTCTTTATTTCCTTAGTTGTGTCCAGGGCTATCCAGCATGAACGAACCGTATTCCTTGTGAGACTTTTTTTTCCAGCGGATCACTCGTGATTTGTATCTCGACGCTCTGGTGTTGACTCGAGACCCATCGTGTGAGGACATCCGCTTACCATGTCTGCCACTTATAGATCCTTTCTTTATCTTCACTCATTGGGGCTTGAAATTGTTTTCCGTCACTTCCTTTAGTTTCCTACAGGTCGATCTGTCTCTGTAGGCCGCTGTCTTCCACCTCGCTCACACTATCGGAGATATCTTCTTCAGCTTCCCTCCGCTACTGCTTGCGCTGAGGGACTGGATTCCTCCGTTTTCCGTTTCCTTTTTCTTGATTTCGACTCCTCGATTGGGGGCCTGGCAACAACCATCATCGAGGTTGCCTCCTTCTCTTGATCTTCCCCCGCTGACTCTTGCACCCCTTGTTCTCTTGTCTCTAGTGCATTTTCACCCTTTTAGCCTTAGGTATAATACTTTTTTAGGCTTTAAGATTAGGTTTATCCTTATTACTCGTTTTGGTTTTTACTTTCTTTACTTTCACTTTTTTTTAGAGTAGGGCCGTCTGTACAGGATCTAGGTACAGTCTTCGGCCTGGTTTTCCCAATGAAATCATCTTGCTGAGCTGCTCCTCGCTTGCCTCCCTGTCTAATCCAGTTCCCATCAGGATGGGTTCTCCGAACTCCACCACTATGTCCCACATTTCCTCCTTGAACTCCTCGACATCTATCTTCCTGTTCACTTTACGATTGAACTCTAGCAAGAAATTTTCCCATACCTCCTGATCCGGAGTACCCAAGAACGCCCTCTTTTTTCCCTCGAGAGCACCATGCCCGTCGCTGCTGGCTGACTCCCAAGTTGCAACTCTAGATTGTTTCGAGGAGACCCCAGAGCTGGCATCGCCGTGTTGGCCCATTCATCTTCATTCAGGTCCTGCAAGAAATTTTGTGTTGTGCCAGGTCTGTACCTCTCGTCGGCTGTCGTTCCAGCCGGGGTCACTCCAATGTCCATTTCTTTATCGGCTTCACTTAGTGCTTCTTCCATTCTTTCCCTCTCTGCCTTTTCCGAGCGCTCTCGCTTCAGGGTAACCTCAAACTTATTTTCCACCGGGATATTGTTCTTGTCTCCAGGAGTGTCGATTGACAGAGGCGAGGGTGTAGTCGGGTTCAGCCTCCTATCTATATTCCCTGAGAGGTATCTATAAGGCGCCAGCTGCGTCAAGCTGTTGTCCCTCGTGCTGCAGCTCCACGTCTTCCAACCCGTACGGCGTCAGATATTTCAGCTATCAGGCCTAAGTGCACTTCCTCCACTATGATCCGGTCATCGTTAAACGCTGGCTCCGTGTTCTCGAATCCAGCCTTCTTAAGCACACGCCAGTGTTCGAGCCTATCACATCTTGTTGACATTGACCCCCTCATGACTCTCGCTGCGTCATTCTACGACTTGCTCTTGATCTGGCTGGATTAAAGTACGTTGCCGCTGAGTATCCAATGAAAACGGGATCCCAGCCATGCGTGAACACTCTCTGTTGTCGCTCTACTATCAACTTAGCCTGCATGGACGGTACCAACAAGGGACTGGTCGTTCCCAGAGTCATTCTTCTCATGATGGGGAACTCTGGAAGGGCGGTGGGTCGCACATCTCGCTGAAGAATTACACCCAGTTCCCTCCTTATCAACTCGAAAGACCGACCAAGCAGGGATTCTGAAGAAATTTCCAGCCTGCTTCTGAAGAGAACTAATTTTCAAGAACTTTAAGTGAACCTCGATCGAGCCCTGGCGCTTCCTCTGAAGTTCAATACAATCAATTCGAGATCCTTAATTTTTCAAACAGCACCGTCTTTCTAATTTTTGTTCTCAAGTGCTCTTGTTTGCATCCAATCAGTGCCGTCGCATCTACGATGCTGATCAAGCTGACATGTATCACGAAGTGTCGATGCGCCGCAATCAAGGGGTACAGGAAGGCATAGGTCACTGCCAATCCGTAGACGCAAGTCACTACTTCCACCAGCCCTCTTATCACCCCGAGGAGACCCGATCGCATGGCCAAGCATAGATCTGCCAAACGCGGCATACCCTCGTTCCCTTCCACGATATGCTCTCTAGTCTTTGGCTACATTTCCGCTCCCATCAAACGCCTACTCTTCATGAAGAGATGCTCCACCAGGAGTGCTTTTAGTCCCACAGCAAACTTTTACGAGTAGGTTTTGATGCTGGGGTGAACTTGCGCCATGGCCATCGGGTCCACATACTTCATTAGACGATGGAATACTGCCAGATTCCCATGCATTAGGAAGCTCAAGGTCAAATACTCATCAATCCGTAAGATCGAAACAACTCTACTGAACAAGAAAGATGGCCCCATGTTGAACAGACTTCCAGGAATTACCAAGTAGAACGCTAGTAAAAAATTAATTGAGATACAATTACCAAGTAGAACCTATCCATTGATTGCCTTTCCCAACAAGGAATCAAGAACCTCATGATTTCATTTACCTTCTTCATCCTCAATTCCCCTGTGGCGTGATACCTTCAGAAGTGGGACATGGTTGTGTCATTCGCCAATGAGACAAATGTCCCTACCGTCAACTCCCTGTTCTCCGCTTGCTCATGCTGGTTCTGCATGAACTCCTGCAGTTGCATTATCGAGGGTGGAGCCGTTTTTTTTGTCTGGTCACCCACGCTCTCGAGTCTCGGCTTCAGGAGTGGCCACCTCTTCACTCTTGTGTGAGTCGATACACCGTAGACTTTAGTTGTTTCGTCGCGCCGACCACGTTCCTTCGGTCATGTTCCGGCCCGCTGAACCTCTCGTAGAGCCCACGATTGTGAAATCCTTGGTACTGAACCACATACTCGTAGTCACATGGTTGACCACGCGGTGGTCGGCGTTGATTTCCGGTTTAAATTTCAACTGCATCGCCAGATTCGAGATCTCCAGACACAAAACTTCATCAAGTACTATCAAGATGTCAGCAAGCTCGCAGAAGCCTGGGTTACATAAGCCCAACATGCTGCTAATTCCGATCTCAAGAGGCTCAAGTTATTTGGTTCCAATTCACGGCTAGGAGCAGCCATCAGCATTCGCAGTCCGCTGCTCCTAGACATCAGGACCAGCATCGCATAAACAAACTGAAGGGCCGGCAGCATGCTCGCATACCCACGTGACGATGTGAACACTTTTTTATCTTCGATCCCAGCCTAACTGCCACCACTTTTTCTAGTTCCACCATCGCGGAGAGCAATGCCTGGACAGCTTCCCGTAACGTCTGCGACGTGGGTTCTTCTTTCCTCATGGAAATTAGTAGTCCCGCCGCGTGCAGATGGTCATTCATTCCTGCGAACAATAGCAGCTCAGGTTTGCATGACGTCTCCGTTTTTTTTACTACACCAGAGTTAAGAATTGGTTTATTTATGTCCCTGGCAACATGTACCCAAGAGTTTCCGGTCAGAATAAAATTATCCGAGGTTCCAGTGAGATCCGAACCCGCGACGATTTTTACTCTCGCGGTTCGGGGATCCGATCCATCGTAGGCGGCCAGTGCTTTAGCCAATATGGATGTCCCATTTCTCTCTCCATATTTCGCATCTCTCGATAGTTCTGGGACCGTCAAGAAAGTGCCCCATAATCAAGAAGTATCCCCATAACCTTGGGACCTAGAACCTTGTCCACCACTCGCAATTGCGCAGTTACCGCTGCCCTTATTCTGGCCAGTTTTGGGCGATGCTTCGGTGGTTCTGCAATTACACCCGGGCTCCCAGTTCCTTCAGGGGTCAATAGCTGATCGGGCCAACCACGGTCCTCCTCGGAATATCTGTTAAATCCGCCTTTTCCAAGGTCTTCTTTCGAGAAAAGTGCGACTCGTGCACCTTATTAACTCTTGTCTGTATGCCAACTCCTGTTAATCCAGCTTCCTTATTTTTTCCAGATATCTGGCCATGCTTGAGCCCTCCAGCAGTTGTCCTGGGGTATTCTTTTCTGCTCCACCACCACGACAGAAGACGCCACTGAGCTCTGTGGTGTCGACTAGCTCCTCGTATCATTCTCGTGGGATGTTGAGCCTTGATGCATTTTCCGCCGCTCGCTGAGATTTCCCTGTAATCTCTCTTCCCTCCTACCCTGACCTCGCTTTCATGTTTAATTCAATGTCATCAAACTGCAGGTTGTACGGCATTGTACAAATCTTCAATATCTTGGGATCCAAACAGATCTCCACCTCTCGCAACAAGCAGCCTAATTTCTCGGGTAATTGAGTCATCTTCCTAGACTCGCCTCTAGAGACGTCATTCCTGCCCATCATTATAGTGAAAGTGTGTATCTTCCCTACCGCTAGCATTTCCAGTGAGGCCAACAATTGAGGCATTGTCGCACCTTTGAATCTCAAGATGCCAACTTGCCAGCGAGCCCTGACTCTTGTGAGAATCCTGACCAAGCTGTCCCCTGTGATCGGGTGAACTTGCCCCATCGGGTATTCTTTTTCGTCTGGTAACCCATCCAGGCCGCATCATGGAAGGCTGCTCTCTTTTCCCACTGAGCACCTGTCGAGTCCTCTTGTTGTGCCGGTGGTGTCTCGCACTGATGCCTTTCTGGTAGTTGGAACTGATAGCACCCCCTAACGGGAGTTTATTCCAAGTAGCCGGTTCCCCTCCCGACGCGGGATTCTCGGGCGTCCTTGCCGGCAGTTTCTTCTGTAATTCTTTGAGACAGGATGTCCCCGCGCTGCCCTGAAGTGGATGTCAGTCCTAGGAGTGTCACATCTACTGTGAGCAGCTTGGTCTGTCTCAAGTCTAGATCTCTCAAGGATGGTGTGGGCTCTGGAGGGGTCCGTATCTCCAAATCTTCGCTCATTTGCTCCTGAGCCACTCTATCGATATTGAACCTGCCAGTCGCCCTGTGCAATTCGTCAACTTCCTTCTTCGACGCCTTGAACGCGTCACCAGAGTTTCATTCGGCGTCATCGCCTTTCTCTCCTTATTCTTGGTAGTTTCCTGTTGCAGCTTCTGCATCTGCTCGAGTTCCGATTTGTGCCGGTGGTGTCTCGCACTGATGCCTTTCTGGTAGTTGGAACTGATAGCACCCCCTACGGGAGTTTATTCCAAGTAGCCGGTTCCCCTCCCGACGCGGGATTCTCGGGCGTCCTTGCCGGCAGTTTCTTCTGTAATTCTTTGAGACAGGATGTCCCCGCGCTGCCCTGAAGTGGATGTCAGTCCTAGGAGTGTCACATCTACTGTGAGCAGCTTGGTCTGTCTCAAGTCTAGATCTCTCAAGGATGGTGTGGGCTCTGGAGGGGTCCGTGTCTCCAAATCTTCGCTCATTTGCTCCTGAGCCACTCTATCGATATTGAACCTGCCAGTCGCCCTGTGCAATTCGTCAACTTCCTTCTTCGAGGCCTTGAACGCGTCACCAGAGTTTCATTCGGCGTCATCGCCTTTCTCTCCTTATTCTTGGTAGTTTCCTGTTGCAGCTTCTGCATCTGCTCGAGTTCCGATTTTAACTGATCTCTAGTTTATGTCTCCTCTAACAGCTTCCCGACCTGCTCCAGTTCAGCTCTCTGTTGGTACCTCTCTGGAATGACCTGATCCAGTTCGCTCTGAGCTCTTTCTAATCCACTTTTCAGCCTGGCGGTGTCCAGATACTCCTCCTCTGCCTGCTGTGACCTAGTCATTGACGCAAGCTTGTTGCTCATAGGACCTTCCATCCTCGTAATTAGCAGAGTGGAAAGACGAAACTCGCCAGCACCATACCCAGTGGTGTTACTCAAGCCAGGATTTCTCGCTAAATCAAATTCTCTCAAGCCTCTCTTGGTGCTCCTTAACAGCCACCTGGTTTGCATCATGTTCGAGATTCCATCCGACGTGCAACCCACCATCAACACTGTCTCTATTGCAGACTTCCTGCCTTCTCATTGGAATTTGACTGCAAGATGGCATTCAAAATCACCGCAATCCGCTCGTCCACTTGAGAAAAATCTAGAACCCTCAGACAGCTGTATAACTCGTTAAGTGTCGGCCATTCCAGTGCCGCTGGCATCGATTTCCAGAAACGATCAGCTATAATTGACGGATTCAAAATGCTCAAGATATTACCACTCAAGAAGTACCAACCCAGAAATTACCAATCAACGTTAATCGCTCAAAAAAGTCTGCTCTACTGTCTGGCGACAGAGCGAATCTTCTGATTCTCACCAGTTCTGTTGCAATCCGAGTTAGATAGTTTCGTGATACCGTTTTCACTGATGATATATCAACTTCAATCTGAAAAAAAATTTGCGTTTTACACCTGTCAACTCCCTACTACTGTGCTAACTCCCATTTACAAAATCTTAAAAGGTTGTAAGCAGTTTTGATAAAATGAGCCGTTTCGTCCATCTGTCAACTGCTTAGTCTGATGAGCGAAGCATCATTTTTACGTTCATCAATTCAAATTTTAATTCAAAATAAAATCAGGCAGTTCTTGTTATGTTCTAGCACTGTGCAACTTGGGTTAATAGTTAAATTAACAACTAAAATATGACTTTAAAATATATCTTATGCTGAGTAAATCCCCCATTTTAGCGTAAGAAGTCCAACTTAAGAGAACTAACCAATTACATTCCATCTCTAACATTGACAATTATTTGTAAGTGCGGAAACTACTTGTAGTTTCAGCAGCAGAACAATTTGAATAAAACTTTGAATACAGTTGTTTTCCTTCTGGATAAACTCCAAGAACTAACTCGAATAAACCAGTATACACTAGATCTATTAGAGTAAAATTAAGATCGGTTTTAGACTAAGAAGTTGCACGAATCTATCCAGCCGAAAAAAAATAGCGTGACGAGCAGACGTTGTATCTTATCTGAATTTACTTTATGAGTATAACCAACAGGTCATAACTCAATAAATTTATCTTTTAGTTTCAAATTTTGGCTGGCTACAAAACTTATTTTTTGAAATTAACGAAGAAATAGTTTTTCAATTTTCCTCCAATTCGTTTTTGTTGGTAACTTCAGTATTCATGGCAAAGTCAAAAAGATTGTGCACAAGCTTTGAAAAAAAGTTTTGCTACTTAATATGACAGCAGTTTGTTCCTTGAAAAACCAATTAACTCTTCTTTAGCTTTATAGTTCGCAACTTGCTATAGTGAGAAAATGGCACTAGTTTTTTTTATCTTTTCCTTCACTTTTTGATGTGATAATTTTGCTTCCACTCAAAAGTTGCGATTTAAAAAACTCAATTCCATTTCAAATAACTGAGGGTGGATTCACGTAAATGCCTTCTTGTCAACATTAAAGAGTTGTATATATTGAAAAAAAAAGAAACTTCGTTTGGAAATACATCCACTAGTTACTTTTCATCACCAGACTGTTGTATTTGGTTCAAATAGCCGGAGAAACTAGATTGAATCATTTTTCAATGGTTTTTTGAGTTGGTATGAAAATTGTACGATTAGAATTTTTCCATACATTTGATGCAGGCAATTGCATGATAAGCATTTTTGGTGTGGGGAAATGTAAGATAAGCTTTTTCGGTTTATGGAGGTCAACCCGGGGTCACATTACCTTTTCAGGTCTTTTTGTTTGTTTTAATCGGTTTTCTTTTTAAGACCGCTAAAAAAACGCTTAATAATCGCTCAAATCTTGCTTGAAAAACCGTTCAAAAATCACCGCAAGAAATGAGCGGTTTTTGAGCGGTTTTTTAAGCACGGTTTGAGCGGTTTGAGCGTTTTTTTTCCAAAAAAAAACGCCAAAACCGCCCAAACTGCTCAAACCGCTCAAATCTTGCTGAAAAACCGCTCAAACCGCTCATATCTTGAGCGGGTTTTTGAGCGGGATCTCGACCCGGGATGGAAAGAAAAGAAGCTTCGTTTGGATTACATCCATTAAATTTTACATGAATAGAATGAGTACGATGATTTCAGAAATGGTTTTGAATTGAGAAAATTACATCGTAACCGAAGTTATTACACTCGTTTCATATCATTTCAGCCAGTCAGCAAGTCCGTGAAATTTCATGAATAAAAGAAGACCTAATAAAAGTATAATATGAGTTAAAGTAAAAGTAAGTCGGCTAGCTTGAGAATACACACTTGGAAAAAAATGTAGTATAACCTACCCAAGCAATTAGAAAAAATGTGGTCAAAATTTTGGCATATCTTTTATACCAAGTTGTCCAGAGAAGCATGTGTTTTGGAATATTTCGATTACCGTTAATCGAAAGATCCCTGGCACAGTGCGCAATAATTTCAGTCAGCAAGTTCTTCTAAAAGTTTACTCAATTGAAGTATGTTTAAGCTCGAAGAAACTCGTTTACGTAAAGTCAATGAAAATCATGTCGGAGGAAAATTCACCTGTAACTGGGTGCATATTTATTGATAGATTGAAGCGGTGGCCAAATTGTATGCAAAAGAGTGAAACAGGTACCTTGGGATGAAATATTTGAAAAAAAAATCCAGAAACGAGTTTGAAGGATTATGGTCTTCTGGTTGTGCCATCTTGCAAAAGTGAAGGGTTTTGTGTACCGATAAACATCACATATCCAAGGCACAATTACACGAGCAATTTTAGTCATAACAATTTGATCAATAAAAAAATTTCGTTTAAGAACAATCACTGTGTTTCATTGTTTAGACAATCACAAATCGATAGACTGCAAATGATTCATAACAAGAAAACCATAATCAAAACACCACTCAACGTTGCATAGAACAAAAATGAGGCTGAAAGAAAAATGACCGGAAAAATTAAAGAAAAAATGATAGAAAATTTATAACGATTCTTGAATCACCGATTACCGATGATTGAAGAATCGTTATAAACTTTCTATTAATTTTTTCTTTCTTTGTTTTTATCATTTTTCTTTCAGCTGCACTTTTCTTCTATGCAACGTCGAGTGATATTTTGGTTATAGTTTTCTTGTTATGAATCATTTGCAGTCTATCGATTTGTGATTGTCTAAACTGAGAAACACAGTGATTGTTCTTAATCGAAATTTTTTATTGATCAAATTGTTATGACTACAATAGCTCGTGTGATTGTGCCTTGGATATGTGATGTTTATCGGCACACAAAATTCTTCACTTTTGCCAGATGGCACAACCAGAAGACCATAAACTTTTAAACTCGTGTCTGGATTTTTTGTTTTTCGAATGTTTCATCCCAAGGTACCTGTTTCACTCTTTTGCATACAATTAGGCCACCGCTTCAATCTATCATTAAATATGCACCCAGTTATAGGTGACTTCGCCTCCGACATAATTTTCATTGACTTTACGTTAACGAGTTTCTTAGAACTTAAACATACTTAAATTGAGTAAACTTTTAGAAGAACTTGCTGACTGTAATTATTGCGCACTGTGCCAGAGATCTTTCAATTAACAGTAATCGAAATATTCCAAAACACTTGCTGCTCTGAACAACTTGGTATAAAAAATATGCCAAAAATTGGACTGCAATTTTTCTAATTGCTTGGGTAGGTTATTCTATATTTTTTTCCAAGTTTGTTTTTTGTAGTTTTCTCAATTCAAAACCATTTTTGAAATCATCCTACTCATTCTATTCATGGAAAATTTAGTGGATGTATTTCCAAACAAAGCTTCTTTTCTTTCCAAAACGGGTCGAGGTCCCGCTCAGAAATGAGCGGTTTGAGCAGTTTTTCAGCAAGATTTGAGCGGTTTGAGCGGTTTGGGCGGTTTTGGCGGTTTTTTTGGAAAAACCGCTCAAACCTCTCAAACCTTGCTTAAAAAACCGCTCAAAAACTGCTCATTTCTTGCGGTGATTTTTGAACAGTTTTCATTTTTGAACAGTTTTTAAGCAAGAATTGAGCGGTTTTTAAGCGGTTTTTGAGCAATCTTATAAAGAAAACCGATTAAAACCAACAAAAAGGCCTGGAAAGGTAATGTGACCCCAGGTTGACCTCCATAAACCGAAAATGCTTATCTTACAATTCCCCACGCCGAAAATGCGAATCATAAAATTGCCTGCATCAAATGTATGGAAAAATGCTAATCATACAATTTTCATACAAATTCAAACGTCGAGTGGTGTTTTGATTACAGTTTTGATCACCGAATACCGATTTGAGTTTATTAAATCGAAATTTTTTGTTCAGCAGTATGGGTCAATTAAAAAATTTGGCGTTAAATCTAATGAATAGCTCAATCATCGATTCAGCTGCTCGTGCAACTGCAAAGCCACGTGGATAAACTGCAAAATATCCCGATACAATTTTTTCATCGATAGTAGTCTTGTTGAGTATTCAAGCGTTCACACTGCCAGGTTTTTGTTTGTTAAAAAAGAGATATTTGACACACATAATGACACATAACTGAAATGAATTTCTTTGCAGTTCAGCTATTTCAGCCCCATCAGCTATTCTGACTTAGGATTTGTTTCTGTTCAAAGTTTTCTGAGAGATGATACATTTTGGTTCAATGCCGAAAAATTTAGAGAATGGGCCTTAGTTGGGGCCCATTTGCAGTCAAGAACTTGTTTAGAAGGAAATTTTTGGAATGAAAAACAACTTCATTTAACTATCTTTATGATGCTCAAAAAATTGAACAAAAAAATTGAGCAAGCTGCTTGAAAAAACAGGAAAAGTAGACGCAATTTCCATTGAAAGTTTACCACTACAATTTTCAAAAAATGCTAAAAAATATGAATAAAACATGGAGGAACAAAACGCATCACTACAAAATGAATTAATGCAACCTTGTTCAAGCAAAGATTGCTGCCACGAAGATTTATCTTGAAGTTGAACTCAAGAAAAATTATTTCAGGCCTTTCCAATCCACAAAGAATCTACCGCCGCGTAAACTTGCTAATTACCACACCTACTCTTTGTGAACCCAAACAGGCCAGAGAAACTTAGGCTCAGAGCAAGTGATAGGCCAAAGTATCAAGAAGTATCTCTAAAATCTTGTTTTGAAGCAGGAATCAAGCTTCTCCACAACTGGTTTTTTTTGCTATTTTCTATCAGTGCAAACCCAATTGCAGTATTTGCAATTTTTGATTTTTTTTCATCAAAACAGGAGGAATTGAGCAGTTTGATTGGAAAACATCTTATGTGGGCGATTCTTATGGAGAAAAAATCAAAAATCAGATAGCGACTTTGTTTGTAATTTTCAGCTGCAATTAAGCTGCTGAAGACTACGCTGAAGACTACGTTCTTTCATCATGTTGGGAAATATTATCTGATCATTGTTGTAACTTCCAGACTTTGTAACTATTGAGACTATGAGATATAAGGGTAAGATTAAGATCGGCATTAGACTAAGAAGTTGCACGAATCTATCCGGCCGAAAATAAGATAGCGTGACGAGCAGACGGTGTATCTTAGCTAAAATTACTCTATGAGTATACCCAACAGGTCATAACTCAGTAAATGTATCTCTTAGTTTCAGTTTTGGCTTGCTAAAAAAGTTATTTTTTGAAATTAACGAACAAATAATTTTTCAATTTTCCTCCAAATAATTTTTGTTGGTAATTTCAGTATTCGGGGCAAAGTCAAAAAGATTTCAAGCCTTTCCAATCCACAAATAATCTACGGCCGCGTAAGCTTGCTAATTACACACCTATCCTCTGTGAACCCAAACAGGCCAGAGAAACTTAGGCTCAGAGCAAGTGATAGGCCAAAGTATCAAGAAGTAACTGTAAAATCTTGTTTTGAACCAAGAATCAAGCTTCTCCATAACTGGATTTTATTGCTATTTTTTATCAGTGCGAACCCAATTTCAGTATTTGCAACTTTTGATTTTTTTCTTCGAAACAGGAAGAATTGAGAAATTTGATTGGGAAACATCTTATGTGAGCAATTCTTGTGGAGAAAAAATCGAAAATCAGATAGCGTTTTTGCTTGTAATTTTCAGCTGCAATTAAGCTGCTGAAGACTACGTTCTTTCATCATGTTGGGAATTATTATCTGATAAGTTTTGTACATTCATTGCAATCTGCTCATCTCACAATCAGCTCTATCTCAAATATGAAAACAGTTTTAAAAAAAGGTTCAATCTGACAAAGAATTTTTCAAATCAACCCAAATCCTAAGACAATTTGTAATACGTTTAAATCAACCCAAATCCTAAGTCAAAATCCTAAGAAATCGTAACAATGAATACTCTACAGGTTATTTAAGGAACTGAAGTTCATTGGGATTGAGCTTTACCATTTGAACAAAAAAAATTGTAGAAATTTGGCTGATATGATGTCGACAGGAGCTTTATGTGAATGTTCTGTTCCATGAGTGATATAAATTTCTCAGCACAACTGTGCAGGTGCTTAGTTTGCCGACGCATCACAAAATGCGAGGACAGCTATTGTTTACGTAAGTACTAATACAACTTCTACAATAAATAGTAGCTTTCTGCTTGGAAAAAACAAAGTAGCTTCATTGAAGGGGGAGAACATCTTAAAACTCGACCTGCAAGCCGCTCTGACTGCATCGCGACTTTGTAAAGTTGTTTTTAGAAAAAATGGGATTGAAATTATGTTCGTTTTTTCCACTGGAAAAATAGCACTACACCTTCGGCTTTAAGCGCAAGATAACCGTATTCACGCAGATTATACAGCAAGATGAAAACCCGATTTTAAGCCTCAGATTTTGAAATCTGGTCCAACATCCCCAATTCTTAATATTACCGGAGATAGAGTAGTCTACAACTCCGAGCCACTTATCCAGTTCTCATGGTTCCCTATTTGATTCTTTTTCCTTACACATATAATCATTAAAACTCCTATTGTTGACGTTTTCGAAGAAAGCTTTTACCAGAAACTACTAAAAGGCTACAGCATATGAAACAGTGAACAATTCAGAAAATTTTAGGCTGTTTCGCATTTCGTGGAAAAAAATACTCTGAACATTAGGGGATTTTAGAAATTGAAATTTCCAAAAATGGTATGTACGCCATTATAGCGACCAGAAATGCTAAGTATGCCATTATAGATTAGCTGCAGCATTTTTTTTCAAAATGGTCTGCGCCAAGCTCAAAATCAGTTTCAACATCTCTGTTTCTTTTACAGGCAATTCCAATGAAAATTTTACCACCCCTCGTCTTCTGCATCCAGATGAACCCTAACTCATTCAAACATGTCGGTAGTGGAGAGATTGGTACTTCTTTTGTCCTCTAAAGCAGTAAAGTTTCTCTCTACACAGCAGTAATTTCTTAAATTTAAATTTCCATAGCAGTAAAATTAACATTCCAATGTAGTAAATTCAGAAACAATTTCAAATAATTAAAAGAATACTATACAATTTACAAGACGCTTCTTATATAAACTTCAATCGTTCAGTTGCCCATAAAAAATACACTCTTTCCACAATCGCACAGGTCGCCCATGAAGAACTGTTTAAATAATGAATTTTAAATTTTAACTTTCACTGATAACAACTCTAACTTCGTTTCACACGTTTCAAATTTTCCTTTAACCCGGTTGGAAGGAGTTACTTAGAAAATTGAACCAACCAACGCAATTACTAACGTCACAAAAACACAAACTAAAAGCATGACTTAGAAAGACAATCCCTCGGTACCAAAACCAGATTAAAACCGGATAAAATTTTCTCTTGAAAACCACTTTCAAGTTTTACCAAAACAAATTAAAACACAATAAAGTCGAATAACAAATCCAAAACAAAATAATCTATTTTTAAGAAAAGGACACAACCAAAACAAAAAGAGAAAAAACAAGTAATAAAATTGTAACAAAAGGTTGAACAAATAAAGAGACTCTGCACAACAAGACCATAAAATATATAGCCAAACAGAGGGACGTCCTGAGCACGCTCTATAGCCGGCCTAACCCACCGCGTTACAACCACGCTTTGTGACCCACACTTTATTTTTGCCGAGAGTTGCTCTAGTAAGAGCGACTCCTTAAAAATAACCAAACTAAAATAAAAAACGCTTTTGCGATAACAATTAATAATAAATCATACCTTAAACTCAATTAACAAGCAGTAATTATATATATTTAAAACATAAATGCTGTATGTAAAGATTAGAGCCCAAAGGAGATGACAACTCAACTACATTCCAACTCTGGAATGGCAAGTCTATTCGATTTGCTGCCAAAAGTCACTACGTTCAATTGATTTTAAATATGGACTCAACATCGCAGCAAAGGAAATCCATTGAACCATACCAATGGCCATCTCGATGTTGACTACACGTACCGATCCTAGTCATTTGTCAATTCACACGGAAAAGTCGAACTTCAACCTGCACGTAGTCTCGCTCTAAACTTAACGAAATTGATACATCATTGCATCGGTCAGAAGTCTTGACACAATCACCCAAGACTACCACGATCAACGAGACCCATCTTGAAGCACGAACGAATTATTCTGCCTCCGTCTAACACAAACAACCACACTTCTCCTCTCCCCAAGAACTCTACGCTCGCAACATCTAAAAGAAACTAAATTACCCGTCCTTCACAACAATAAACTAGTATTTATAAACCGAATAAATTATTGTTAAATTATCACTATAAAAAATTACTAACTCACCAATCATTTTTCATCTCTAACATTGACACTTATTTGTAAGTGCTGAAACTAATTGTAGTTTTAGCACCAGAACAATTTGAATAAAACTTTGAAAACATTTGTTGTCCTTCTGAATAAACTCCAAGAAATAACTCGCATAAACCAGTATACACTAGATCCGTTGAGACTATGAGATATAAGAGTAAGATTAAGATCGGTATTAGACTAAGAAGTTGCACGAATCTATCCGGCCGAGAATAAGATAGCGTGACGAGCAGACGGTGTAGCTTATCTGAAATTACTCTTTGAGTATAACCAACAGGTCATAACTCAGTAAATTTATCTCATAGTTTTAGTTTTTGGCTTGCTACAAAAGTTATTTTTTGAAATTAACGAACAAATAATTTTTCAATTTTCCTCCAATTCATTTTTGTTGGTAATTTCAGTATTCAGAGCAAAGTCAAAAAGATTGTGCACAAGCTTTGAAAAAATGCGCTTCTCCTTAATATGACAGCAATTTGTTCCTTGAACAACTAATTAACTCTTCTTTGGCTTTATGTTTCGCAACTTCCTATAGTGAGGAAATGGCACTTTTTTTTCGATCTTTTCTTTCACTTTTTGATGTGATAAATTTGCTTCCCCTCAATAATTGCAATTTAAAAAAACTCAATTCCATTTCAAATAACTGAGGGTGGATTCACATAAATGCCTTCTTGTCAACGTTATAGAGTTGCATATATTGAAAGAAAAGAAGCTTCGTTTGGAAATACATCCACTAAATTTTACATGAATAGAATGAGTACGATGATTTAAAAAATGGTTTTGAGTTGAGAAAATTACATCGTAACCGAAGTTACTACACTCGTATCTTATCATTTCACGCAGACAGCAAATCCTTGAAGTTTCATGAAGGATAAAGGAAGACCTCATAGAAGTATAATATGAGTTAAAATGTAAGTAAGTCGGCCCAGATTGAGAAAACAAACTTGGAAAAAATTATAGTAATTCAGTTCAGTTCATTTCAATTCAATTACTCGATACAGTGAAGAAATACATACGTGATCACTCAATGCGTCAGGATAGCTAGAACAGGCTTTTCAACCTAACAAGTACTTACCCTCCGGGATAACTATCACAATTAAGTAACGACAACGGGTAAACAAATCAGAAAAAATTGTCGACCAGCTGTATATTGTCTAAAAGTTTTGACAGCTGTTCTTGAGAGTACGTTTCGATCTTATCGAGTAGGAGTTTATTTGACATCAAAAAATTGATACATTTAACAATTTTGCATGAAAGGGAGTTTTCCATAGATTTTGTCTCTAGCGATAAAACGGAATCATTCTGTTAGAAATAGAGCGTGTATTTCGTTTAATACTATAAGAACTGACGTTTAGAAAATCGAGAGGGTAACGTTTTATATATTGAAAAATGTTTTTTTTTTAAAGTTGAGTTGAATAAATCTCATGAACTGTATCGATGCCCAGGTCATTAAACTTCGTAATTATTTGGTCGTATTTGCGTTTGAAGAATATAGAGCGGAGAATTCTTTTTTGGCGGATATAAATTTTTTCTAAATTTGTTTGGCTAGTAATCCCATAGACAAGCAGACCATATGAAATTATAGGTACCACATATGCCAGGTAGAACTTTAACAGCATTTTTCGAGATAAAGCTACCCTGCTCTTATACATAATACCGTTAAATCGGACTAGTTTTCTGCACACAGTTTCAACATGATCTTTAAGTTTGAGCTGACTATCAATGATAACACCCAAGTATTTGAAACAATTTGTAAATCCTATGTTTTCACCCGTAAGTGAAAAGTCATTAACCAAACCTTGTTTACCAAATGGTGAGATTTTACTTTTTGTAGCGCTAATCGACAATTTATTTCGCACATGTCAGTCATCTGTTTTCAGCAAATCATTTTTAAAGTAATCATTTACCCTTGCCGTTGGGAAAGAAGCAAGAATAGCAAGAAGCAAGAATAGCCGCAAAAAGACTTAATTCCGATTTCGAAACAATTTTATTTATATCTTTAATGTAAAGTAAGAAAAAAAGGGGTCCAAAAACAGAGCCCTGCGGAACTCCGTAGGATATAACCTGTTGCCTAGAAGTACCGTTCAAAATAATAAATTGATGTCTGTTTGTCAAATAACTTAAAAACAACTTGGTTAACTGTATCAAATGCCTTTTTTAGATCAATAAAAATTGCCAAGCCCATATTTTTTGTCTCAATCGTTTTTTGCATGAATTCAGTATTTCGTAGGATAGCATGGATACAAGAATGTTTTTCGCGGAAACCAAACTGTTCAGGTATTATAATATTGTTTTTTTTTAATGAAAACTAGCATTCTTTTATAAATTAAATGTTCAAAAATTTTACTAAAAATGTCAAAAGACTAATAGGTCGATAATTACTGGGATTTTTTCTGTCTCCTTCTTTCAGAAAAGCAACAACTTTTGCAATTTTACAAGCATGTGGAAAATATGCAGCACTATCAATACATTTATTAAAAATGTTTGCCAGGAAAACAGATATGACTGGTGAACATAATTTAATCATTTTAGTTGAAAGACCATCATGACCGATTGAAGTTTTAGTTTTTAAGGCCCCTTTTACATTAAAAACTTCATTTTCATCCGATTTGAAAATTTCAAAAAAAACAGCAGGTGGCATAGAATTGCTCAGGTGTTTACCAATATTGACGAAGAAATCATTAAGTAAGTTTGGTTCAATCTATTTTTGGGCTGGTTTTTGTTTTCCGCAAAAAAGATTAAAAGCTTAAGACATTTGTTTTGCTGACATCAATTTTTCAATTTTCTTATCATGATGGTCTCTTTGAGCACGCCTAATTGCCATTTTTACCTTTATTCTAAACAATTGGAAGCAATTAATATTCTCAAGTGAAGGTTTCTTAACCATTTTGGCATGAAGACGATCTCTCTTTTTACACCATTTTATGATATCATTGGTGATCCAGTCTTTGTGTTTTTTCCTTAGTAATGCTTGTTGGGGAATTTCAAAATATTCTCATTTTTATTCAAAATTTTCATGTTTCGATCTATCTTAGAATTGTCACTATCGTCCAAAAAAGGTCCAATAGAGGTAACTAGCGCATAATGATCACTTAAAGAAGTTTTTAAAGTAGTTACGCTCATATCATCTTTACTGATGATATGATCAATACATGTAGAACTAGATGCGGTTTCTCTTGTTGCTTCACTATTTGATACGAAGAATCCAAAAAAACTAAGTATCAACTTATATTCCTCAATTAATCGAGAATTGCGCGACTCTTCCAGAATATCTGAATTCATATCTTCCACAATGATTAAGTTCTAACATTTTTCTGAATACCTAACAAAAATACCTTTTTGGTAGCCGTCTAAGTTATAAAGTTCCAAGAGATCATTGTCACTTAAACAAGTTTCGCATAAGGCAACGACATATGGTTGCCATTTTAGTGAAGCAACAAGAACTTTCAATTGGTCATGATGGTTGAGCAGTGATTGCATATTTAAGAATAGTATAACCCGTGGTCACCCATTAGAAATCCCTTTAAATATAAAAATAAAGCTTTAACACATAAAAAAAAATGTTTTTCTGATATTCAGGAACTCTTTTTAATTTTCAGGTTGATCTTTTTTTTCGCTGCTACCCATATTATCATCGCTAACAATGTCACTACTGGTAGTCATTTTCTTAGGAGGTGGAGAATGGCTTTCAATGAGTTTTTCTACCAAACACCATAGTTTATCAAATTTCCGCTCTTGTATATCATTTTGCGATTCATGATTACCCGGTGATCTAAAAGCCACGTTCCTTTTCCTTCCTTTTCCCCGGAGTTCCCAAAAGAGAATAAGTTTTGGATATTGAACATTGTCGGAATCAGCAGCATTTTGAGTAACATCCGTATATTTTTTGGTTGTCAGTAGTTACTGAGACATCATTTCCCATATAAATATCATAATCCTTCTTGTTATCAATTGGTTGCCATCTGCCATATGAATTGTACTTCTAAACCTGGACTTGATTCTTATGAGTAGATGTTAGTAGATTTTTGTCCCGTCTGCAGTAGTTCATAATTTCCCTATTTTTTTCTGCCAATCGTTCGTTGACATGAATTTTATTTCCCGTTAAATCATCCCAAAAATTGAATCTCTTATTTCAAACAGCATCTCGCTGGTGATTATACAAAAATTTGGGAATAATCGGACGATTTCGACCCTTCCCTGGTAAATAATGACACGCGACGATGTCCTGAGGCTGAATTGAAATATTTACTGACCTTAGTATCTTCACAATTGAATGGGCAGGGTACTCACCACCATCCGACACTCCATGAAATGTTAAACACATAAAAGGAGGAATACCTTTCCACTTTCGTAACTCTTCTTTCCAACTCATGATTGTCGTAAAGAAGCCTGTCATTCTCACCCCGTAATTCTGTAATTTCATTCTGTGGGGAATCGATCTGTTTTATTAACTGCTCAAGAAGTAATCTAACAGTAGTATAACCTACCCAAGAAATTAGAAAAAATGTAGTAAAAAATTTGGCATATTTTTTATAGCAAGTTGTTCAGAGCAGCATGTGTTTTGGAATGTTTCGATTACTGTTAATTGAAAGATCCCTGGCACAGTGCGCAATAATTACAGTCAGCAAATTCTTCTAAAAGTTTACTCAATTGAAGTATGTTTAAGTTCGAAGAAACTCGTTTACGTAACGTCAATGAAAATCATGTCGGAGGCAAAGTCACCTATAACTGGGTGCATAGATATTGATAGATTGAAGCGGTGGCCCAATTGTATGCAAAAGAGTGAAACAGGTACCTTGGGATGAAATATTTGAAAAAAAATCCAGAAACGAGTTTGAAGGATTATGGTCTTCTAGTTGTGCCATCTTGCAAAAGTGAAGGGTTTTGTGTACCGATAAACATCACATATCCAAGGCACAATTACACGAGCTATTTTAGTCATAACAATTTGATCAATTTCGTTTAAGAACAATCACTGTGTTTCATTGTTTAGACAATCACAAATCGATAGACTGCAAATGATTCATAACGAGAAAACCATAATCAAAACACCACTCGACTTTGCATAGAACAAAAATGCAGCTGAAAGAAAAATGATAGGACGCCTCCCCCTTCAGGGATTCGACCCCCTGCCGACCCAAAGGGTCCCCCCTTTTTTACTTTTTCAGAAATCCATTTTTGGCCGACCGACCCTAAAGTTTTTTTAAGGCGCCTTCAGCGCCAATATGTACTATTTTTGAAGGAGGAGCGCGCGCCGAAAAAACGTAATTTTTTGGTCAAATTTTTTCAAAAAGTGCCTAAGAACACTTTTTTTGGCCTGTTTTCTCAAAAATTTGCCTGCGGTGCAGAAAATTTTGCCAAAATAGGGGCAAAACAGTTCTTTGGGAGAGCTCGAAAAATCAATTTGGTCGACTTAAAAAAAGGTCGTCAAAATTTTCGATTTTTTTTTGAAAATCCGCCCCCCCTCGAGAAAATCCTAGATCCGCCCCTGATTTTTCCTATCATTTTTCTTTCAGCTGCATTTTTGTTCTATGCAACGTCGAGTGGTGTTTTGAGCACAGTTTTGATCACCGAATACCGGTTTGGGTTTATTATATCGAGATTTTTTGTTCAGCAATATGGGTCAATTAAAAAATTTGGCGTTAATTCTAATGAATAGCTAAATCATCGATTCAGCTGCTCGTACAACTGCAAAGCCACGTGGATAAACTGCAAAATATGCCGAATCAATTTTTTCATCGACAATAGTCTTGTTGAGTATTCAAGCATTCACACTGCCAGGTTTTTATTTGTTAAAAAAGAGATATTTGACACACATAATGTCAAATAACTGAAATTAATTTCTTCGAAGTTCAGCTATTTCAGCCACATCAGCTATTCTGACTTAGGATTTGTTCATGGTCAAAGTTTTCTGAGAGATGATACACTTTGGTTCAATGCCGAAAAATTTAGAACATGGGCCTTAGTTGGGGCCCATTTGCAATCAAGAACTTGTTTAGAAGGAAAGTTTTTGGATAAAGAACAACTTCATCTAACTATCTCTATGATGCTCGAAAAATTGAACAAAAAAATTGAGCAAGCTGCGTGAAAAAATAGAAAAAGAAGACACAATTTCCACTGAAAGTTTCCCACTACAATTTTCAAAAAATGCTCAGAATTATAAAAAAAATTATGGAGAAACAAAACGCATCGCTACAAAATGAATTAGTGCAACATTGTTCAAGCAAAGATTGCTGCCACGAAGATTTATCTCGAAGTTGAACTCGAGATAAGTTATGTCAGGCCTGTCCAATCCACGAATAATCTACGGCCGCGTAAACTCGCTAATTACCACACCTACCCTCTGTGAACCCAAACAGGCCAGGGAAACATTGGCTCAGAGCAAGTGATAGGCCAAAGTATCAAGTAGTATCTTTAAAATCTTGTTTTGAAGCAGGAATCAAGCTTCTCCACAACTGGTTTTTATTGCTATTTTCTTTCAGTGCGAACCCAATTGCAGTAATTGCAATTTTTGATTTGTTTCATCAAAACAGGAGGAATTGAGAAATTTGATTGGGAAACATCTTATGTGAGCGATTATTATGGAGAACAAATCGAAAATCAGATAGCGTTTTTGCTTGTAATTTTCAGCTGCAATTAAGCTGCTGAAGACTACGCTGAAGACTACGTTCTATCATCATGTTGGGAATTATTATCTGATAAGTTTTGTACATTCATTGCAATCTGCTCATCTCACAATCAGCTCTATCTCAAATATGAAAACAGTTTTTTTTTAAAAATTCAATCTGACAAAGAATTTTTCAAATCAACCGAAATCCTAAGACAGTTTGTAATACCTGACGTATTTGGAATCAAATTGTAACAACGAATACTCTGCAGGTTATTTAAGGATCTGAAGTTCCTTGGGATGAAAGTTTACCACTCGACAAAAAAAACGTAGAAAATTGGCTGCTATGATGTCGACAGGAACTTTATGTGAATCTTCTGGTCCAATGTGAATCTTTATGGAAATCTCTCAGCGCAACTGTGCAGGTGCTTAGTTTGCCGGCGCATCACAAAATGCGAGGACAGCTATTGTTTACGTAATAACTAATACAACTTCTACAATAAATAGTAGCTTTCTGCTTGGAAGAAACAAAGTAGTTTCATTGAAGAGGGAGAATATCTTAAAACTCGACCTGCAAGCCGCTCTGACTGCATCGCGACTTGGTAAAGTTGTTTTTAGAAAAAACGGGATTGAAATTAGGTTCGTTTTTCAACTGGAAAAATAGCACCACACCTTCGGCTTTAAGCGCAAGATAACCGTATTCACGCAGATTATGCAGCAAGATGAAAACCCGATTTTAAGCCTCAGATATTGAAATCTGGTTCAACATCCCAAATTCTAAATAACACCGAAATTGAAGTAATCTAAAACTCCGAGCCACTTATCCAGTTCTCATGGTTCCCTAATTGATTTTTTCCTTACACAAATAATCATTAAAATTTGTATTGTTGACGTTTTTGAAGAAGGTTTTATCAGAAACCACTAAAAAGCTGCAGCATATGAAATAGTGAACAATTTAGAAAATTTTAGGCTGTTTCGCATTTCATGGAAAAAAAAAACTCTGAACATTAGGGGATTTTAGAAATTGAAGTTTCCAAAAATGGTAATTACGCCATTATAGCGACCAGAAATGCTAAATATGCCATTACAGATTAGTTGCAGCAATTTTTTTTTTCAAAATGGTCTGCGCCAAGCTCAAAATCAGTTTCAACATCTCTGTTTCTCCTACAGGCAATTCCAAAGAACAGCACATAGTGTCTTCACGACAGATTTTACCACCACTCGTCTTCTCCATCCAGATGAACCCTAACTCATTCAAACATGTCGGCAGTGGAGAGATTGGTACTTCTTTCGTTGCTTAGAATTCTTAAGCCACGACTGATTACATCTGCTTGTTATCTTGTCTACAACTCGTGCTAAGCATTTGGAAATGACAAAAAGCCTCTCAACAGACATTTGCTAGTGCAGAGCACGCCGAGGCTCACCACAACGACTTCTCTCGGAAAATCTGACTAGTTTTTTTGGGCTAACAAGAAATTGCATTAAGAGCTACTGCCATTTTGTAAAGGTTAGCAAGCTATTTACAAAATTTATTTATCACTTAAAATTTCGAATTTTTCTTTTGTTTTCTTTTTTCTTGGTGTGTGGGAAGGACTCGCTCAGATGATCTTAGAAGCATTCCTTCTCAGTGTTCAGACTGCACGCCTCTCTGGAGATTTTTTCAACAAATTTGTCGCCGAAACTGAGGACCTTTTGAATGAACGACCATTAACGCTTGTCAAACTTGATATCATGGAAAAACTTTCTTAGATCCCAAGCCATTTCCTTCATAGCAGATCCATCGTTCAGACACCTTTAGTGATTTTCAGTGACCAGTCACCAAGTAAGCTGACCACGATGTCGTGGAGATTGTTGAAGGTGAAGATGGATTGCTTCTGACTCGGAATGCTGAACGATTACGCCCGAATCCTCGGGTCTATCGGCAGAGCGGGTTCCAGAGTGATAATATAGTGCTGCAAAAAACTTCAAAAGCAGTAAGATTAGCTTTATTCACAATTAGGGGAAACACAAACTGTTTCCACTGGGCATGTTAGTACAATAAACTGTCATGTAATTATTTCAATTTTGGCTAGTAAAGATTTTTTTAATTTTACACTGTACCATTGAATTGGAAACCAAAAACTTCAACTAATTAATTGAAGTCTTAAAAATAGCAAAATATTTCGATTCAGCTTTAATCGACAGTTTAAAAATTTCTGATCAACTGCTGATTAACCTCTGATGAACGTCTTTTCTTATCATATTACTGATAAAGTTTTTTGTATCGAAAATATTCATTTACAATTTATCACGGTTACAAATGTTTTTTTAGTACAATTTATCCTTCTCTTGACACAAAAGAGTTATTTAGTGTTCTGTTGTTTTTTTTTCGGAAAATCAGAGGCTCGAAACTTATTGAAGTAACCGAAGTTACCTCAAGTATCGAAATAATTGCAGTCAAAACTAATTGTGTTGACAGCATCGCTCGTCCCTCGCCATAGAGCTCAGTCAAATAACACCTAAAGCTTTATAGAGCAAAAAATAAATCATTCAATCTCAAAATGAAATTGAAAATCAATATACACAAAACTGCTTGAACATAAAGGAACACATGCACAAATTGGTTTTTTATCGAAAATGATTTTTGTCATTTTTTGCGCCGTGTAAACATGCAGCATTTGCATTCCTTTTTTTTTCTTATATTCAAACCTTAGGAAATCATTCGTTTTAGAAAGCTTGCTGCCCTGTGTTTTCGGTAAAAGCGCTAAAATCTTTAAAGAGCTTATTGCAGAAAAATCTATTAGAGCTAGGTGCACTCGAGGGCCAGGTGCACTCGAAACCTAACGAGATAACGGTTAAAATGGACAGCCATCATGAACTAAATCTTTTCCTTTTACGGCTTTCACAACTTTTCTTCTCGGCAACTGCAGTTTCGGTAGCAACCGATTGGCAGATAATTTCACAAAGCTCAAAGTAGTAAACTACCGCTACATTCCACAATAGAGGCCTACCATGAGCCCCAGCGCACATTTGTCGAACATTAGAGCCACTCTTGAGCTGTCCTGTTGAGCTGTCGTTGTTCCAAAACCAAAAATCGTTGTAAAATGTTTTTTTTAGAAAACATAATCTGATTTACATGCTCGGAAAACATCCCTGTAGTTTTTAGGCAAGTTAGCCTATCAGACTAAAATTCCTTAAAAATTGAGCCTAGTAGGGAGCCCGGCCGCAATTCCCGCAAATCTGAGCTGCTCGCTTGTCATCTTTAACACCAATTTTGCACCAGATGACTTATAACGTTTGCAATTTTTGGTAAGCCTTGAGTTTTTTTCAGTAAGTTCAACTGTCAAGATCAATTGAGATTTTTTGCAACCATTAATGGACTCCAACCAATGCTTTTGTTTTATTTACCTATTTTTTTTTCAAATTTTGCAGAATCAAACCAACTTTTGCTGCATTAATATATGTTTCATTGTCATGATTCAGAAAGTTTTATTTAGCAATATCTGCCTCTATATTTGAAAAATCGGTAAAACTAAGTGTCGAGCCGACATGAAATGCAAGCCACGTTTAGCTCACAGGAAACTGATTGGAAACTTGATTATGACTTTGTTCTTCTCGGTATTTTGCTGAGCGAGTGTTCAATTGTATCGTATGAAAAAATGTTCTGTGTTGTAAGCGTGGGGGAATTCACAATATCTCTAGGCCGGCTTTTCTCACTCGCTATCGTCCTTCGCACCGCCGCGATATGTTCCCTTTAGTACTGGGATCAGTGGGGCAACCGATTCCCGGTACTGTTTACAATCCCAAAAGGGTTGATTTGGTGGTTGGCTTCTCTGTATCGTACTATGCTGCTTGCCCCGTGATCTGTGCTCTTCCGACTGTATCTCACTCGTCAATCAATAGTCGATCGCAATAACAATTCCAATAATAAGAATGAATTAAGAAATAAATATAACGAAATACAGAGTAGCCTATAAATGGCTGGAATATAAATTATTCATTCAGTCAATGGAATGGGTCCGCGATTACTAGTATTTAACCCCCTGCTTTCTGCAGTTCATTTAACACCTTACTATTAACTAACTAACTAACGTTCTCCTCGAGAACTTCTTTCAATATCGATCGTTCAACAACGATCCCACTATCCTCTAGAAAGCCTAACTTGTATCCACTAACTAACTTAATCACGTTAACAAGTCTTCCAACTCGTTCCCACTTTACTTTGAGAATAAAGCGACTACCTTAGCTTGTAGCCCCAAATTGTCCTCACTAACTCAATGAGGTACGACTTATTAACAACAAACTCTATATCGTTCTGGTTCGTAAAGGTCGGTCCGAAGCATCCGCGCCTTATGTCTATTTACTCTTAGTTTTAGTTAGGGATCCGTCATTCCGTACAAGTCTTGACCATTACCTATGTACCTCCTACGCAGCGTTCCAGCCCATAAATTCCGCACGATCACATTAATTTAAATGCCAAGTTCAAAATGCCAACCAAAGCTATGCTAAACAAATAACAATTGCAACTTCACCTTAATTCAAGCTATATTTACATATCAAAATGCCCAAGGACTTTATTTAATTTTTCCGTATCTTTTCCCTTTTCCTGTGAATATGATAATTTCCCAGTGAACTTAATTTCCCGTTTATCATAATCCGAAAATTCCCATACGTAACCTATTCAAAGTTCAACCTGATCGACCTTCAGGGTAAGCCGTTCCCCTAACTGGGCTCAAATTGAGCCAATAAAATGGAATATCCTGTACATTCCTAACATTCAGATTATTTAATTCCCCTATTCCCGCGTTTATACTGCCAAAATAATATGCGACTACTTTTCTGTGCCATTGACGCATTTCTATTAATAGTTCAATCACCAAGTTAAATTGAACCCAATGTTTGTTTAGCTAACTCTTAATAATTCCAAAATATACTACTTTACCTTAAACCAAGATAATCCATCGAATTCAGGTAAATGCCTAAACAAATTCCCATACCTACTAATCACCACCCAAGATCCATAAAATAGCTCCATTACCCTTCCTGATTAACAAACAAATGATTTGGGTTAATTTCCGGTGCTAAATTTAAGGGTTTTGCGGCTAAAACCGTGAAAGGTCAAATAGAGGTCAACCCGGGGTCAAATCTCTCATAATCGGTTTGAGGTCACATAGTGGTCCTATCTACCAAGTTTCATCCATATCTGACAAATACTTCCCAAGTTATCCCAATTTTAAGGTCCATTATCACTTTTCCCGGAAAAGGTCAGCTAGCACCGGAAAGGTCAACTGGGAACTAAGACTTACAGGGGTCCATTTTCCAGGGGTGGATCATACTACACATAAGTGCCATAAAATTGATATGCCCTCGCGCATAATTTTTCGCAAATTTCTTATTAACACCTCCAAGGGGTGATTTTCGCAAGTGCTAATAGCCCGTGCCATTATCGCCCAATCGGGTCATCATCCTAACATACGATAGACCATGTCACGATCTATCATCCCCGTAAGTTTCAGCTCCCCACGGTCCTTGGGGGTCGAGAAATAGCCTCTGCAAGTTGGGTAGGGGTTTGTTTGTTTAGGGCATAAATCGGGCCGGGGTGACCTTCGGGTTCTGAAACTTCAGACTTAAGCTTACCTCATCCAGGGCTACTACATACCTAAAAATGAGCTCAATCGGATCAGTAGTTAAGGATTTCCGGTGGGGCCATTTGCGCTTCCGGGAACCGTTATCACTCGGCCCCAGGGGGTCGGGTGGTTCCGGCTCCTTGCATGCCCGGGTCAAATCATCTCTAGTATTACCCCATTTAATTTCATAAAGTCCACCCAGTAGTTACCGAGTTGGGGGGGGGGGGTTGATCGGATCTATTCCGTTACCTATTTTCCCAAAGGATTGGGATTAATTCCAAGAACTTAAGCAAATACAAGTTTAATTCAATCTTAACTTGATGACGAATCAGTCTTACGCTCAGGTTACTATAGCATGTAATACAATAGAATCACCAATTCTACAATCTTCCCTTCTATTCTAATATTCTGCCGAATATTGCTAAAAGTAACTCCTAACAAGGCCTAATGATAAGTTACATAAATCTTCGATTCGCCATGCTCCCTAACACTTAGTCGTTATCTCTCCCTTTAAAATCTTACCCTTAAAATATCGCGGACCCAACAGTTAGTCCCCGTTAAATAAACAATGATATAGCACAAAGAGCAATCTAAGAGGGGACGTAACTGAATTAATTTTACTCTTCATGGTACGATCCAACCCTTTCACATTCATAATCATCACTATCAATTGCCTGCACAACAGTTCAGGTGGGATCGCACTCAATGTAAAAAAGCACCAACTAATGAGATAAAAAAAAGAGAGACAGTTTACTATTGTAAGTTTTAACTCACAAATTTGTCGATTCCAAACCGTACAGGTGGTCTCCTTACTCGAGTTGGTCGACCGCCATCATCTGCAGTTCCCATTTCTATCACCGGTTCGGCAGCCATCACCTCGCCAGGTGGTCTGTCTTCCGCCTGACAGGGTTGATTCGCTGGCTCTTCTTCCCTTCTGGCCTCCAGCTCCGTCGCATCGTATGCCTCAATCGCATCTTCTCCCCTCGTAGCCACTTCTCGCACCATTCGTGGTGGATCAGCGAAGTGTTCGGGCATCGCGCGAATTCGCACATTTCTCCCGGGCAGATTAAATTGTGCCTCGACTGCTCGATCTCTCACAGGCAACAATCTCACTGGGACATCTCGTGGGCCTGGATCATGGCTAAAACCCTCCCCGTTGTTCGCCCACAACAACTCATCTTCATCATACGTCTCCGGGTCATCGAAGAAGTTAACCGATCGATAGGGTGTCGGTCGCTTGCTGCTTGTAGCTTCATCTGACTGTGCCGTCTCTTTTTTGAATCGCTTCAGCATGTTGAAGTGCAAGAACTTGACTTTGCTAGGAGTTGACTCCTTTGCCATCTTGTAGTTCACTTCAGACATTCTCGCCAGTACAACATAAGGTCCTCCCCATGGATCAAAGTGCTTCCTCGACTTGAACTTTTCCTTCGCCCACACCCAGACTTTATCTCCAGCTGCGTATGGTTCTCCATGAACTTTCTTCCAGTACTGATCCTCCTGTCGTCGTTGATCCGTCCCAAGGATTTCTCTGGCACTGCTATGAGCATCTCGGAAGAGCTCATCTAGTTCCTCTGCAAAACCATCCTTCGTCAGCACTTCGTCGTGAGGTTTCGCGTAGAACAGGTCAATGGGGTACTGGCATTCCTGACCATAAATAGACTGAATGGCGTCGCTCCCAACGTCCAATGAATAGTCCTGTTGTTTACAAAACTCAAATACGGCAACATCGTATCCCACGTCTTTGGGTTCTCCGCACAGTACTTTGAAATCACCTTCGTCATCTTATCGTTATATCGCCCTGTCAGCTCTCTACCTTCGGGTTTGTATGGCAAAGTTGGAGTTACATCAATTGCCAGGAGTCGGCACATCTCCTTGATCAGTTTACTGTCAATGACTTTTCCCTGGTCCGTACGCAAAGCATTGGGAGTTCCAAACTTCAGTACCCAATGTTCCACAATTGCCTGAGCCACGTCTGATGCATCTGTTGATACAAGAGGGACTGCAATCGCATACATCGTGAACATGTCCGTCATCACCAATACATGCCTCGCTCTTGTCCGCGTCGCCATCGTAGTTGGACCCAATATGTCCACTGCCATCGTACTGAATCTGATTCCGGGATCAAATGGGGCCTGAACCGCAGCTCGCTTCCTTTTCCCACTGGCACTCTGTGCTGCTTGTCTTAAGCACCACTGGACTTTTCTTTCGACATCGGTCCTCATCGTCGGCCACCAGTATCGTCGTCGTATCTTTGCCAACATCTTCTCGGTTGCAAGCTGTCCCCCTCTGGTCTCCATTGAATCAAACTGTCCGAGGATTTCCTTTCGTCCTGCTGCTGGAACAACCGTCAAAAGTGTCGGCTTCGACCCATCTCTCTGGAACCATTTCTTGTAAAGTATTCCTCCCCGAATAATCAACTCATCCCATCTTGACCAGTAGGCCAGTGCCTCAGGTCCGTACTGAATTGCCTGCTCCTTCGGAATAAGTTTCGTTCCCAATGAAGGCATATCGTTCATCTCATCTGCTGTTCCTGCCCAGTAGAATACTCGCACAATCGCTTCGTCTTCTTCCTGCATTGCCGCAATCTCATCGTTCTTTCGTTCCCATCGAATTGCGTCGCTGTCGACTACTTTGTCCACCTCTGTTTCGTGAACCACTGCAACTCACTCTGTTCTGTCTCCTCCACGAGTTCGTCTCAAAGCTTCATCTAATAAAACAGGCTTTGGGCACGCGTACATTTCGTAATCCTCTACTTTTGTTTCTTGAACCACGTTTATGCTGTGATTGTCATAACTCGTCGGCCACCCTTCCAAGATTTTGTCGGGAGACTCCACTGCCGCTGTTATCTTCGCAATCAACCTCTTCCGCATGTCTGATCTTGGAATATGATTTCCTTCAATCTGTCCAACCGGTTCATGTGGCAGAGAGGGCATCCGTTCCGGAGAAGGCCTATGAGTCAAATGCCGTATGGGTACCATTGAACCTTCTCTCGTCCCCGTCCACAAGAAATCTTCTCCGCGACTGAACACCAAAGAGCACTGATACTCTTTCATCGATCGTAGTCCTAGGACAATCTCAACTTTCAGTTTCGGGACCACAAGCACTTCGATTTTTTTGGCAATGTTGCCCAACTTGAAGCGAGTTCTGACAACTCCGTCGACCGTCATTATTTGACCGTCTGCTGTTTCCAGTCGACCTACATAGCGTTCCATTGTCGGTGCGTCAACCCTTCTCCGCGCAACATCTGTCCTTATGAGGTCGGTGGTGGCTCCGGTATCAAGCAGCACCTCAACATGGGTTCGCCTACGCAAGCATTAACGACTGCTCCGCGTGGATCGCTGACGTCATGACTGATCCCAACACGCTCGATGCTCGTCCGCGAATTCTGTTTCCTTTCCAACTTTGGGTCGTTTTCTCTGATCCTTGGTACTCGTTCCAATATCGATAGAACTCCAATATCTTCTCGCTCTGCCCTTCTCCATCATTTTTTGCATTCGTATCGTAACGCGCGCAAGACTGAATTCCTGTAGCTTGCGTTCGCCTTTCCGCCTGCTGTTTCTTAAATTCGGCCGGGACAAATCCTCCTTCGAACTCGCCTACTGTCCCGGCCCTTGGTAGTTTAAATGGTTCGCGCTTCTATGGGGACATCCTTTTGCAATGTGGCCCACCTGTCCACAATTAAAACAACCACCCTGGGTCCATGGGTTGTTTCCACTCTGCCGCCCAATTGGGTTCGCAAAATCACGCTGCTGATTCTCTCCCTGTCGGGTGTGACTTTCTGACTTGGGGTTACATGGATCAACGAACCTACCTATCATTGTCGTTAAGTTCTGCATCTGAGCCATCATTTGAGCCGCCAGATCGTTCTGGCGTGATTCCTGCATCTGCATCTGCAACCTCACCTCATCATACCTCGAACTCTGGACATCAATCTGCTTCGCCAGGTTGTTTTGAGCCTTCATCGTTTGGTCCAGCCTCAGATCAGTGTGCGTCTGCAATCTCGTCAGCTCCTTCCGTAACTGTTGAGTCTCGGCAGTCAGCGTACTGGCTCCGCCAGCCTCAGTCGTCAGGTCTTGAACATCGTGCACCGACCGAACGTGATTTGGACATCTCCGACTCTTCATCCTGACTGTTTTGCGTACCATATCTAGAGTCTGTGCTCGGGCCACCGCCTGGTTGAAATTCTCGAGGTCTTCTCGCAGAAGCAATTCCTGAAGCTCGAAATCACACAGTCCATCAGTGAACTGTTCGCGGTTCATGTCGTCTCGGGCTTGAGCTCCCAGGTTTGTATTTGCAACTTCACCCAAGGATCGCACTCGTCTTGCAAAATCTCTCAAGCCCTCGCCTTCCTCCTGCTTGAGGTTCTTGAATTCAGCCCTCGCAGCTAATTGTGTCTGAAAGGGCATCATTCGATGGTCGAGTTCCCCCAACATTCGTCCCAGAGTCGGGTCGTCGAACCCGTCAACTTCCTCTCGGAAGTGCACTGGCATACTCGTGAATTCGTCTAACGCCCAACCTGTCAAACATGTTGGCAAGACCATCCGAGCCTGTTCGTCGTCCCACCTGTTCGCGTCGGCGACCCACGCGAAATGCTTTCTCCGGTCAGCCCAATTCTGATAACTGTTCGAAGGAAACCGGTCTGGTCGGATCGTACCAAATCCGAACACACGTTGCTGTCGATCGAGGGCGTTCGCCGCTGCCACTGCAGCTTCCGCCATGAGCTGTCTATCCTGTTCGTTCATGGCAATCGTCTGTCGATTGTTCGTTCGCAATGCTTGTCTTCACGCACAAATCGTCGTTGCAGCTAAAATCCAGAATAGCGCCCACCCAGGAGCGCCACTGTAAATGTGGGGGAATTCACAATATCTCTAGGCCGGCTTTTCTCACTCGCTATCGTCCTTCGCACCGCCGCGATATGTTCCCTTTGGTACTGGGGTCAGTGGGGCAACCGATTCCCGGTACTGTTTACAATCCAAAAAGGGTTGATTTGGTTGTTGGCTTCTCTGTATCGTACTATGCTGCTTGTCCCGTAATCTGTGCTCTTCCGACTGTATCTCACTCATCAATCAATAGTCGATCGCAACAACAATTCCAATAATAAGAGTGAATTAAGAAATAATTATAACCAAATACAGAGTAGCCTATAAATGGCTGGAATATAAATTATTCATTCAGTCAGTGGAATGGGTCCGGGATTACGATTATTTAACCCCCTGCTTTCTGCAGTTCAATTAACACCTTACTATTAACTAACTAGCTAACGTTCTCCTCGAGAACTTCTTTCAATATCGATCGTTCAACAACGATCCCACTATCCTCTAGATAGCCTAACTTGTATCCACTAACTAACTTAATCACGTTAACAAGTCTTCCAACTCGTTCCCACTTTACTTTGAGAATAAAGCGACTAACTTAGCTTGTAGCCCCAAATTGTCGTCACTAACTCAATGAGGTACGACTTATTAACAACAAACTCTAAATCGTTCTGGTTCGTAAAGGTCGGTCCGAAGCATCCGCGCCTTATGTATATTTACTCTTAGTTTTAGTTAGGGATCCGTCATTACGTACAAGTCTTGACATTTACCTATGTACCTCCTACGCAGCGTTCCAGCAGGATCCTAAATTCCGCAGGATCACATTAATTTAAATGCCAAGTTCAAAATGCCAACCAAAGCTATGCTAAACAAATAACAAATGCAACTTCCACTTAATTCAAACTATATTTACATATCAAAATGCCCAAGGACTTTATTTAATTTTCCCGTATCTTTTCGCTTTTCCCGTGACTAGGATAATTTCCCAGTGAACTTAATTTCCCGTTTATCATAATCCGAAAATTCCCATACGTAACCTATTCAAAGTTCAACCTGATCGACCTTCAGGGTAAGCCGTTCCCCTAACTGGGGTCCAATTGAGCCAATAAAACACCCCCCAGAAGCCAATGGAATATCCTGTACTTTCCTAACATTCAGATTATTTAATTCCCCTACTCTCGCAGTTATACTGCCAAAAAAATATGCGACATTTTTCTGTGCCATTGACGCATTTCTATTAATAGTTCAATCACCAAGTTAAATTGAACCCAATGTTTGTTTAGCTAACTCTTAATAATTCCAAAATATACTACTTTACATTAAACCAAGATATTTCATCGAATTCAGGTAAATGCCTAAACAAATTCCCATACCTACTAATCACCACCCAAGATCCTTAAAATAGCTCCATTACCCTTCCTGATTAACAAACAAATGATTTGGGTTAATTTCCGGTGCTAAATTTAAGGGTTTTGGGGCTAAAACCGTGAAAGGTCAAATAGAGGTGAACCCGGGGTCAAATCTCCCATAATCGGTTCGAGGTCACATTGTGGTCCTATCTACCAAGTTTCATCCATATCTGACAAATACTTCCCAAGTTATCCCAATTTTAAGGTCCATTATCACTTTTCCCGGAAAAGGTCAATTAGCACCGGAAAGGTCAACTGGGAACTAAGACTTACAGGGGTCCAATTTACCGGGGTGGATCATACTACACATAAGTGCCATAAAATCGATATGCCCTTGCGCATTATTTTTCGCAAATTGCTTATTAACACCTCCAAGGGGTGATTTTCCCAAGTGCTAATAGCCCGTGCCATTATCGCCCAATCGGGTCATCATCCTAACATACGATAGACCATGTCACTATCTATCATCCCCGTAAGTTTCAGCTCCCCAGGGTCCTTGGGGTCGAGATATAGCCTCTGGAAGTTGGGTGGGGGTTTGTTTGTTTAGGGCATAAATCGGGCCGGGGTGACCTTGGGGTTCCGAAACTTCAGACTTAAGCTTACCTCATCCAGGGCTACTACATACCTAAAAATGAGCTCAATCGGATCAATAGTTAAGGATTTCCGGTGGGGCCATTTGCGCTTCCGGGAACCGTTATCACTCGGCCCCAGGGGGTCGGGTGGTTCCGGCTCCTTGCATGCCCGGGTCAAATCATCTCTAGTATTACCCCATTTAATTTCATAAAGTCCACCCAGTAGTTACCGAGTTGGGGGGGGGGGGGTTGTTCGGATCTATTCCATTACCTATTTTCCCAAAGGAGGGGGATTAATTCCAAGAACTTAAGCAAATACAAGTTTAATTCAATCTTAACTTGATGACGAATCAGTCTTACGCTCAGGTTACTATAGCATGTAATACAGTAGAATCACCAATTCTACATGTGTACCACTCTGAACAGCTCCTTGCGACAGGGTTTGCTTATTGAGGATCCTAAAATATTATGCTCTTTTTTGTTTTCATGATTTCTCTAGCTTTTTGATGATTGGTCTTAGAGAAAACAACTCAAAATTTACAGTGTCTGTACCCGATGTTGTATTTTTTAGTTTGTTTTCAAATGCTCTGAGCACCATCTCTTAGTCTTTGGCTCAACGTCAATTATGAATGACTCAATCAACTATTGATGATTTTACCGGTGTTTGAATGGCAACCGCGAACCCTCGGTGTCACGTGGTAGGAATCTCAGTGTCACTTAGTTGTCTTCCGTAGTTGTGTTCGGGAATAAATTTTCCTACTATGGAATTGTTTGACAAGCATTTTTTCCATTTTATGTTTTTTTTAAGTTTCGCTTTGTTTATCTGTTTGCACTGAAACACTATCTGTTTGCACTGAAACACTGAAACACTGTTTGCACTGAAAAACTCAAATGAAAAAATCAATAGGTTAAATGGCATTACAATTGCAGGCTAAACTACGTATTGATAAGTGCCAAGTAAGTTGCACTGTTGAATTTCTCTCAGTATTGTGTCAAAAAATTTGTAAATGGCTATGAAGCCTCTTTTTAAAAAACTCAGTAGTTGGAATTCGCAGCCTGTTTTTTGGACAGATTTAGGTACTTTTTTATCTAAAGTCAAAAAATAAATATTCTGATGATACCGAGAACCTTGACTGCCTTGTTGATTCATCTGCGTAAAAAACTTGCGCCTGGAATACTTAAGTTTGAATTTTTTTCATGCCCAAATTGCTTATTAACACCTCCAAGGGGTGATTTTCCCAAGTGCTAATAGCCCGTGCCATTATCGCCCAATCGGGTCATCATCCTAACATACGATAGACCATGTCACTATCTATCATCCCCGTAAGTTTCAGCTCCCCAGGGTCCTTGGGGGTCGAGAAATAGCCTCTGGAAGTTGGGTGGGGGTTTGTTTGTTTAGGGCATAAATCGGGCCGGGGTGACCTTGGGGTTCCGAAACTTCAGACTTAAGCTTACCTCATCCAGGGCTACTACATACCTAAAAATGAGCTCAATCGGATCAATAGTTAAGGATTTCCGGTGGGGCCATTTGCGCTTCCGGGAACCGTTATCACTCGGCCCCAGGGGGTCGGGTGGGTCCGGCTCCTTGCATGCCCGGGTCAAATCATCTCTAGTATTACCCCATTAAATTTCATAAAGTCCGCCCCAGTAGTTCCCGAGTTGGGGGGGGGGGGGGGGGGGGGTTGTTCGGATCTATTCCATTACCTATTTTCCCAAAGGAGGGGGATTAATTCCAAGAACTTAAGCAAATACAAGTTTAATTCAATCTTAACTTGATGACGAATCAGTCTTACACTCAGGTTACTATAGCATGTAATACAGTAGAATCACCAATTCTACATGTGTACCACTCTGAACAGCTCCTTGCGACAGGGTTTGCTTATTGAGGATCCTAAAATATTATGCTCTTTTTTGTTTTCATGATTTCTCTAGCTTTTTGATGATTGGTCTTAGAGAAAACAACTCAAAATTTACAGTGTCTGTACCCGATGTTGTATTTTTTAGTTTGTTTTCAAATGCTCTGAGCACCATCTCTTAGTCTTTGGCTCAACGTCAATTATGAATGACTCAATCAACTATTGATGATTTTACCGGTGTTTGAATGGCAACCGCGAACCCTCGGTGTCACGTGGTAGGAATCTCAGTGTCACTTAGTTGTCTTCCGTAGTTGTGTTCGGGAATAAATTTTCCTACTATGGAATTGTTTGACAAGCATTTTTTCCATTTTATGTTTTTTTTAAGTTTCGCTTTGTTTATCTGTTTGCACTGAAACACTATCTGTTTGCACTGAAACACTGAAACACTGTTTGCACTGAAAAACTCAAATGAAAAAATCAATAGGTTAAATGGCATTACAATTGCAGGCTAAACTACGTATTGATAAGTGCCAAGTAAGTTGCACTGTTGAATTTCTCTCAGTATTGTGTCAAAAAATTTGTAAATGGCTATGAAGCCTCTTTTTAAAAAACTCAGTAGTTGGAATTCGCAGCCTGTTTTTTGGACAGATTTAGGTACTTTTTTATCTAAAGTCAAAAAATAAATATTCTGATGATACCGAGAACCTTGACTGCCTTGTTGATTCATCTGCGTAAAAAACTTGCGCCTGGAATACTTAAGTTTGAATTTTTTTCATGCCCAAAAAAATTGGACGGAAATTTTTTTGTAGAAAAATTTGGTTAACCGACTACAAAAAACTTAAGATACATTTATTCAGTAATGGATGTTTTCTAAGAAAATTTCCTTGTACTTCGGTTTTGATATTTGAAAATTGTATAAAGAGCATTTTTCTAGGCACAAAAAAATCAAATTTTTAACAATTAAAAGGACTGGAATATAGCAAAAACTGGCAATTAATTCCTCAAATTTACTTGGCAACAAACTCTAAAAAATACTAACCAATTTAAACTAGTGCATTTTGGAATTTTGTTTATATGACAATAAACACAATATGATGAGTTTTTATACACTTCAATAACAGAATTGCATAATCAGCATTTTTTGATAAATATCAACCGGGTTATCAACTAAAAAAATACAGATCGCCTGAGCTCAAACTTTTTTTTTTAAAATACACATTTTATCTGTGATCAGCTTCTGTAACTTTCTGTAAATTGCCAATTTGTTCAATTTGAAATAATTAAAAGGAGATATACTTCCTGCTATTAAAAGTAAGTAGCGAATTAAATCGTTCCAAATTGAAATATCGAAGCAATTGTTGCTAATATCAATGCGATACCAGACTCAAAATAAATCACTTTCCGCCCTACTCAGCGTAAAAAAAGGTGATTCAAGAATAAACTGAAGAAAAAAAGCAATTAGTTCATTATGTTTTTTTTAAAACTAGTCTGTTGACTTTAAACGGCGGGGTTCGTGTCGCTACAAGCAGTCTTGATTTATTTTTTTGAAATTGGCATCGCGTGTTTCAAACATGTTAGTTGATCCATGCTAACTTCACCCATCTCAGTAACAAAATTTGAATCATTTATAAACATTTTCAAATCAGTGAAATAATGATCAAAACTTGAATACAACTACTACTGCCCAATTATTTTCTCATGAGTAAAGCTAAACTAAGTATAGACATTTTTTTTGAATAGTTTTCCTTAATTTTGGAGAAATGTCATAAGTTTTGAATTGAACATGATCTAAGTTTTAAAAAGCGAAACTGATAAAAGCAATTGGATAGCTCACTTTTTTCTATTTTTTCAAGTATTTTATAATTTTTTGAATTTTTCTGCCAAACAAGTGACGTGAACTTGCTCGGTCAGAAACCTTGGTAAGCACTTTGGTTGCTTAGATAGAAAACTATTATTCGGCTAAACCACTTGATAATTATTAATATTTGCGTGCCACAAGCAGATCTTGTTGTGAGAGGTGTTGGCTTTTCAAAAAAGTTTGGTGCTTCTGTCAATCAATTTTAGAGCCAACAAATTTCATTTTTGAAGCTTTCAAAAAAAACATGAAAACCTTATCTTGGTTTTAAAAAAGTTATACGATAGCGCGTATAAATCGTTTTTAAAAGTGGTCAAACGGTTCTTTTGGGTTAAAAAGGTATCGATTTTCAAAGGAAAAAGATGTCCAAACCAAATTCTTACCCAAGTGGCTGCTGCTGCAAACATTTATTTAAAATCAAACTTTGGATTTCTTGAGTGGCTTTTGGCATCTGACTGCAAATCAAACTAGAAATTTACGAATGTCTCATATTAGAAAAGACTGGCCGTGCACTTCATCATAATTATTGCAAGTAACCCACAATGCTCAATGATTAGACGCTTTATTGTTCAATTTTTGAAGAAAGTGACTGAAGAAATATTTGTGCTTGGGGTGGTTTTTTCTCCAGACATGCTTCGGCTCTTTATTAGCAATTTTTGGATGGAATTTTTTCTTATCATTCAAAAAGTATTGTTGGTTTGATCTTGAAATAAAAACATATTTTATCTGTGATCTGTTTTCGTAAATTTCTGTAGGTTACAGATTGCCGATTCGGCCAATTTGGAACATTTAATGCAAGATAAGTTTCGTGCTATTAACGCGTAAACGAAGATTTATTTCGTCCTAGAAATCATTCTAAATTAAGTTGAAGCCTGTCATTTAATCTATTTAATACTTATTGGCAAAAACATCACTTTAAATAGCGGTTGGGGGATGATTTTCAAAACAAATCTCAAAGAAAAATGCTTGAAATTTCTTCAAATTGTTTGAAAAAAATTCTACATTTTTTTTTCAAAGCGAATACTACTATATACACCATAAAAGGCAGTCGGAACGTTAAGGGCTTCGCCCTGATGCGAGCAGCCTTGTTTTTTTTCTCGCTGGTTTTGGTTTATTTGTTCCTGTTCCGTCTACATGAAAGCATGCAGCAATCTTCTAAACAAGAGTAAAAACAAGAGTATAAATAATGCAGCTTGCAGAAGGTAATACACGCATCGGCTATCTGTTGGCGATATCAACTCCCTATAGCTCTTAATTTCCCCACACTTTGAGACTTTGAAGAATGGAATATATTTTTTAGCTCCATTGAAGTGTGTTTTTTATGTTCACGTTGTCAGGTACATATAAATGGAAAGAAGAGAAGAAATAAAAACAAAATAAACCAGCAACGCGAGAGGCTCGATATTTTAATCTCCAGAAAATAAATGTATCATGCCAAGTTCTAACTGCAACGAACGGATTAGAATTGTACTGGCCGCGCTTTTCCACCATTCCTGTTACAAGTAGCTTTGACTCAATATTTGGAATTCACTGATGTTCTAATTTTTGCTATAGTGGTGAGTTCACTGAACGCAACACTTAGTGATGGTCCTGGTTGCTGTAAAAATAGATGCAGTGAATTTATGCAAAATTAATTAAATAAAAATAGG